>NW_022436980.1:9555264-9865053 GCF_009761245.1 Sapajus apella
TTTTCTCTTTTTTTTTTTTTTTTTTTTTGAGACGGAGTTTTGCTCTTGTTACCCAGGCTGGAGTGCAATGGCGAGATCTCGGCTCACCGCAACCTCGGCCTCCTGGGTTCAGGCAATTCTCCTGCCCTCCTGCCTCAGCCTCCTGAGTAGCTGGGATTACAGGCACGCGCCACCATGCCCAGCTAATTTTTTGTAGTTTTAGTAGAGACGGGGTTTCACCATGCTGACCAGGATGGTCTCGATCTCTTGACCTCGTGATCCACCCGCCTCGGCCTCCCAAAGTGCTGGGATTACAGGCTTGAGCCACCGCGCCCGGCCAGGGGAGAAATCTTTTCAAAACCAAGAGAGGACGTAATGACATGAAGACCATCCTTTCCAGAATACTAGTGAAAGAGATAAAGCAAGCAACTGAAGACTCTTTAAAACAATGTAAATTTGTTCTAGCAATTATTTTTATCTTCTTTCCTACCAAACAGCTAACCATCAAACAAATAGACTGATCAGCAGTTTGCATGTTTATTTTGCCCTGATTTATTTTAACAATATACCACCAATTGATAAAAAGAGGAAAATAAAAACTCTTAGAAAGGATATATTTTAAACAATCTGTAGTATCCAGATTATCTGGATAATATTTGTACTTTGAAGCATATTGAATTCAGGAATTGATGGAACCTAATTAAACTATGAATTACAGAACAAAAGAACACTGCATAACATGGAGAATATTATTTTATTAATGAGATTCTGCTGTTAGTATAGATGAAGCTATTACCCTCGTGCAAGGACATTAAAATTGACAAAATTTAGTCAAAACTGAAGCTCCCCCACCTACTAGCTGCATGACTTAAGGTACTACTAACCACTCTGACTTGGCTTTTTTTTTTTTCATCTGTAAAATTGGGATTAAAGTAATTAACTTGCTGGTAGGTGTGGAATCAAGTGATATCATGTGGATGATGTGACTACCTCCGTGCCTAGCTTGTAGTAGGAGCTAAGGATAGTGTTAGATCCTTTCCTTCTTTGCCCTTATATCTTTTGATTCTCTTGTGTTGTGGCTCATGATTATGCTCAAGATATCCCCAGCTTTTGATAATAACATTTCTTTTCAAAGACTGAACCCTGACGTTTCGTAGTAATACTTAAGGAAGATGTGATGCCTATCAAGCATAGATACTCCATTTCCAGGTTATTGTTGACAAAAAAAAAAAACAAAACATTCTGAATTAAATGCAACTCATATATACCAAAGCTCACATAATGTTCATTCTTTGAAATACTAATAAAGAGGGAGAGATAAAGAAAATGGAGTTTGGAAAAGTGCTTATAACCACTGACTGGAGATACTTCATAGATGTGTGGATTCATTCTCATAATCTTGTAAAATAAATGATCTCCCCTATAACCTTAATCACAAATCCCTGGCTAATGAAGTAAAGCTTAAAAGTCTACTTTAAACCTACTTTCAGCCACCAAAGTTTCAGAATAATGAGAGTAAAGTGGTTGTCTCCTTGAAAGAGAGAAGGGCAGTAGTAGCTATAGATCAAGAAGCAAGAATCTAGGTTGAAGCCAAGGTTGGACGCGCTGCTGATTCTTTATCCATTATGCCGTCACTTTTGTATTATTTTTTTCCATGATTGAATAGAAAAAAATTCCATTTTAGGATGTATTCTGATATGTGACAAAACACTAATAATGTGCATGACACAGTACAGAGTCAGAAAACTTTAATCCATTTATAAATCTCTGGTTGTCTGTTCCTCACAGTATATATGGTAGATTGTTACAATAATGGCTTTCAATGAATGACATCTCTCTATGTCCACACCTCTTTGCAATGTGACTTGCCATTCCCCTCATCAAGAGTTAGTCTGTTTCCCCATTATTTGAAACTGAGCTGGCCTTGTGACTTGCTTTGACCAACAGAAATTAGTGAAATGATTGTGTGTGACTTCCAGGACCAAGCTTGAAGATGCTTTCCAGCTTCTGGTTTGATTTTCTTAGAACACTTTTGCTATCATGTAAGAAGTATTTTCACATGGAAAATGAAAATGCACACTGACTGTGATTCTCAGCATTATACTTGACAAAACTGAAAACATCTGGAAATTTCTTAAAGGGCCTTAATATCAAGAGATTTCCCACATGACTGAAACTTTGTATATTAAATTGCGCTTGAAGTATTTTGCATCTTCACTGAGAAAAGCAAAAAATGGGAGAGTACTATTCTTTTTTTTTTTTTTTTCTCTGAGACGGAGTTTCACTCTTGTTACCCAGGCTGGAGTGCAATGGCGTGATCTCGGCTCACCGCAACCTCCGCCTCCTGGGTTCAGGCAATTCTCCTGCCTCAGCCTCCTGAGTATCTGAGATTACAAGCACGCGCCACCATGCCCAGCTGATTCTTTTTGTATTTTTAGTAGAGACGGGAGAGTACTATTCTTATTGCAAACCCAAAGACACCAGACAAATATAAAATTCAAGTATTAAATACTCACACATAACTTGCTGCTTAAATACCTTTTTGTGATCCTCACTTAAGTATTGAAGGATGCTTCTGCCACTTCCAAATATGAATTCACATGTAGCTCTGGGCTTCAAAGAATGAAATAAAACAATAATTTCAATTTTATAAGTCCTTGGAGTAAAAACAACTGAGATGTAGCTTCTCTTTGGCTGTTGTGTGTTCCAATCCCTGCAGGCCAATTAAGTTCTTTCAAAGCCCCAGCAAGGGCTTGAAGGTTAATTAAAATGTGTGATTTTTGGAAAAGGAGAAAAGCCAAACTAAGTATAATATATAGTGCACATTCTTCACAAGCTGCCTTGGAATCAACATTTAATTAACCAGCAGTGAGGCGCAGCACCTGTTTTTTTCTCCATTTCTGTACAAACTCACATTGTGGGTGCACGCACCAAAGTCTCTGTAGCTGATGTTTGCAGAGACTACTCTCACTATTTCCTCCCCTTAGACAGGACCCTGCTTTTTGGTGACTTTATCATTGCACCATCCTAATACTTTCTCCCATAAATAGATTCTTCCCCACTGTCCCTCCTCCAAAACTCCAAAGAAAACATTTTCTTATGCCTCCCTCTACACACAACTTACCCATCTATTATACCGCTGTGCTTTTCATGGTTGAAGCTACTTGGTTAATTAATGAATGGCCTGTGATATGCTAACCCTCTCTGGAAACACCTGCATTTTAACTGAAGGTCCCATAAGATTGTAAAGTCCACCCACGGAAAGTGTGGTAGCCATCCTCAAAGACCCCATTAACTTCTGCTTTTTTTACAAAGGTGTGAACCTTTGTAAAATCCCTTTCTGAATTTTATGAGGGTTTATCTGAGTGACCAATAACATGACAGAAATAATGGTGTGTCAATTCCAAGATTAGATTATTTTTTAAAATTCCATTTTATTCCTCCTCCTCTGCCCCCTCATATCCCCTTGTTACTTGCTATTTGCTCTGGGGAAAAGCATACTCCTGCTATATCTATGGAGAAGCCCCCACAGCAAGGAACTGAAATTCATATGCATGATCTTGGAAGTAGTTCCTTCAGCCCATTAAGCCTTCAGAGACTGCAGACTTGATCAATTCCTTGGCTGCAACCTCATGAGAGATCCTCATCCAGAACTACCCAGCTAAGTCCCTCTCAGATTCCTAACCTCCAGAAACTGTGACATAAACATTTTTTTGTTTTAAGCCTCTAAATGTTGAGGTAATGTGTTATACAGCAATAGATAACTAATATAGAAAGTCTGGATCTTTCTCACATACTGGAGCCATTTAGCAGCACACTGAGGTGACCTGCTGCAGTAGAGTGAGCTATGCCCTCTTTTTTGGGTGACTCTAGTAAGAAAAGAGAAGGAAAGCAGGCATTTCAGGAAATGTACCACACGGTATGTGGGGACCAACAGGAAAATGTTGCTGGGCAGGCTCAGCTGGGACTGGAGAAGAGAAAGGGAGGTTGAATGTTTGGTGGTCCAGGGATTTTCCCTTGTCAGGTTTGACGTGGACGCTTCCTCTTTTCCACTCTTTCTCTCTTTCTGAAGCCTCAGTCACTCTCAGGCTGTAGATAAACCAAGTGTTGCTGTCAATCTGTTTAAGACTGCCCATCTCATGTCATCTCTGTTAAGGTGTGCATCTCTTTTCTTTCTCTGGGTATTCTTAAAGGGCCCACAAGATAACAAATAAACCTTGTGGTGCTCTTGGACTTGTTCAAGCCCACAGTAGATGCCCTAGTGTTCTTGTCTGAGAAACAATTTGCTACAGTTTGAAAAGCATGTTGTGGCACCAGACACCTCTGAGTCCAAATGTAGCCTCTGCAACTTAATAGTGGTAGGTGGGTTCCTCTGAGCCTTGGTTTACTCATCTATAAAATGGGAATAATATCTAACGCATTAGTGATATAACATACATGTGTCTCCAAATACAGTTTCTGGCATCCAGAAAAAGCTCACCAAATACCAATATACTTTCCTTCTATTCTCCCATCTGAATTATTCAAAGCCACTCTAATAACACAGAGATTTAGAAAGAACTCCAAGGTTTACTGTGTGATTCAAGAAAGAGTAAAGGTATGTTATGACCCATTTGGATGTGCAGTAACTTGCAAAGAGAGAGAAAATCAATTGTATGCCCCAATTGTATGTTATTTGTGCTCTACCACCAGGTAGTACTTAAAATACATATGATTCAAATAAATCTATACAAGTTATGTAAATCACAGATGAAGCAGGGGTGGATTTTTAACTGTTACTTTTATAACAAGAACAATCTCTATTAAAAAGACTTAGAGGGGAAAGGCAACTCAGAGCACACTCAGGCTAAAGTAATGTCACATATGAAAATCTCAACGTGACCACCTTTTAGAGAGAGATGGTAATGAAGTGAATGCATAGATTCAAATCCCAGCTCTGTCCCTAATTAGCTATATGACCTTGAGCAACCAACTCTCTGAGCCTCAATCTCTTTACCTCTAAAATGGGAATAATGATCATACCTGACTTCAAGGGTTGTTGTGAGAACTAGATAGATAGATAGATAGATAGATAGATAGATAGATAGTTGATAGACAGATATGTAAAACGCTTATACCAATGCCTCACAATGACTAAATGTAAGGAGTCACTATCATTTTCAAGTGTCCCTTGAGCTCTAGTTTGAAATTTTAGAGACAGAGAATTCAGGGCCCTAAAAGACAGACCTTTCATTGTTGGACAGTGCCAGTTCTGCCCTGTGGGTCAA
Source organism: Sapajus apella (assembly GCF_009761245.1). Classification (NCBI taxonomy): domain Eukaryota; kingdom Metazoa; phylum Chordata; class Mammalia; order Primates; family Cebidae; genus Sapajus; species Sapajus apella. The sequence continues at coordinate 9,560,511 of NW_022436980.1, forward strand.
AATAAAGCAAGGCGACTCTCTATCCAGCAAGGCAGATCTCTTGGTAATCAGGGGCAACTCGGTCCTTTCTGTCCTGTCCCTCTTATTGTGAAGGCTTTCTAGATCTTCCATTCTCTGGCTGCTTTCCTCCAATTCCTCCCAGTTTGTCAATTATCTTTCTGGTATGTTTCACGCAGAATTAATGCAGTGCCCCAGATGTGACTGGGTAAAATAGGACTAGGGTTTCCACCAGCAAGGAGTAACTCCTTAGTAACAGAATCTCAATGTGTATTTTTTTGTTGTTTCTATCTTGTTTGTTTATATATAATGTTGTAAAATTAACCTTATTTTGTACTGAATATAGGTGTTTGTCTCTTGGGTTTTACCTCATTTGTTTGATTTCAGCCTTCTGTCCATTCTATCTCACTGACAGCACTTTGAATTCTATTTTTCCCAATTTTTTGTCAACCACAAAGCTACAAACCAGACAAGAATTTTCATTCAAGTCATGGTGAAAAGAGCATTTTCTTAAATTGCTGATGGTGGTCAGGAGTAGGTGGGGGCGAGGAGGTGAGAATTACTCTATCTCAGTGGATTGAAGAGAATGAGGGCGTTGGGCATATTTGAACCCAACTATCCATGTATGATGTGGCCTATAGTGGTGTAATCTCTGTAAGCCAAGAAAAGCCACTGATCAATAGCAAGATTAATGAATGAATAGTTAGGAAGGCACTTGGAGGAAGAAATACTCAGGCTAAAATTTACACAGTACAAGAAATTACTAACATCAGATACTCCTTGAGAAATGTTTTATGGGAGGTAGGTGACTGGATTTCTTAACAGGGTAGGGGGAAAAAATCATAAAACAAGGTAACTGAAAACATTCAATAGAAACTTTAGTTATTTCACAATTCACTGGGCTCTAATAGAAGCAAGACTTTTCTAGAAACTTTGGAGGATTTTTTAAAAATTCGTAATAGATATAGACTTCATATCACATAATTTAGGCCTTCTGTATATGTAGATAACTATGTTGATATAAACTGCATAGATTTTTTTTTCCTTAAGGAATTTGCTTTAGAATTAGAGGGAATGAATACATGTAAGTAGAACACAGGAATATTAAACACAAGAAGCTATGGAAGACTGAAAGAAAGAAAAATGGAAAGAAAACCAAAATATTGAGAGTATCTTGTGTACTAAGTACTTTCCATACATGATCTCTTTTATTCTTCTGCAAGGTTTTTTAATGTAAATAACCCATTTCTTATAGAGGCCAAAACTGATGCTCAATGAGTTTAAATAATTTTCTCAAGGCACACATGTAATAAGAAGCTGAATATGATTCAAACCAGGTTTGTCTGTCTCCAAATCCTACATTCCCTTAATGCAACACTTTGTCTGTTTGGTTTACAGTCTATTTGGGGAGAATATATATATATATGTAAATTGAACAAAACAATTTATACCATAAAAAATTAAATTGACAAATTGATGATTGATAATATTGATAACCTCATAATATAGATTGAAAATAGTTTTGGAGTTCAAAAGCAAAGAAAACCAAAGAAGTCTGGAGATGACAGAGAAGGTAGCTTTGTAGAAAAAATTTGACCAATTGATCACGTTTTTTTTAAGACTTGAAGGATGGGGATGGAATTTGACTGGGGGTCAGGGACAAAGAAAGCATAGGCCAATTTAGGAAGAAAAGAGAAGTTTCTTAAGAAAATTTATTAAGACCTAATATGAAGCAGGATATGGAATGTAAAGGATAGAGAAGTATAATGGTGTAACCACTCAAAAGGTCAAAGGAAATCAGAGACAAAGTTGCTTTTAGGTGAAAGATAATACATTGTATTTTTAATTGTTGAATCTATGGTAACAGTGAATTGTAGCAAAATGAAGTATCAATAAAATAAAATTCATGAGAAAATAGGACTTGGGGTAGAGATCTGAGAGGTACTTCAACATTGAAGTACTAACTGAATTTAAGGATCTTATTGGTAAAGATAAGAGCATAAGACAAGAGATAGAGTATTGCTGAAGATCCAGTTTCCTAATTAAAGGATACAGTGAAAGTTCATCGGAAACCTAGGAAGAGACACAGAATGATGCAGTCACAAAAGTCAAAGTAGGAGAGTGTGTCAGGTGTGACAGACTGAAGGAATGGCTTCAATTCTCCACCATTGCCTACGTCTACACCTTTACCATGGAAATGGTTGTAGTGCTCCAACCCTAGACTTTGGGTTTATCCATGTGACTTGTTTGGGCCAATATTGTGTGTAAAGAAGTGATCGTGCCAGTCCATGCCTAACCGTGTGAGGCTTTATATGTTTCCACTCAGCTTTTGTATCTCTACCATTTCCATGAGAAGAACATGCCCCAGATCGCTTTTTGGTCATAAAAAGAGGATGAGAGAATGTGCAGAAGAGCCCCCCCGGATGGCATTAACATAAAACAAAGCCACCCCAGCAGCCATGAGCTGAAACAAGAGCCACCACAGAAACTTATCCTGTATCGACCAAATCTCAAGCAACCTACAAAAGGAGTAAGCAGTAATATGTAGTTGCTGTTTCATGTCACTGAGTTTAAGTTCGTGTGCTATACAGTTTAAACCTCAAGATAGTCGACTTTGGCAAGTATGTCAGAAATGATACACAGAAAAGACTATTAAGTTTGTAAACAGGATAGTCACTATAGAGCTCAGAGAATAAATAATGATGTTTTAGGAAAGTAGCAAGTGCAAAAACTAGATTTCGAGGAATTAAGCACAGCAGGAGCTTCCAAGAAATAAGTCATAAGAAGAGATCACGTAGTTGAGAAGCCTTGGGATTAAAACAAACAAGAACATAGTATCATATACTATTGGAAGTGTCCTAATGTAGAGGGAAGGAGTCTATGTGGGCTGGGAGGAGTGAGCAGCTTAGGGAGGGTGATGATGGTATAGTGGGGAAGGGTCCTCAGAAATCAAATAGGAATAGAGAAGAAAATCAGTGACTTCTGCAATCACCAAGGGGATATAATAAAGGAACTGACATCAGGCAGTGTCAATAGGCCTCATTTCATGAAGGAGTTATTTTTTCAGGAAAATTATCCAACGTTGTTGATCGCCAATTACAAAAGTGTAAAAGATTATCATATGCTTGTCTCTGAAATTTCTGTTGTCCTTACATTGAATAGAACTCTGAAGAATAAAATGTGTAATCAAGACATGCATTCAAAGAGTTATAGTATAGTTTTTGTGATGAGAGAAGGTAATTGACATGCTTTATAAAATTCAAGTCCATTGCTTTGATTTTAGGAGTTTCTAAGTGAGCAATCATAATTTCAAATGGGAAAGTGAAAGATCAAGTTGGTCACTGTGTGAGGAAAGACATACGTTGTGCTGGTATGTTGGAAGGAAGTATGGTGCACAGAGGCTGTTTGCTGTTGCTGGGCCACTCCAGGCTAACTAGAGTGCTGAGATCTTAGTGTTTCTATTATCTGGAAGTTCAAGAGATTTTCCTTTGTTGAACTGACTCACAATCTCCCATCAAATATATGGGTAGTATCTGTCTGAAAGCCCTTTAACATGACATAATAGGACTATGGAAAATGCCGATAAGCAATTTATAGATGAGGCTGGTTTTATTTTGGAGCACTGGTTTCCAGTGATGTGCCTCAAATGTATTAGAGCCATCTGTGTAAAGTGGAATGGGAGCCGACTTTCTAAGATGTATTCTCTGCAGGGCTACTGCTGACTCACCAGGATAGAGAGTGAGCCCCACATCAACCATGCCATCATCGGCAAGTTCTTCTGCCTCATTTCCTCTCTAATAGCAAGTCAGGATAATATTTACTTTGCCTGTTCTGCTCCCAGTGGAGTTTTAAGAAACCTGCCCTATGGTGCAGCACCCCTTCCTGCCGACATACCTCAGGCTGTATCTAGATCATCGGTGAAAACTGGAGACGCAGATGTATGGTGCCACTGGCCCATTGGCTTCAGCCACATCTGTATAAGCAACTGATACCTGGGTTAATGTATCCCCAGAGCACAGTCAGGTGGGAAAAGCATACTTCTTAGGGAACGGGAGAGTGTGGGGAGTGAAGGAAGCATCTCTTAGGAGTTCCAGTAAAGAAAATAAAAATGCACTCTGCAATTGAACGAGATGAGAATTCAGCAATCTAGCATACTCCTGGACAGTCATTTCTAGAGGCACATTTGGAAGTATTACTTGGGGCAGGAGAGAAGAGTGCAGGATGGATCTTACGATGTTAGGTAGAATATTCCTAGGTCCCCAGGAAGAGATTTTAAATTTGTCCTTTGCAGATGTCAGATAGCTGATTCCTGGCATGAACAAACTATATAAATCATAAAATGAGAGTAGTTCCCTAATCGATGAGTGAATAATCTGTGCTGGATATTGTCAAAAATCAAACCACTCGCCGGGCGCGGTGGCTCACGCCTGTAATCCCAGCACTTTGGGAGGCCGAGGCGGGTGGATCATGAGGTCAAGAGATCGAGACCATCCTGGTCAACATGGTGAAACCCCATCTCTACTAAAAATACAAAACATTAGCTGGGCATGGTGGCGCGTGCCTGTAATCCCAGCTACTCAGGAGGCTGAGGCAGGAGAATTGCCTGAAGCCAGGAGGCGGAGGTTGCGGTGAGCCGAGATCGCGCCATTGCACTCCAGCCTGGGTAACAAGAGTGAAACTCTGTCTCAAAAAAAAAATCAAACCACTCCATCCTTTTAAGCCCTGCTCTGTAGTGCAGGTTTGAGAAGCCCAAAAACAGCAGTTCCCAGATTCCTTTGGGAATCTAACTATAGTGCTTAGTCAGATTTGGTCAATGAGAAGCACTTGTTTGAGATTTTAGGGATAGAAAATAAGAGCTTTTTTCCCCTAAGCTGTAGATGAGTGTGTAGATATCAGCAGATGGCAGGTATGGCAGGGATTTTACCCGAGACTTTAAGGCATTCTCCTGAGAGCCACCCACTTCACCACACAGGAGTCAGCTAAAACCACTGACGACAGCTTCCTAAAGCCTGTTCTTCCAGGTTTCCCGGAAGCAGCCTTTCTTACCTTTGCTCCCCCAGCCTCTCAACATAAATCTCTAGTTGTGCTGGATTTTGATTTCCTTGATTAAACTTCTTCTTATTTCAAATACCTAGAGTAACTTCTATTTTACTGACCTAGCTCTGACTGATAATCTATATGCTTCTGATTTTAAAATGTTTATAAATATTAGAATAATCTGGTTCTTGACCCAAACTAAGTACCAGCAAGCCACATACTCCTCTGGGTTGAAAAAGCAGAGTTTATGCCCATGGATTTATGAGCACTATACCTTCACCATGCTAATAATATTTACTGAATGCCTCCTAGTGCCAATGTGGTTTTAGTAGCGGTAGCAGCTTACATTTTAGCAAGAGAAGAAAGGTTATAAACAAGTAAAAATATGATGCATCAGATAGTAGTGAATGCTGTGGTTTAAAAGGGGAAGTAAAGGGGACATTGTGCTGTGGGGAGGGGGTTCTTCAATATACGGAAGTTGAGAAAGGCCTCACTGATAAAGTGATATTTGAACAGTGATCTGCAAGAAATGAGATAGTCATGGAACTGTCTGGAAGAGAGTTCTCTCAGTGTAAGGTCTTCAAGGCATGAAGATGCACAGCCTGAGTGAGGAAACAATATGTCTGGAGCAGGATGAGAAGCAGGGAGAAGAGAAAGAGATTGGGTCAGAGAAGTGAAAAGGTCTTACAGACCATGAGAAGGATTCTGGCTTTTACTTTAAGTGAAATGGGAAACTGCTTCACTGAAGAGTTTCAAGTATGTATTGTTTTTAAATGAAGAAGACAACGAACTAAAAGATACCTTTATTTTAGAAAAATAGAGCTTGAGAAGACATAGATACTACGTTCTATCCTCAAAACTACACCTCACCATGGTTCCCGCTGGTCGATGACTCCTCAGACATAATCCTATCCACTTCCTGGTTTTTATTTGAATATCCCAGTTTTTGCCATCCTAACAATCTGGCTTTTAAAGTCATTATAAAGGAATTCCCCATCTAGCCTTTACCGTAATATTCCACAAACTTCAAAATAAAGGCTGAGTTCCTTGGAGGGATACAAGATAATGCTGGATTTAAGGAGAGACAAGAAGCTGAAAAATAATAATAATGCTAAGGGAGAAACGCATGTAATTTGGCTGAGATGATTTCCCTGGGAAGAGTGCCCACTTGATATTAGAGTGTCTCATTGGAGGAAACTGTAGCACGAGAAGCACCATGAAAGTTTTTCATAGCTACATTCCACATTCCACTGTGCTGAAGAAGGCATCAAGAGGCACTTGTACCTTGGAAGAGTTTCATTTCAGTTCTTAAGGGCTAATCACAAATACTACACTAGGACTTGTCCAAGCTCAGGGACTCTGAGCAAACCTCGTAGCTAAAAGCCAAACGGGCACTGGAAGAAAATGATGGAGGTGTTGGGGGAGGAAGAAGAGGGGAAGGGAGGAAAAGAAAAGAAAAAAAAAAGAGAATATTTACTGTCCTAGGCAATACTCAGTGTCTGTTGTGAGGGGATGAAGGGAATCCCTCAGAAAAACACTGGGAAACAAAGAGAGAAAAATAGCTCAGTTTAATTAACTAAGCTTAGCCAGTAACACAAAGAGGAATTCTAATTTGGCTTTAGAGACATTTTTAATGGAAGAATGAAAGAGGTTACTAGAGCTCTTATTTGCTGTTTGGCTCAATCTGGCCCTTTCCCTCATAAACTCTTCACCTAAAGCCTCGTTTGGGAAAATAACATGTATCTATTAAAAAATAAAAATCATCCAGCTCTATGTAGACATGAGAATGTTTTAAAATATCAGTCGTACAGCCAAAATTCAAAGGGTTGTTAACATACAATCACATTTTTAATAAAGGCATTTCTGTCTCTAATAGCTGACCACATCAAGACCCTCCTCCCCACCCCCAGCCTCCCTCCTCCGACCCTACACACACACAATCCTACGCACACACAATCCACACCACACTCCCTTCACTCCGCCATCATTGTGACCAACTGTGCCTTCAATGATGGAAGGTTGGCCGACCAACCGACCCAGTTTGCCTGGCACTCAGGTGTTTGTTTGGGACACAAGGCTCTCCACAGAATATTGAGAGGCCTATCCTTAAGGGCAGTAGGGTAGAGAAGTTGTTCCAAAACTTTAATGGGCATAAGAATCACCCAAGGACCTTGAAAAATGCAGATTCTGATTCAGAAGGTCTGAGGTGGGCTCTAAGATGGTTCGTGTCTAACAAACTCCCAGTGAGCCACGCTTTGGGCAGCGCTGGCTTAGTGGACCTACACGAGGCTTTGGAACCGCCTGGGTTGGCATCCTAGCTGCAGCTCTTCTAAGTTATTATTCTCACTTTACTGATTTGCTTTATCCTACTGCCCATGAGGATCCAATCACGTCCCACCAGGGCCCACTTCAAAATCTGGGGGTCATAATTTAACAAGATTTGGGTAAGGACACAGATTCAGACTATATCCAGAATGCCAAGAGATCGGCCAACAAACATTTGATAAGATTCATATAGATAGAAGGAAGCCAGATGCTACAATTCATTGGGACAATGGAAAAAAGACCCAGAAGGCATTTCTGAGAACTTTGTGGCTGCCACATCTATTACAGGCCCAGTGATTCAGGGTCTTCAAGGCACAGTGATTTCAAAGAGGAGCCCACATTGCCCCTGGGGTCTCGAGGCTCATTCCCCAGGGTCTCCTGAAGTTTCTACTCCACACATTCAGGAGGAGTTCCTTGGCCACTCCAACCATAGCTCACGTAGGCCAGGTTTAGTTCAGGCTAATCCTTTAGAAGGCATAAGCATTAAACCTCGGTGACATCTACACAGTGCCAACTGTGCAGCTGTGCAGACTGCAAGAGCTGGGAAGGTGTGGCCATCTCCATCTAGATTTTAAATTGATATCTCAGAGAGCCTAAGGGCATAGGAAGAGAACTGCCAGGGGAGCAGGACTGCAACAGAGAGCCCCTAGTAGGGAAATTCTTAGTGGAGTCATGGAGGACAGGGCTATCCTGTAGAGCTCACAGTGTGTTACCCCAGCCTGGGAGAGCCACAGGCACCAGACTAAAACCTGAGAGCTGTGGCATAAGCTGTGCCCAGAAAAGCTATGGGGGTGAGGCTGCCGAGAGGCTTGGGGGCCCGCCCCTCATACCAGGGTGTCTAGAAGACAAAATATGGAGTCAAAGAAGATTACTCTCAAGCCTTGAGGTTGTTGGGTTCTGAATTTTGTCGGAACCCATCAATCCTTTCTTCTTTCCTCCTCCTCCTTTCTGAAATGGAAATGTCTCTCCCATGCCTGTCTTAACTATTGTATTTTAGAAGCATGTGACTTGTTTGATTTCACAGGCTCACAGTTGAAGAGAAATTTGCCTCAGGATGAATTATACATTGAGTTTCACACATATCTGATCATATAAAATGTAATTGAGACTTTGGACTTGAACTTTAAAGTTGATGCTGGAATAAGTTAACACTTTGGGGGCTATTGAGATGAAATGAACACATTTTGTAAGAGAGAAAAGGCCAAGAATGGAATGCTATGGTTTAAATGTTTGTGTCCCCTTCAAAATCTATGTGGAAACTTAATCACTTAATCCCAATGCCACAGAATTAAGAAGTGGGACCTTTAGGAGATGATTAGACCTTGAGGGCTTTGCCCTCATAAATGGGATTAGTAAACAGGGCAGCAGGGAACTAGCTAGGAGTTTTTTCCTTCTACGCCTCCACCATTTGCGAACACAGCATTCATCCCCTCTGGAGGACATAGCAACAGGGCACCCTGAAAACCAAGAACAAAATTCTAAGCTCCCTAATTTACTGAAGAGTTGGCCAAGGGGATCCCCAAGAAACCTGAAAAACTGGTTCAATCCATGACTGGAAGTGGGGATTGGACACGCCTCATTATTTCCTCCTCCTTTTGGAGTTTAGGCAAAGTGACTAGCATTAACTTTAAAACAGAGATCTTCAGACTAACAAAGCAGACTCTTTGTGGCATAAATATACGAAATTCCAACTTGACTCTTGTATAGCACCACATGACAAATAGTAGGCCCTGAAGGGAATCAAAGTATTTTACCCTAAAATATATTCCTTTGACATATTTTGAAATGGATCTGCAAAGCTGTCTCTTGTGAGAGAAATTTGCATCCTGTAGAGAATTGCATCCTCTCTAGGCCCTTTCCAGAGCCTGGCACCTTCTAAGGTTCACTAAGAGACATTTATCATCTATTCTCTCTGAAGCCTGCTACCTCAAGTTTTCCTGTACATGACAACAACCTTGGTTTCCACAACTAGCTCTTTTCTGAACTTAAGCATTTGTTTATGCTGACTTCAAACAATTCAGGCAAAGTTTGGCACTTTCAACCGGCTGCAAATTGGAAAATCTTTGAATCCACCTATGACCTGGAAGGCCTCGCTTTGAGATGTCCTATCTTTCCCGGCTGAACCAATGTATACCACACATATATTGATTTATATCTTGGCCTATAACTTCTGTCCCCCTAAAATGTATAAAACCAAAGTATAACCCAATCACGTGGGGCACATCTTCTCAAGACCTCCTGAGGTCGTGTCACAGGTCATGGTTCTTAACCTTGGCAAAACAAACCTCCAAACTGATTGATACCTGTCCAAAAGTTTACATTCCTCTTGGAAGCACGCAGCAAGTCCTTAACAGATGCCAAATCTGCCAGCACTTTGATCTTTGGGTTTTCAACCAAAATAATTTCATAGTTATTTCTCCTAACAGTGAGACATAAATTTCTTTTACTTACAAATGACCCATATTATAACAGCACAAACAACTAATGACACCCACCAACACCTAGTCACATCCATACAAAATTTGTGTCCCTCTTCTTCACTTTATTATCTCTCCCAAGCACTTACTAACATCTAAAATATTTTATTTATTTATTTTCTTTTTGTTTGCCTTTCTCTCCTGGAGCATAAATTCTGGGAGGTCGGGTATTTTGTTTATATGTTCACTGTTCTAGCCCCAATACCTACTACAGGTTCTGACACATAGTAGGCCCTCAATAAATATTAATAGATAAATATTATAAATGTTTTGTTCTATTAAGACCTTCTGTATAAGATGACCGTAGTTAGCCAGATTGAGACACATATTGACCACAAAAATAAAACGTATTCTGACTTCTATTCCCTTTATAATTTTTTTCTGTAGCACTTATGACCTGACCTTAAATACTTAAAAATGCCTAGGCAGGTGTCTATAAATTTTCACGTGTACATGGGCACAAATGCATACACATACAATACAGACTACAAAAAATATGCACTATAAATGTTTCTTTTGTGGCAGAGTCAATTCTTCGTGAGCCCTGAAATGCAGCATGGTGCCAATTGCCTTAGCAGAAAGCAGTAGAAAACTTGTCTTGTAAAGAAAGATAGTCCTGATTTCTGGAGAAAGCAGAAAGATAGAGGTGTCTAAAAGGCTTCTTGGCTATGTCATGATGGCCTTAATTCAGTGTTAACAGTTTAATTTCCAGGTTGTACCTCCTCCCTCCTTAAATAGCACTTAGTGTAATTGATGCCAAGTTAATCACTGCGCTGCCAAGAGAAGTGTCCATGGGGTAGGAACCACATGCTGTTTTACCTGTGCTTAAAGAGGAAAATGTCACACATCTCTGAAGAAACAATGTTTACTGAAAAATAGTGCCAAGTCTCAGACAAGATCTTTGTTAAAAATAAAGCATGAGCACAAAATGAGAGTAAAGCTTACCATTATTTAAGGATTAAAATGGGCCGGGCGCAGTGGCTTATGCCTGTAATCCCAGCACTTTGGGAGGCCGAGGCAGGTGGATCATGAGGTCAAGAGATCAAGACCATCCTGGTCAACATGGTAAAACCCCGTCTCTACTAAAAATACAAAACATTAGCTGGGCATGGTGGCGCGTGCCTGTAATCCCAGCTACTAGGGAGGCCGAGGCAGGAGAATTGCCTGAACCCAGGAGGCGGAGGTTGCAGTGAGCCGAGATTGCGCCATTGCACTCCAGCCTGGGCAACAAGAGCGAAACTCCGTCTGAAGAAAAAAAAAAAAAATTAAAATGATGATTAAGGTGATTACCTTCACCTTCTTTATTTTTAAGTAGTTTGCAAAATTATAACAATAGGTATGCCTTATTTTATAATTACTGACAACATGGTGTTATGTAAAACAAAGTATATTATATGCAAAATATTCTCAATTTTAGTTGGAGCTATAAAGAACTATAAGACTATGCAGAAGCACAATAAAAGGCTAACAGTGAATATCTCTGAAAAGCGGCATTATTGCTACATTTTATCTGTTCTCCTTTGCTTTTTATTATTTCCTAAATTTTAAGCAGTGATTGTATGCTACATTTGTTATTTAAAAAGAAAGTTGGTCGATTTTCTAAAAATTGTTACCCGCTTCTATTTATAATAACAAAGTATTTTGTTTGCATTGGGTTTATTTTAAATAAGTTTCATCTCTTTTTCTTGTGTCATACTAATAAGAAGAGAAAAATTTAATTTAGGGGAAATAAGAGTGTTTCCCTTAAAGTGTGTCACCTTTTAGAAGAAATCTTTCCATCCCACAAGTTCCTATGATTTCTCCATCACTAGTTGAGACAGGGCAAGCATGAAGCTTTGCACCCCAGGCTGACATTCTTTTGAGTCTAGGGCTAGAGCATACCTTCAAGATCAACCAACACCATCTTCTTTCATAGTGGAAGAAACAGTTCCTGAGAGAGAATGAGATTTGTCCATGGTCACACAGTGTTGTGGACATTATAACAAAGCCAGATCTAGAACCCTGGCAAGAACATGTGTCTCTCTTTTCTATGTGTTTATTCTGCTTATTCTTTGCATTCAAAAATAAAATGGAAAAGAGCTCCACACACAGTGCCTTATATATAGAATACTCAGTAAGTGAATAATTAATGAATAGGTAAATTAACGAAAAAATGTTGAACATCAATAATAACTACTTTACAAAGAAAAAGAGGCTCTGGAAATAAGCATCAGCTCCTTTTTCTTACCTTAATAAGAAGAAAGAAAACACAGAGAAAGAGCTACCTTAAAAGTAGAGAGTGGGTGCGCAGGATTACCCTCAGAGAGGCAGCCAAAATGCCTCTGATGACAGAAATGCATGGACAGGCCCACATATATCCTTCCCTGAATTTAAATGGCCCAAAGAACTTGGAGGAAATATGAAAGTGTTTCTATATATTCCAGGTAAGGAGAGAACTTGATTCAACAGTCACAAGGGAGTTCCTATAAGAAATTCATTGAAGCACCTCCAAAACCCAATGGGATATTGCTTCACTCAGTGAAAACCAAAGCGGCTAACACATGGCAAACTTCAGGTAGCAAAGGGAGGTTTAAATGCACCCTGGAGGACATAAAAGGAACAGAAAACATTTAGTCTTAAAAGTAGGGATGGTTTTAGAACCAAAGACAACATTTTCAGGATTTAGTAAGACGTACTAATAACAACACACAGGTTTCTCAAACGATGGATCTACATAAAATGCAGGGCTTGCTTTTCTTCTATCATATTCAGACCAACTAAATTTTCCTCAGTTGCTTGGATTACTCTGTAAGGCAGTCATTTCGTACAACTTTTCATGCAACTTGGTAAGCCACATCATTCACAAAATATGGCAGCTGCCCTAGTTGACAGAAAATTCCCTGTCATCCCCATGTCAAGTTGCTCCAGCACCACACTTCATATTCATCCATCCAGAGATACCTTTTCTGAAGATTTTAAATTGTCTTTTTTTTCCTTTTTAGAGGCAGGGTCTTGTTCTGTTGCCCAGGCTGGAACATAGTTCCACGATCACAGCTTTCTGCAGCCCCAGACTCCTAGGTTTATGTGGTCCTCCTGCCTTCACATCTGGAGTAGCTAGGAGTGCATCATCATACCTGGCTATTTATTTTACTCTTTTTTGGAAGCTGGAAAAGCAAGGATATAAATTTTCCCCTCTAGCCCCCTGAACAAATGCAGCTTCGCTGATGCCTTAACTTTGGCCCAGTGAGACCCATTTCAGACTTCTGCAGAGCTGTAAGATCCTAAATTTGTGTTGTTTTAAGCCACTAAATTTGTGGTAGTTTGTTATAGCAGCAATTGAAAACTACTGCATCATCTAATTGAAAAGAAACATTTGAGAATTCCTCATCAATTCATTCCTCACTCTCTTCCTTAAAGAGATGATTAAAAGATGGGAAAAGCCATCCCAGAGATTTCTAATATGGACTCTTCCACTAGACTCTTCCAGCAAAACCATGCCCTACGACCCACAAGAATGAGCACAAGAAACATGCCCACCTTCACTTTGGCCAGTGTGCATTTCACCAAGCTATACGTAATCATAGCAATCAATTCTAAATTATAGAGTGCTTTGCTCTGAAAATCAGCTCGCTGGCTTCCTTTTTAACTCCAGATTATAACAAATTCAAATACCTCTGTAGCACATGAAACAAAGACATTGCCTAATGTGTAATTTGGGAGGGAATTTAATGATACATCTGTCTGTTTTGACAAAGCACAGCCTTGAAGTATCTATTTAAAATAAAATCAGCAGATTGGCAACAATTAAAAATGAAAGCCTATAAAATGTTTAGGGAAAAAAGCATTAAAGTCTAATAGCTCTTGGTTTATGTGCCAGCACTATAGTAAATATTTCCAGCACCAAATTTCTCTACTGAAATCTTGGCATTAGCTACTGCAAAAAATACCACCATTAAACACACATACAAAATCCATCTTTTATGAAAAATAGGCAGTGAGTCCATCTGGGATCCAGTAAGACTGAGAATGCCTAATACTTTAAGATATTTTATTGGATGTTGCTAAGCATTATCTTTCAAACCAGTAAGGTAGTAGCAATGCTATTACTTTGTATAAAGTGCCTTGAAGCCTTTCTGATACTACACTGTTATTCTACCTGAGCAATTTACTAAGAAATTTTGGAAGTTTGTGAGTTTAGGACATTTTAAATGATCTTGGAAATACGCTATATAGCCATAAAATGCATTTATATCTTTTCTCAAAAGCTTTAGAATAGTTACACTTCAAAACAATCTGCAATGACAAGAGACAGATATTACAAAATGAACTTCTAAGTCAAGTTAGTTATAAAATTGCAGGAATTGTCAGTGACTGAATGATACCTGTGAGAACTGTGGGGGCAAAAGTTACTTCCTATGCAGCAGTCCCAGCCCCAGTAACTACTCTGCCGGCCTCTGGAACATGAATTATATCCCAATGACAGACCTCTGTGCCCTCCTGACGTTAATTTTTCTCTGCTCTATGGCTCTGATCATACTTTGCGTCTATTTAGATCTTCTGCTTCCTTTTCTCAAATTAACTTTCTAAAGTTTGAGGGGGATTATATCTTATCTGGTGTCTACCTAGGGATATAAATCCTGTTGGCCAGGCGCAATGGCTCACACCTGTAATCCCAGAACTTAGGGAGGCTGTGGTGGGCAGATCACGAGGTCAGGACATCAAGAACATCCTGGTCAACATGGTAAAACCCCATCTCTACTAAAAATATGAAAATTAGCTGGGTGTGGTTGTGCACACCTGTAATCCCAGCTACTTGGGAGGCTGAGGCAGGAGAATCAACAGAACCCAGGAGGCGGAGATTGCAGTGAGCCGAGATCGGGCTGCTGCACTCCAGCCTGGTGACAGAGTGAAACTCCGTCTCAAAAAAAAAAATTATCTTGCTCAAGTTCCTTATGCTATGGCGAAGGCTTAGCCATGCTTAGTGGCTCTTCCAAGAATTGCAAATGGAGGCTTCCTAAGAATTCTGTAGTTTTGTGGAACTAATTAACTGTGTAAGTGGCTAGAGATAATTTGTGGCATGGCATAGGACTGCAAATGTGGATATTTATTCTCTCTATTATCATAGCTACTTCCTAAGAATATAATTGTCCAGGCCTCTCCAAGAAGAAAGTAGAGGTAGAAGAGAAACTGATAAAGGAAATCATGTTTATTCATTTATTCAGTCAATATTTATTGTATACCTACTATGTTCCATGGCTTGTGCAAAGTATTGGAAATACAATGAAGGATAAGACAGACATGATTGTGGCCCTTTTCTTCATAGTTAAAATAAATGCCGGAGATCCAGCCATCATATATACATTCCAATATGTAGGGAGGGATAAAAAAGTACATGTCTCTTCCCTTTAAGGGAGCAGTTGTCTACACTATCACTTAAATTCCATTGACCAAAATGGAATTTTCTTAGCTTTCTCGTAGGACAGTGCGAATATTATTACATATTTTAGCTGTGTGTTCTGTGCCCAGCTCAAAAATAGTATTCTTGTTTCTATGAAAGAAGTAATAGATCCTTGAATTCAACTAGAATACTCTGACACTGCATCTTTCTTTCTTTTGCATTCCATAGCATGTAACCTAACTATAAGCATAGAAAATATTTTGTTTGTATGATAATCAAATGTGACAACAAAAAACAGCTTTGTAATCTATAAAGTGTCACATAAGTGTAGAGTATTATTACTGAAGATAAAAATCTATTAGCTGTTAATTTAGAAAATTGGTACTTTGGACACCCAGTGTCTGAAAGGTATACAGTAGGAAAGGACCAGGATCAATTACATTATATATAGATCTCTTCTCTGCTAAACTAATAATTATTTCAATTTCAGATTTATTTGGTTGCTAATATTGTTATTCTTATTAACAGATTGTTTTTAAAATATTTAGTTAGTGTTTTCATGCAGATCATCTGTTCTCAGGGATTTCGGTCTAGAATACACCACATACATTTTTTAGTTGTTAAAATGAGTCAGGTATAAATTCATTCATTCACTCATCCAACATATGTCTACTGAATGCCTATGTTGTGGCAAGTACTGTTTTAGATCCCAGATGACAGACCATTCAATATTTTTAAAATTCTGTGATGGTTAATTTTAGGTGTCAACTTGAATAGATTAAGAAATACCTAGAGAAATGGTAAAGCATTAGTTCTGGGTGTCTTCTGGAGGGTGTTTCCAAGGGAAACTGGCATGAGAGTCAGTAGACTGAGTGAAGAAGGTCTGCCTTCAGTGTGGGCAGGCAACATCCAACTGGCTGGGGGCCAGGATGAAACAAAGGCAGAGAAAAGGATTTCCTCTCACTCCTTGAGCTGCAACACACTCTTCTATTTCTGCCTTTGGACATCAGGTCCCCCAGCTCTTCAGGCTTGTGACTCCAGGACTTCCTATCCGCAGTCCTAACTCCCTCTAACCAGGCTTTCAGGCCTTCAGCCTCAGACTGAGAATTACACCATTGGTTTCCCTGGTTCTAAAGCTTTTGAACTTGGACTGAGCCACTTTACCAGCATCCCAGGGTTTCCAGTTTGCATAATGCCTGTTGGGGGACTTCTCCATCTCCACAATCCCATGAGCCAATTCCCTTAATAAAAGCCTTTTCATGTATATATATGAGCTACATACATCTTACTGGTTCTGTCTTTCTAAAGAATGCTAACTAATACACATGCTTTTATATTTTAGTGGGAGAAGAGGGGAAAAAACAGAAATGATAATCTTTTCCTTGCTTTTCAATTTGTGTGTGTGATACGAAAACAGACGCAAAACCACTTAATGCCTCTTCTATAATAATAAAACAAGCATAGCAATAGTAAAAGTAAAGACGGTACCCAGGGACAAGCAAAGTTTGTAGGATTGAATGAACAAGTTGAACAAGTCACTACTTTATGGTAAGAACAGGAAAAACAGTATAACAAGAGAAAAATAGTTGATAAATGTTAATTAAAGAAATAAGCTCCCCCACCCCACCCCACCCCATCCCATTCCCAACAAATGATAATAGTGCAGAATGTTTTGCTGGTGTGGGCGTGACTTGGAATGAGAACAGATGGAAGGGCAATAGCTTTTATTGTTCTTTGATGTTCTAGCCAATTAAAAAGCTCATTGACTAAGTGAACAGAGGCAGGGCCACCCAATACAGAAAGGATATGTCATCACCAAGTTGGATTTGAATGGGAATTTATTTATCCATCCAGTCATTGTGCTACTAGGGCTAGAGATAAATAAAATGGACATAATCCCTGTTCTCAAGTGGTTTCTAGTCTAGAAACATAGATATTAAATGGGAACAAATATGTATATATTTAGAGAATTTTAATATTATTTATAAATATATATTCATAAATTATGTACAGTTCTGTGAAAGAAAAGACAGCAATAAGGCATTATAACATGTGGTTCTTAGTTAAATTGGGGATGGAGGGTGGTCAGTGGAAACTTTTCTAAGAGATCTCTGAGCACAGTTAAGGATAAATAGATGTTGATGGGAGAAGAGTGGGTCACTTCTGGGAAAGCAATAAACATTAGAGGTTACTGCTGAGAAAATAGATTTTTGAGACCAAAGTCACTCAAAAACTCACAATGTGTCCATATTACAGATGATGCATTTGAATTATATATTGTAGAGCATTTTCCATTAGTTCTGTTTAATAGGTCCCTAGCACTGGCGTGCTGGACCAGCTCATACAGACTCACCAGAACCTATTCTAAGTGTCCTTTCCAAAATCTGCATTCAGTGGCATCAAAATGGTAACATGAAATTGGCAATAGCAGGAGTATTTCCATTATGGAAATAATTGTAAAATTGGCAAATGTGACAAATCAGGGCCTTACATTCCCCCCCTCCAGATAGCTCGTTGTAAAACATTTATGCCAGGATGGCCAAGTAAGGAACACCTGGAGAGAGGTGATAAAAAGCAATAATTAAATTAAATAATTCAATTAATAAGTTGACACAATATTTTTGTATTTCCATAGTGGTTTAACGTCTTTATAGAGAAAGCACCAAGGTTATTTTGTGAGAAAAAAATGTGATAATCAGACATTCAATTTGCTGTATCTATAGTAAATTGATTAATAAAAATGATTCTAGAACATACCCAAGTCTGATAATATCACTTCTAAAGAGAAAGTTGGTAATTTTTGAAAACAACAATGTGTTTTATTGATTCATGCTGCGTTTTATCTATTCAACTCGAATCACTCAAAAACTATTTTCTAATTACTAATTACTGTGTCTGGTTCTGTGAAGAAAATACCAAAGGAAATAATAATCCCAGGATGCAGAGTTTTCAATTGCAATGGAACGAAAATTTAAAATAAAAATATATTTAAATGTTAGAAGGTCACGCTTGTGAAGGAATAGCTCAAATATTATGAAATATAAGCTAGAACTGAGGACAGATAAAAGTCATGAGGGAAGGATAACCTCCCTGAGAACTTAAGTTAAGCTATGTCATCAAAGATGTGTGGAATTTCATTTTATTATTATAAAAACAATATTACATATTGCTGGTAGAAATGTAAAATGGTACAGCTATTCTGGAAGAGACTATGGAAGCTTCTTACAAAACTAAATACGTGCTTACCATAAAACCTAGCAATTGTATCTTTGGGCATTTGTTACTGAGAAATGAAAATTTATGTTTACCCACATATCTGTACACAATTATTTGCAGCAGCTTTATTCATAATAGTCCAAATCTGGAAATGAACCATAGTTTGTTTAATCATTTACCCTTCAATGGAGTGAATGATTAAACAAACTGTAGATCTATACCAAGGAATACAAGTCGGTTAGATCTCAAGGGAATTATGCTGAATTTAAAAAGCCAGTATCAAAATATTACATATTATATGATTCCATTTATATTGCATTTGCAAAATGGCCAAAGTATAGAGATAAAGAACAGGTTAGTGGTTGTCAGGGGTTGGAGACTGGGGAAAAGGAGGGAAGTAGCTGCAGCTATAGAAGGGTAGCCTGAGGAATCCATATGAAGAACTGTTTTGTGTTTGACTGTGGTAGTGATCACCGGAATCTATACTTGTGATAAAACTGTATCAAACTAAATACATAAACACACAAATGAGTACGAGTAAAACCAGTGAAATCTGAAGTAGGTTCATGAATTGTATCAATGCCAGTTTTTAGTTTATGATATTGTACTATAGTTTTTCAAGATATTACTACTGGGGTAAACTGGATAAAGGATATACCTTCTGTCTTGTTTCCTCCAACTGCTTGTGAATCTATAGTTATCTCAAAATAAAATGCTTATTAGAACACCATAATAGTAAATAGAAAAGAGAAAATAATTTTTATAATGCCATCACACTATTAAAACAATATAGCCATTCCTTTTAGACTGATGATAGTAGTCGGATAAACACAAAGATTGAGAGGGAGATTATTAGAATATCCAAATAATAATGTGTCATTTTAATAAGACAAAAAATTTCAGTCTTATTTATTATCTACAAGAGAAGAAAATAGTGCAGAGCTACAGTACAGTAATGCAGTTCTGTACTATTTGTCCTACCCCACCTTTGATCAGCATGCCATACTACCTGCATCATCCTTGGCTCTCCTAAGAGATATGAGTTCAAGATTCATAGCTAGAACATCTGATTACCATTTAGAGCAGAATGCTATACAAACTGATAGCTTCCTTCCCTACCTCCTGTTAATTTTAAAAGATACATTGACAGTCAATACCTCTATAGTCGAGTGAATCCCAAAGTCTTGGCCTGCTGTTGTGTTGTAATGTAAAATTTCAGGCACAAAATGGGAGTGAGCCATGGTTTTTTTCAAATAAGGTACAAACCTATGCATTAGTCTGTTTAGTTGTAAATCAGAATCATGGGAATTGGATTTTTATATACAATACTCCCCTCCATCCTCTCTCCGCCACACATTCAAAACATATGCATGTTTTATGTTCTTCTTATAAATGAATATAGGAAATTATATAAAACTTACTGATAAAACCAAGCCATAAATTTGACATTTGAATGCCTTCTCCTGTGTAGCCCCAGGTAACATCCGAAAGTCACAATTTAATTTTAGACCTACAGTGAAAGGTTTATGACTATGTTATTCAAACAAACACATGTTGCTGTGAAATACCACCCTCGCCAGGCCATCTGTTTATCTGGGCAATTTCATTTAGTACAGAGATCTGACAGATAAATCAGCTGCTTTTTGGAATACTAGGAGACTGCAGAGAAGCCCAAAGTCTATAATTCAGCTTCGGCTCATCATTGGCCCAGTAAGAAGTTATAATCAGAGTCAGTGGCAAGTGGCTGATTTGAAACAGCAGGCACTGATTTCTGAAATCTCTATAGAAGATCAAGTTCAAGAAGACATGAAAGTCATACGTGTGTCTCTGATGCTTGTGTGACCCAACTAGGTATTATGTTGAGAATGTTAATTATATTGTTTGTCCTTTCAGTTATTTTTTATGTGATTGTTTTCAAAATATGTTTATGGTCTTAGGGTAAAAGAAAGTAGTTAAGGTAAACTGACCATTATTGTGTTGTTTAATGAAGATCTCACAGCTACATTTAACAAATATATCTTTGGAAAGCAAAATAAATTCAGGTGTTATTCATTTGCATTTTTTAGTGTAAAATAGTGAAAGGAATACACATTTGAGATCAAATAGAGACATATTCAAATATCCACTCTCTTTCTTGACTAGTCGTGTAGCCGTGGGCAAGTTACTTTACCTCTTTGAACATCATCTCTCTGAATCCGTTTCCTCACTTGTAAAACAGCAGTAAGGAAAACTACCACTCAAGGTTTCATGAGAAGTGACTCAAATGTGCACTCAGTAGGTGCTCAATGAATGCTCACTGAAGTGTTTTCATTGAGATTTACTTGAGTAACAGAATTTTTTGTAATGTTGTAAGAATTGGCCTAATTGACTGACATACCATAGGTACTCAATAAATGCTTATTCTAGCCATTTACTGAGATTTTTTGTCGGGGGATAACAGAGTGGAATCATTTGAACAGGAACTACCATTCAATTCAAGATGTGTATGTATACTAGTTAAGAGTGTAGATCCTGAAGCAAGACTGCTAAACTGTAAATACCAGCTCTGCAACCTTTTATTTATAGGCTTGGACAAGTTATTTTATCTCTCTATTTATCAGTCTCCTCATCTGTAAAGTCTGGATAATAATATCCTACCTACTCATAATAATTAAGTGACTTAATATAAACACCACAGTAAAGCACTCAGGACAATCGTAGGTCTGTAGCAAACACTGGGTAAGTATTAATTCTCAGTATCATTATTACTGTGTATTGTTTAAAATGTTTATTTCATGGCTCATATCTATCACCAGTCAATTATTTTCAAAGACCTTATTTTGTTTCATTTCCTATCAACCATTTAATAAAACTATTTTTTTCTACTGATTTATATTTTTAAATGCTTGGGTAATTCTAGCTCTCTTTGTTCCTTTCCTGCTTCATCAAATCTTCCTGGGTGATTACATTTCAAACGAGGGAATCAATGACCTTTATGCATCTCTCAGGAAGCAGAGCAGGCTCTAAGATTCTATTGAATGTCTGATTTTTTTTTTTTCTGGTAAGCCTTAAGGCTTAATGTTCTCTAGGGCTCCTTCCTGCATTAAAATTCTGTCAGGAAATTCTTTTCTACTCTTGGAGATGATTAGGGAGAAGGAAACAAGTTTATCTAAATCTCCATGGGAAATAAATGATTAAAATGGAACTAAGACATCATTACTCCCTCCTCTTCTTTAATGGTGACTCCATTAATATACTTCAAGGCCATTCGGTCACAATGGTTTTAAAAAAGAAAAACTTATTTGGCGTTCCATTTTATAAAACAGCATATTTAATGGTGCTAAATAAGAACTTCTAAAGCCTAGCATGACAGCAGTGTTCTCCTTTGCGGTGAAAAAGGTGGCACTGCTGTTCTCCGGCAGCAGGACAAGTATTTACCCTGGGGATAGATTTGTACTTTTCCTGAACACTCTCTGTCTCACTTTGGTTGTCTCAGGCTAGGTACATGGGCTTTCTCCATAGCCAGGGCACAAGGCACAGCTGCCAGCCTACACCATCATCAAGCCTCTGAGTTGGCTGCGACAGTCTGTGCTTTATCGACCAGTTCAAAAAAATTATAAGCCAAAGGGAATGGGGGGACAGCTCATCTCAGTACTCCTGGCTGAGAACGTCTTTATCTTCTAAAGTAAGGGACCAAGAAAAGAAACTATCTTTAAAAGAACATCCTGAAACTTTTTCTTGCCTAAGAAAAATTCCTGAGTTCTCATCATCTTTCAGATCCTGAGTCACATCATATCCATGAAATATTTGACTCTTCCTGGAGTTCAGGAAAGAACAGTTAATACTTCAAAGATTAAGATCTTAGAGATAAAGGTGACCTTATACAGAAGAGGGGGTACTTAGCCACCCAGAGTGGTTCAAGAGGCTCTGGGAAGCACCCTGAAGTTTCTCCCTTCCTGCCTTCTCCCCCATTAGAATTGACTATTTAGATATTTGCTGCAAGTAATTTGTAATTTGAGATAAATCGTCTTTAGTTGACCTTTGAAAAAAATGAAACTGCCACTGATAAATAGGAGAGGACAGATCTAATTTTTTAAAAATGCTCACCAACTATATAGAATGTTTTAAAAGCTTAGAAGTAAATACACTAAAGCTCCTTTAGGAGTAAGGTTGGAGATGGCTGAAAGCTGCCAGCCTGCTAGTCCATAGGTGGTAAAGTAATTATGCACAAAGCTATCCAGGAGCAAGGGCATCAGAGGGAAGAACTGCTGCCAAATTTACGTTGGAGTAATTCAGCCTGGGTTGGAAGGGAATCCCAGGCAAGACCTCATGGATTCTCCAGGGCTTTCTCAGGACAGTCAGCCATAAGCACAGTGCTATAAGAAACAGATGTGCTGGGACAGCTTGATTTCATGCTTTTTTTTCCTCTTTTAACTCAAAAGAAGCATTTTACTAAATATAACTAAATATGATCTAATTTGTATATTTCAAAGACTTTTCCAAGGCAAATTGAGGAAAAGTATCCTTATTCCACATGTTCTGGTTTGAGGTTAGGAAAATACAGCTTTTATAGTAAAGAATGCATAATTCAGAGCTGAGTTACTCAGTTCCAAGGAAAGAGGACCGATGTTGGGCTACAAGCTGAGGCAAGTGTGGGAGTCCTGGGAGTACAGGATGCCTCACCCAACTAGAATGTGGGAGAGAGACAGGGAGCTTAAAGCTTGCCTGCAAGGCCTTCCAACTGGAGCAGGTCAGCTGCAACAGGGAGGAAGGGAGGATCCTGGAGCAGTGTTTTACACTATAGCTGCACTGTGGCTCAAAACACCAAACCACATGTGGACACAACCCTTAAGGCATCAGAGGTTTGCCTCCTTTCTTGCTTAAGGACATGACTCCTCCATCCAACTATTCATTCTCTTACTCTTTACACAAAAGACTCCAGGACAGCTTTTCTAGGATTTTACTTAAAGTTTGTTTCAGGGAAAATGAAATAACTTTAAAATAGAAGACATCTTTTGCTCTTGAAGTTTAAAATTACTTTCTGTCTTCTTGTGTATGTCTTGAGTTTATTTGCACTTCTTTTAGTGAGAAGCTCCACAGTTTATGCCAACATTTTCATATCCAGAGAGGGAAGACCTGATATAGTGAGCCTACTCTGCATACTTTTCTCTGGAACTTTAGCAAGAATCATGAGGTCATGATGGTCAAAGTTAGCTGTTCAGTTTAAGTTCTAGAAATCTTACTGAATGAGTGTGTTAGTCTGTTCTCACACTACTATAAGGACATACCTGAGACTGGGTAATTTACAAAGAGGTTTAATTGGCTCACTTTTCTGCATGGCTAGGGAAGCCTCAGGAAACTTAGAATCATGGCAGAAGGGGAAGCAAACATGTCCTGCTTCACATGATGGCAGGAAGGAGAAGTGCTGAGCAAAAGTGGGGAACCCCCTTTAAAGCCATCAGATCTTGTGAGAATTCACTATCACAAGAACAGCACCATGGGGTAACCACCCCTATGACGTAATTACTCCCACTGGATCCCTCTCATGACATGTGGGGATTATGGGATCTATAATTCAGGATGAGATTTGGGTGGGGACACAGCCAAACTGTATCAGTGGGTTCATCTCAACAAAGGAAATTTTATGCCACTATGATTGTCATACTGAATCCCTTGATAGTTTCCCTTGGATATAAAAAAAAAATAAGAGTTACATACATAAGCTAAGAAACTAAAAGGTTGTAATTTCTCAAGCAATGTAATAAGAAAACTCACTGGGAGATGAATATTACTATTTTACTTGACTGTTTCTCTTATCAACTGTTGGAGGATCTGTGACTCAACAGCTCCCGTAGCTAAAAATGCTTACACTGAATATAAAGTCTAACTACCTATGTGTTTTTTATTCTATTTTTGAGGTTATAAAAGTAATACATGCTTATTATAGAAAATCTGAGAAAACAGAAACATAAAAATAAAATAAAAATCTATTCTAGCCCAATAGAGGAGTGCTGTTAACATTTTAACGTAGTTACTTCAGCCTTAATTATAGAATATACACATACACAAACACATGAACACGCTGTACCACTGTAACCAATGTCACAGAATACAGCATTTTGAATTTTTTCTGTTTTCACTTAATATTATTAACATTTCCCATGCTTTAAAATATTATTTGAAAACATTTCAATGGCTGCATAATGTTCCACAGTATAAATGTATATATTATATATTAACTTTTTTCTATTGAGTTTTTGTATTGTTTCTCGATATTTACTATTTTAAATAATAATTGAATAAACATTTGATACATGAATCTTGGATTGTTTTACTATATTTTTAGGGTAGGTTGTTAAGTGGGAAATTATTGGGTCAGAGTGTATGGGCTTTTTAGAAAGATGTATTAGTTTATAATCCTAGAAGCAGCATATGAGAGTTTTTATTATCTCATTTTCAATACTGAATATAATTTAAAAATTCTTTATTACTACAAGGAGTGAAAAATGGACATTTCATTATTTTTTAAAGCTTTCCATTTTTAAAGAGATTTTCTTTTCATAGAGAAAAGAGTATAGTGGAGTGTATAGCATATTCTCTTCAAACCACGTATAATAGGCCTACCCATAGGGCTTCCCTTAAATATCACAAATTGAACCATTTGGAAGTGGCTATGATACTCTTAGTGCAAAGCACACCCTCAGAGTTTCAAGAGAAACCTACCAGGCTCTGAGGGTATGCTTTGCAAAATCAATACATCAGAGCATCAGCTGCAAAAAAGAGAGGAAATAGGGGCAATTCTCAAGCCTGGGCATCACCATGGAAAGGACAGGCTGTAGTCAGAACTGCTGCTCCAGAATGAGGACTTTGGACACTGGGAAAGAAGATGCTGGAAGATAGAAAATAGTCTTAGAGGATGTGGAAGGAATGGAAACAAACACTGTTTAGTAGATCATTTTGCTGAAGATGTTCCTATTGAGGAGAAAACTTACGAAGTTTGTTGAAGTAGGCAGAAATCATCAAACACTCACATAGCAGTGGGCGTCAGAGTAAGGTGCTTCCTGGAAATGAAACAGGTCAGACCTACTCATCCAGTGAGCCAGCCTCCTGTCAAGCAGCAGATGGTAGAAACATGTCCATTGAGGAAGGCACATTATGCCATCTGGAGGATAAGGTGGTGGCTCTTACCCAAGCAGACAGCACTTAGCAGGGAGGAGTATCTTCAGTGATCACTGATGGGTGTATATGACCCTAACAGGGCATGGAGAGCTAAATACACTGTCTGCCCAAATATGAGTCCAGGTCAGGGTGTTTCAACATGCAAAAGCAGACTCTGAGCCCTTATCTGTAGCCCACAAGAAGGACCAGCAAGGGTAAGGGGGACACTGGATAACTTGAAGATTTAGACAAGTTATCAGGTCAAGCCCTTGGGTCTGGGACGTCCAAACAGTAGGCCAGGTACTAGGGTTCATGTCAAGTTACAGGCTGGCTGAGGATATCCTCAAGACCTGTGACATTGACTCAACACATTCTACCACCAAGGTCTGAGATTGGGCCCAGAGCCTACCAACAGGTGAGGGATGAGAGGTCTCAGCTATGGCACCTGAGAAGACTGATATAGCAAGACTTAGGACTGAGAAGATTGAATTGGCAGGAAGCCAGGAATGTCATCAGAGAAAATAAGGAAGCTGCTCTCAAGGACACCCCAGATGAACCTCAGAATGTCACATTTCATTGTCACCATTCAAGCTCATGAAGAACTGGAAACTTCAAATGATACATTTATGAGTTTAAAAAATAGGTATTAGAAGAGCTCTAGGAGGGACTGAGCAAAAAGTGCAAATATTTAGTAGACAAAGAGGAATAAAATGAGCAGCTAAAATGAAGTGTGTATTAATACTAGCAAGGGGGATTAAAAGCACGAGGAGGATTTGTAGGAACACATTTTTTTTAAGTCTGCTTGTAAATCAAGAGCATGAGATTAATGATGACTTTAAAATGGCTAAGGTATTGAGCTGATTTCCTTAACCTGTCTTTAATAAGAGAAATGGAACCAAGCAGCCATTTCAATTAGGTGGTAGAGTTTGCAAAAATATCCACAGCTGGTAAGGAAATCTGGAGCCTGTATAAATAGGCAGCTCAGCAGGTCTTGATGAGATTCATCCTAGAAAGTGATGCCCGCAAATAACTCACACAAAGCAGAAAAGGGGTAGGTAGAGTGGGAGTGAGCAGGAAGAATGGGGAAGGAATGAGAAAGGCAGCCAGCTATTTGGCACCTAGAGGAGATAAGTATTATGTATGTGAAATCTGTGAGATATCTTTACAGTCCTAGAAAGCAGGCATTAAGGTGTGTTACAATCCCAGGAAATACTCATTAGCAGAAATAATTAAGAACACAAGGAATTGTAGGTGGCAGTTAGCATCACCGTGTTTTTCCACGTGTCTTTAATATATTCAATAGGTTGCCAGGTCACTGTGAGAAAGCTTAGTTTTGAACAGCGTATGTTAGATTTTGTTCTGTCTAGCAAACTCTTGCCGAACACATACTACCTGTCTCATCTGTGTTGGAAGGGAGAAAGAATGCAAAAGCATATATCCAGTCCCTGCCTTTGTGAGCTTATGAACGCATGGAAGCACTAAATAATAAATCAGCCAATAGTGCAAAATGATGTAAGCCAAACAGTAAGTCCTGTGAACCTGCACCTCACAGTGAACATGTGAGGTGCAGGTTCACAGGGCCAAGCCAAAGAACGGAGGTGCTCACATTGGCTTTCAATATTAGGGAAGATACTGAGCAGGTGGCACTTGAAATAGGCTTTCAGGATAGAAAGATCTAGGCAAAAAAGAGAGGGTGGGCTTTTCTTGCAGAGGTTAGATTAGCAGGTAGTACGTATGGGGGTGGAAGAATAAAATAAATGGACTGGAATAGAGAGCTCATGCTGGGAAGTTGGCGGGGGGTGGGGGTGGAACCAAGTAGAAAGGAAGACTGTCAAGGTGCAAAAAACAGTACTAGAAAAAACAACAGAACGTGATTTGGTCAACAAGGAGTTACTCTGGTGTTCTGGAGTAGAAAGAACCTTAGAAAAGTGGATTTTTAGGAAGACCAATTCAGCCCTGGGGAGGCAGAAAGGATTAGAGCATGAACTGTTAGGAAGGTGTGCCTTCCAAGTAAACTCTTACCTTTTCCTGCAGCCAGTGTGATCCAAGTTGCCACAGTCTCAGCTCACTCCTTGAACTGGTCTCTTAACTGGACTTCCTGCTGCCGTCACTTCCGCCTTTGGTCAATTTCAACAGGGCAGCCAGAGTGATCTTGTTAAAGTTAAGTAGATTGCCCCTCTGTTAAAAACCCTCCAATTGCCGGGCGCGGTGGCTCAAGCCTGTAATCCCAGCACTTTGGGAGGCCGAGGCGGGTGGATCACGAGGTCAAGAGATCGAGACCATCCCGGCCAACATGGTGAAACCCCGTCTCTACTAAAAATACAAAAAAATTAGCTGGGCATGGTGGCGCGTGCCTGTAATCCCAGCTACTCAGGAGGCTGAGGCAGGAGAATTGCCTGAGCCCAGGAGGCGGAGGTTGCGGTGAGCCGAGATCGCGCCATTGCACTCCAGCCTGGGTAACATGAGTGAAACTCCGTCTCAAAAAAAAAAAAAACCCTCCAATGGCTCCTCTCGCACTGAAGGAGAAACCCACAAAGGTGTACCTAATCCAGCCCCTACCCCCCATTCCTTCTCAGACCTCATCTTCTGCTATTTGTCCCCTCAGTCCTTGCCATTCTTCAAATATGATGGGCATAGCCCTGCTGTAGTACTTTTGCACTTGCTGTTCTGCTCAGATAATTCATAATTCTTCCCTTGAATGCATGACTCCTCGCCCTCTATCAGGTCTTCACTTAAAGACCAACTTGTCAGTGAGGCCTGCCCTGGCTCTCCCATCTAAAACTGTTTCCCCTTCCCTTCTTTATTTTTTGCAGTTACCACTCTCTAGCATACTCCCATGAGTTTACAAACTCCATAATCCACGGAATGACATATTCAGGTTGTTACTAACATACAATGCTTTTTTATTAAACTGTTCACTGTCTCTTCCCTCCACTGCCCCGATGAGGCAGAGATTTTTGTTTGTTTTGTTCTTTGCCATATTCTCAGCATCTAGACAAGAACCCTGAAGGCACTCAATCACATTTATTGAATTGATGGATGAATGAAGGAAGGAAAATCACAGTAAGGTGAGAATGGTTGCAGATATAAAGTGGATGAGAGCTGTAAGAATGGAGGCAAGGGAGATAACTACAGAGAGACTGCATAAAGATGCCAGAGCCTTTGAATGACTGCAGGAAGAATTAAGAAAATGCATGTCCCTTCAGGAGAAGCACTACTGTTACTCGACATGTCTGAATGATGGGCTGATAAGGCCAGACTTTAATGACGGGGAAATCATCTCTAAGCATGATAAACATCTGAATGAGACCCATTAAGTGACTTGCTAAATGAGTAAATCTCAACTTTTTCTTTTCTTTTTTTTTTTTTTTTTTTTGAGACGGAGTTTTGCTCTTGTTACCCAGGCTGGAGTGCAATGGCGCGATCTCGGCTCACCGCAACCTCCGCCTCCTGGGTTCAGGCAATTCTCCTGCCTCAGCCTCCTGAGTAGCTGGGATTACAGGCACGCGCCACCATGCCCAGCTAATTTTTTGTATTTTTAGTAGAGACGGGGTTTCACCATGTTGACCAAGATGGTCTCGATCTCTTGACCTCATGATCCACCCGCCTCGCCTCCCAAAGTGCTGGGATTACAGGCGTGAGCCACTGCGCCCGGCCTCAACTTTTTCTTTCCAGGATATTTCTAATGAGGTTTTGAAACATGTACCTTCCCTCATGCTATGCTTAATTCTGCTTGATATCACTGCACAAGAACCCATTTTAATACTAGTTAGAATTCTAAAATCAATATTAGTATGTTCTAGTCACTTTGAGAGCTCATTTTTAAGGTAGCATTTTGAGGTTTTTTATTACAAGCACTGCAATTCATTGTTTTATAATTAGAAATGTCAATGAACCTCACATATGTGGAAGTTGAAAATAAGAAATAAAACATATATGAGGTGAGTAATATGAAGGAAAGGAAAATGAATGTGAGAGTGACAAATATTGAGAATAAAACCAAGAATGCATGGGGCCAATTTTTTTTTTCCTAGAGGGCTGTTACAAATAATCACTTGTGGGACTGCAATTGAGGTTAGATCAATGCAAGAAAAAGCAAATGGTTTGGGGGCGGGGGAAAATGCGGGCCTGTTCATGCTCTGAGATGGACAGGAGAGGACCTGGGGGGAGGCTTTGCATCCAATGCTTAACATACTCTCGGCATTTTCTGTCAATATATGGTCCAGATGGCCTAAAGACAGACTGGGAGGCTTAGAGGACCTGACTAAGAGAGGATGTAGGGATGGAGGCACTGACATGATGGCGTCCTTTACATATGTGAAGCAGTGTTTTAATCAGTCCATAAACTTAGGTGTGCAGGAAACATCACATCTCCTTATTTTCTCCTACGAAACTTCTTCTAAATCCTTGATGCCATACAACAAAGTGAGCTGGAAATCCAAAGCTATTCTAGCAGCAATGTTCTTATGTTTACCTTTTCTATTTCAGGATTGTGCCAGAGTCCTGGGATCCCACATAGCATGGTGGTAGGGTGGCAATTGGAAATTACTGCTCAGATGCCTGTGTGTCAGCCCATGTGTCTTTTTGGGTCAACCACTGTGTAGTTTCTTGGCCTGGACTAGGACACAGGACAGCCCAGACTTTTGTATTTACTCAGTAACCACTCCCTCTGAGGCTCTACTGCATACACAGGGAAATATGAGACACCATGCTTGCTTTCTTGTGATACCTTTTATTTAGAGAGAAATTGTTTTCTCTTCAAACTCCATTTTCAGAACAATGGCTTTAAGATTCGGGGAGAAAATCAAGAAAGGAATGGGACAAATATCTTCTAAGATGAGGAAACATAAAATGGGGGAAATATAGGGAGAAAAGTTAATAAATTCAATGTCATTTTGTCATTTATAGAACCTTCCTATCCTGTAAACAAATTAATAGTAGCCCAACAGAATGAAAGCAGCTCCAGCCTCCTTGAATTCCTTTCCCGGTGTGGTAGACATGGAAATGCACTGGCCACATCCCCCTTCAAGGAGAGACTTGTTGCCCCAGCTATCAGCCCTTCCTGTGGTAGCTCACATCCAGACTGAGGGAGGCAGGTGTATAAAAGTCTGGCTTTTTCAGCCCAATGTAGAACAGCTCAGATGGGCCATACTCTGCTCCAGAACTCGTTGCTGGGGTAGATCAGGGTCTTGCGAACCTGCACCCGTTCTTCTGTCTCTCTGTCTAATCTTGCTTACTGACCCTGCCTTCCACAATTGTTCATCTGTAGAAAAATACCCTTTGTGCCACACTCCATTTCCACATCTGCTTCCTGAGAACCCAACCTACAAACATTTGTTTAAGAGTATCCCTGGAAAACAGCTAAAAAGATGACCAGGCACAGTGGCTCACACCTGTAATCCCAGCACTTTAGGAGGCCCAAGCAGGCGGATCACGAGGTCAGGAGATGGAGACCATCCTGGCTAACACGGTAAAACCTTGTCTCTACTAAAAATACAAAAATTAGCCAGGTGTGGTGGCGGGCATCTGTAATCCCAGCTACTCGGGAGGCTGAGGCAGAAGAATCGCTTGAACCCAGGAGGCAGAGGTTGCAGTGAGTTGAGATTGCCCCACTGCACTCCAGCCTGGGCAACAAAGCGAGACTTCATCTCCAAAAAAAAAAGAAAAAAAACCCCAAAAGATGTGATTTTGGAGCCAAATCCCCACCCACCTGACAGACAATAAGGACTGAATTGGTTATAGAGAAAATACAGCCATCCCTTTACACAAATTGATGGTCCAGTGGTGGTCAAATGGCATAGTATGGCCACAGAAGAGAATGCACTAGCAGGTGAGATTTATCAGGTGTTTGAGAAGTGAGGGGGAAATAGTAACTCTAAGGACAACGGGATTACATGAGTATTGCTGAGAGCCATTGATAGCCTAGATAACAAAAAGATGCAGGCAATAGGCAACTGAGAACTGAATATGTAAGCCATGAGATTTCCCTGGTAGTTTTCAGAGAGATGTTCATATCCTACAGCAGGAGGGCAGAGGAGCTGAGGATCAAGCTCAGAGCTAAATATAGTGCTCATTTCCAGATACACTTAAATACCCAACTAGGGCAGAACAGTTATTTCAACGTGGTTGGGGAAAAACAGGACCCTGACACTTGAGATGGGAACATCTGGGAAGAGTCCCTGAATATGTGGAATCCCCAGAATCCTAAGGTGACCAACTCTCTTGGTTTGCCAGTGACTCGGGAGTTTCCTGTGATGTGGGGCTTTCAGTGCTAAAACCAGGACAGTATGGGCAAACTGGGGCTGCTGTCACTCTACAACTCCTCTGAATCCTCTGAGCCTACCGAAGCGGCCTATCCTCTCTGCTTAAAGCGAGCACTTCTCTCTTGCTTGAAACTAATGCTGTCTCTTTCCCTCAAGACAGCACATATCATCCCCCGCCACAATCTCTCCCTCTACCTCTCCTCCTGCCCATTAGATGTATAAGTAGGATTAATTCATAATCAGCCCAGGACATGCTGAGCTCAATAATGGAAAAAAGGCACTCTATTCCAAAGAAGCTGCAAATCCTAGCCAATATATGCTGGCAGATACCAGGGCAGTACCAATGGGACTAGATTTTGAGGCTGCTTGACCAAGAGGAGTTGGGACATAAGATAGGAGAAGGAAAAGTTTATTGATTTCGGAATACTCTCCGGGGACACAGGATTTACACCTTGGCAAGGCACCCAGGAAATGGTGTCACCTTGCTACGAGGATGGCTCCTAGCAGCATGGAAAAGGCAGTGGCCCATACTAAGCAAAGATGGAATGCCAGAATTTCCCTGGCAGATGGAAGAATGGCTTAAAAGTGTCAGGGAAGTGGACATGTTAGACTGAAAGTACTATATATATATTTATGCAAGGACCAAACACTCTCCAAAAGACTGTGTTTCACAGAAAGGCACAGGGGACACAACATTTACTAAGGCCATGAGGAAGGCCACACAGGTGAGGGGGTTCAGCCTCGCTAAAATGTTAAGCAATGAGGAAAGGACCTCAAATGGTGAGAACAGTAGCGATGATAGGACCCCAATACAAGAGGCCAGGTAATGATGTGTAACTGCCTGAAGCAAGGCAGGTGGATACAATTATCCTAATGAGTGGTAAGGTTGGAGTGGCAGCAAAGGTGGCCCGATGTGCAGTTATGGAGATGATTACAGTGATCCCTGGACCAGCAGCATCAGCATCACCTGGGAACTACTTAGAAATTCGAATTCTCAGGATCCTCCCAAGGCCTATGGAGTCAGAAGCTCTCAGGCTAGGACCCAGCAATCTGCGGTTTAACAAGCTCTCCAGGTTATTCTAATGCAAGCTAGTTTGAGAACCACTGAATTAATAGAACATAGCCTCTCAAGGATTAAAAACATAGACAGGTAACAGGAGAATTGGCCATTTTGCACCATTAGAAGAAATTGAGAGATGATTAATAAGCAAGCTGGAAACTGATAATTAAAAAGTCAAAAGTTTTTGCCATTTCTGAACTTGAGACAGTTTTCAGACCTATAACTTACTGAATGACCACAGGTCTGCAGGATGAAGAACCTTGCAGAACCACAGCAAGTATTCATGACAAGAATTTCCCCAGTTTTTGTCTAAAAAAACACATGGGTATTTATTTAGGCAACTGTACACTGAGGATACCAGGCATTTCAAGGACTCTTGAGTCCAAGCTGACATTGATAGTTGGAGCCCCTAAGTGTCACTACACCCTCCCTTCATTAGAATGGGCACATACAGGGAGCTGCAGACCCACTTGATGGTCACTTCCCCAGTCAAAGGTATAGACACACTTCATAGTTGGCACAATACCCGTATTAGGTCTTTGGCCTGTGATTAAGAGTTAATATAATGAGGAAGTCCAAATAGAAGTCCCTAAAACTGCCTCCCTGCTGAGTCAAAGACTATATATACAATATTGCCACCCAGGAGAGATGGCAGAAATTGTGCTACACCTAAGCGTTTAAAGGATGATGGTCTCTATCATATTTCCATCAAATTTACCCGTCCAGTTCTTGAAGAAACTAGATGGAACCTGGAGGATGACAGTAGACTCCCACAAACTCAAAGTAGTATCCCCAATTATATCCATTGTGCTAAATGTGGTATCTTCATTAAAGCAGATTAATAAGGTATACATGGCCACTGATTTAGCAAGTGTTATTTTGTATTCTGATTTAAAAAACAGAGTATCAAGAGATCAAGACCATCCTGGTCAACATGGTGAAACCCTATCTCTACTAAAAATACAAAAATTAGCTGGGCGTGGTGGTGTGTGCCTGCAGTCCCAGCTACTTGGGAGGCTGAGGCAGGACAATTGCTTGAGCCCAGGAAGGCAGAGGTTGCAGTGAGCTGAGATTGCACCATTGCACTCCAGCCTAGCAATAGAGTGGGACTCCATCTCAGGGAAAAAAAAATCAGAGTTCACATCCATGTGGAATGGGTGACAATACACCTCCACAGTTTTGACTCAGGACTATATCAACCCCACTGCCTGTTTCATAATGTAGTCAAGAGAAACCCAGAATCATTGAACATCCCAGGGAATACCTCATTGATCCACCAAGAGTGGGCTGGGCTTAGAATTGGCATGACACATGTATTCCAGGCAGTGGGAGACAAGGATTCCAGAGCCTGAAATGTCGGTAAAATATTCAGTAATCCAGTGATCAGAGGTAGCTAGAATATTTCCTCTAAAGTTTAAAATAAATAATTGCCTCTTGCACCTTCCAGCATAAAAAAGTAAGTTAAAACAAAGCAAGTACAAGGCGAGGGAGGCCTCTTCAGGTCCTCAAGGCAGCATATTTCACACCTGGGAATACTGCTTCCAAAACAAACTGCAGGAGAAAACAAGATTGCCTGAAAACACACCAATACCACAGGCCGCTCCTTCACATTACATGAAATCAAAAGTTGTGATGCTTTGGATTATGGTATAGGGCACAGACCCTGGGTGTTGAACCCAGCATGGTGACAATCACTCTGACATGCTCCAGTGTTTAGAGGGATAACAAGGCTGACTTTGGAGAGCAGGACTATGCCAGGAAATCCAGGACATTTGGCTGAATCACAGCAGAGCACATCTGTGCTAGAACGTCCTTGCATTTTAGAAAACGCTTTGCTTTTTCTTTAGCCAAGAGAAGAACAGGATAGTTTGCAGATAAAATCACAAATTGTTCAAGTCCCTTTGCCCTGCATATTCCTATTTGGGAAATTTCAAATTTGGGAAATCAATAATTGTAAGTTCTGATGAAATGATCAGCATGTCTCTCGACAATAAATAGTTCTAGCTCTTCTACACTGAACAAGGTAACGTAACTAATACTTTTGCCCCATAAAGCTGATTCTTTCTTTGCGTTAATTTAAATGGAAAAAATATAGGTCAAAGCATCAATCCTTCACTGAACTTTTGGATTTAACAATAGTAGAAAGGGAAATATTTAGAAAAGGTTGTGGGAGCCCCAAGAGATTGTGGATAAAAAGGATTGGTTATTCTTAAATATAGTACAAGAATCCCCATTTGGAAACATATTAGACAAGAATTTCAAAAGGGTATTTATTTTTTAGAGACAGGGTCTCACTCTGTCACCCAGGCTGAGAGGCAGTGGAGAAATCACAGCTCACTACAGCCTTGACTCCTGGGCTTAAGTGATCCTCCTTAGTAGCTAGGACTACAGGTACATGCCCCCGTATCTGGCTAATTTTTCTTTTTCTTTTTTAAGAGATGGGATCTCACTATATTGCCCAGGCACACCCTGACCTCAAGTGATCCTCCGAGTAGCTAGGACTACAGGTACCTACCTCCATACCTGGCCAATTTTTTCTTTCTTCTTCTTTTTTTTTAGAGATAGAGTCTCACTATATTACCCAGGTACACCTTGAACTTTGGACTCAAGCGATCCTCCTGCCTTGGCCTCCAAAAGTGCTGCAATTACATGCATGAGCCACCTTGCCTGACTTAAAAGGGTTATTTAAAATATGAGATATAAACTGTTTATTTCCTGGATCATTCACCCTCCAATTTGCTCTAGAACTTTCTTGCAGCAATTTCAGAAGGCGTAGAAAAATTTTTTCCAGGCATATTGCTGTTTTCGTAGAAACAGAAGTCTGAAGTTGAGGCTTTTCCTGGAGCCCCTGAAAAAAGAAACTCAGGCAAAATGTCTGACGGCACACTGCGTATCTAACTGCTCAGACAAATCTTCCCCAACTTTTGACTCTCACTTTTGAACCCTTGCACAAACCAACCATCCATATGTATGAAATGTCTGTTCTCTTGTTTACATGGCCATTTCCCATCTATTCAACATCCCAACTGCAGGGCAAATGCTCCTGAGAGCAATAGCTTAGTGTACCCTGAGAATGACCCCGTTCGGCATACATACCTCAAAGTGTTTTCCAAGCTAGAGAATCCAACAGTGGCCAATCTGGAGATTTGTTCCTTGTCTACCAGGAACCATCTGAGCCCCTAGCCCATCCTGTGGAACACCAGCCATACAGGGCATTGGGGCCCCGAGTTTGGGTCGAATGAAGGTCGGCAGATGAAGGTTGTTAGGTAAAGGAGATTAAGTGAAAATGTTATATAAACTGCATGCCTTTTGCAAGCGGTTGCAGTTCTTCTGCCCAGCCTGCCGCCACTGGACTCTCTCCCTAGTATGTAAGCCCCAGTAAAACCCCATGTCTTGTTTGCTGGCTCTGAGTCTCTTCTTCAGCCTCTTGAATGTGGTGCCATCCCCATTACAGTCAATAGGAGTTTGGCACAACACCAAGATACATTTTCCAGGACGTTTTCTGGATGGATCAGAACATGTTAACTTTTGTTGCTTTGCCTTTATTCCAACTTTTTTTTTTTTTAAACATTTTTGGGAGGATGCATGTTTATATACTTATTTTACCTTGTGGAAATGTAGCTATGATTCCAGGGGAATGAAGGCTGAGAAAAAGCAAAAGGCTATTTGGGAGTTTCATAATCCAATGAGAAGGGGTAAATATTCTCCCTCCCACTGGATGCTTGTAGGAATGGAGAAGACCAACTACAGCCTTAAAGATGTTACCTCTATTTAGTGATTACTGTATGTCATGCAGTAAGAAGTGGTTACACCAGTCATGTGCTAGAGTCAGCTGGTACCAGCTTGCAAGTGCTGATAGTGCACATCTCTTCCCAACTTCAGGTTCAGTGGTGCCATGTTAGTAGCTTAAAACTGGCCTGGCGATATCAGGTACATTACAGAAATCAGCAAATGATGCAAGTCAAGGTTTTTTGTTTTTAAACCCAGCAAGCCAATTTATCAGCACTCTACCTTGTATATTCTTTTTAATCTTCCATATCTATAACAGGTTCATGCTTTCCTCTACATTCTTTGACATATAGAATGTATTTATGATAACTATTTTAATGTATTTGTCCACTAATTCTATTCTCTAAGTCAAGGTTGGTTAGCTATGGGCCAAATCCAGTCTACAGCCGGGTTTCATATAGTTTATAAGCTAAGAATGGCTTTATCTTCTTAAAGGGTTGTAGAAAACAAACATCACTAGCCATCAGGGAAATTTGAATAAAATACAAAATGCAATCATCACTTTCCACTTATTAGAATGACTACAATAAAAAAAAAACAGAGATAATAACATATGGTGAGAATGTGAAGAAAGTGGAATCCTCCTACACTGTTGGTGGGAATATAAAATAGTGCAGTAAGTAGCTTTGGAAATCAGTTTGGCAGTTCCTCAAAAAGTTAAACCACAGAGTTACCATATGATCTAGCAGCTATATACCTAGGTATATATGCAAGAGAAATAAAAGGTGTTCACTCCAAAACTGGTACACAAATGTTCATAGCAGCATTATTCATAATTCATAATTATTTCCAAAAAGTGAATGACCCAAAAGTCTAACAAATGATGAGTAGATAAAATGTGGTATATATCCATACAATGGAATACTTTTCAGCAATATAAAGAAAAGATACATGCATGCTATGACATGGATGAACTTTAGAAACATTATGTTAAGTAAAAGATGCCAGTCACAAAGAACTATATAGTATCTGATTCCATTTATATAACATATCCAGAATAGGCAAATCCAGAGATGGAAAGGAGATTGGCGGTTGCAGGGACTGGAAGCAGAGGTGGACGACTGCTCATGTGCAAGGGTTTCCTTCTGGGGTGACGAAATACTTTAAAATTGATTGTGGTGATGGTTGTACAACTCTGTAAATATACCAAAAACCACTGAATTTAACACTTTAAAAGGGTGAATTTTACAGTAGCTAAAAAGTTATTTTTAAAAAAGCAGTCCCTAGACTCTGGGATTTCTAAGGCCAGTAAGGCATCCCCAAAACAAAGTTCAGGAATCTATTATAGATGCCAGCTTTTCTTTTTTGGGGGTTGGAGTGGGGCAGGGGGCCGGTAAATGAGAACATTTAATAATCATTCAACACTAATATAATTTCATAAAAGAAAGGCCATTTTAACTCCTAAGGATTAATCAGGAATGAAGAACAATTATTTAAGTGGAATAAATGTAGACTCACTAAAAAAGTATTAAGTTATTGTTGTAATTACAGTAAGTAACATCATATTTTAAAAATTTTCTAATGCTACTTGATGCATAAGAGCATTTCTATTATTTTAAAAATCTTTTAAAAAAGGACTAAAATATAGAAACTTAGTTGCCATAAAAGATGTTCTTTAAATCTTACATTTTATAGTCACGTAATTAGGTTTTTACATGTATTTTAATAATTTATTGATAATAATGTAAATGAAAAATCTTAGTTGATAAAAACTTTATTCAAAACATGTAAAGAATCATAGTTCAAAACTGCAAAAATAATAGACAATTTCTGGTAACTTAAAAATAAAGTATATCTAAAATCCAACACATTAACATCTACTATTTATAGTACAATCTCCAGTTCAAAGTTAATCTTTGTATTTCTGTATATTTTAACATTCGAGCTAGAATCTTCCTCACTATCCAACTACACTGTTATGTAGCCCTTTGTTTTAACATTTAACAATACAACTTGGGTATACTAAAAATAGTTCAAATGACTAGAAACTAATTAAAAAAACAGGTTAGTAAAATATTTCTTTTGAAAACAATGGGTGAATTAGTATTCCGAATTGAGTTAGAACACATTTCTGCTTGAAGACTCTCCATATTAGGCACTATGCATTTATATAGTACAGAACAATTGCAAAATGTTTTTCACCATTTATTAGACCCCACAACACCTGGACGCTGGGAAATAGCTGATTACCTCAGTTTACACAGGGAACACTGAGGCACACTGTGAGATCTTGCAAAGGCCAGAGTGACACCTCATTAGCTTCTGAATTCTTCCAGGAAGAGCCAGATGTTTCTTTGTGGAGGACATCAATTTGTTTAATGATAGGAGTAAAAGTATGTGGGATTTGTCTTTGGGAAAATTAGCTTGGGTTCCATAAATAAAAAGTTCAGAGCATGAATAAGGTAGAGATTTCACTGTGAAAACGGTTAATGAGGAGAAAGTTAAAACCAGATATGACTCTTTCAGACAGATCACTTTTCAGAAATAAAAATAGCAAAATGAGAATAGGAATTTCTAACCCAAGGGGATTTGATAAAACAACTTTAAAAAAAAGGATCTCTCTCTTAAAACAACCCTAAACATCTTTTTTCCCTCTCATAAAACCCCTGTGAGGTAGAGAGCACTTACTTGCAGGGATGAAGCTTAGAAGTAAAGAAGTTAAGAGTTTAAAACCACATGGAGAGCGAACAGGCTGGAGCAGATGTTATGTCTTAAAGCGTTGGCTTAGAAATAGAAACAGAAGGTAGAGAATAAACAGGAACTTTAACGGATGGACAAGTGGGATAATCCAGGGGTCTAGTAGCAACACCAGCTACTTAACATATCTTTTGAAAAGGACTTGGAATTTCAAGTATGCAATGAGACCTAAAATGACAAACACTTGTCTGAGTACTGAAATGCTCAGCTGAAGGAAATATACGCAGTAAGTTCTCATAAGACCATGGGGGAAAAAGCAGAGGCCTAAATGAGCTACAACCTGGGCAAGTACAAACTAACTCATGTAAGACAAACTGCTATTACCTCTAGCTAAAATATAATGGGCACTGAGCCATCAATAAGGCTTGAGAGAGGAACTTAATTTAGGCTGATCAATATGCTAGGGTAGGTTTCTAAAAATACCAGTCATTATTGGAAAGGGTATTTAAAACCAAAACAATGGTGCCCATTCACTTGGAAAATCACGTACAACTCTGGTATTCAAAGATCCACTGTGATTTATTAAGGGAAATTAACTTCTGAAAGACACATAAAACATCTCTTAATGGTTGACAGACACATCTGTAGTAGGACAGGCCACAGTTCCAAGCCAGTATAGCAAATCTGATGTTCTGGATCTCCAGGGAAGCTTTCCCTCATGGTCTCTAATCAATTTTCACTGTCAAATTCCATACCATGATAATAAATACAACCAATTTAGGTCATGGTACCAAGGATCCTGCTGGGTCACAGGACACCTGATTATAGAAACTTTATAAATTCTATTGTTGGGAAAAAACACAAGAGGGCAACTGTTTGCTTTCTCATCTTTTGATGCAGCAAAGAATGATATAGCTCACCTGGGTTTTATTAAAGATTGTGTGGGATGGCATTTATAATCTAATCATCTTAAGTCCACGAGTGTATCTTCTTGGGTCCAGCTGATATGCGTCTTCTACAAATCATGTGCTAGTGGCAGCTGTAAACACAGCTACCGAATGGGAGCATTTAGGATAGTACCCTGCCCATTTTCAACTCATGAAAATGTTGTTTTCCATATATATATATGGCAATAATATTCAAAGCA
This sequence comes from Sapajus apella, assembly GCF_009761245.1. NCBI lineage: Eukaryota > Metazoa > Chordata > Mammalia > Primates > Cebidae > Sapajus > Sapajus apella. The sequence goes on from NW_022436980.1 coordinate 9,600,973, forward strand.
TTTATTCCTCTTAAATTAGGGAAGTTAATCACTTTTAAGATACAGAATGTAACTAGTACTTTTTGATGTAGGGAGGCATGTCATTTGATAGATATCATAACCTCAGCCCTCAAACAGTAACTAGAATATTTTGCGGGAAGGATTAATGGAATGGGTTTACTCATAACTAATGGAATGGAAGATGTTTTTATTTGTCAGTGGTAGTTTCCTCTCTCCCTGAGGCTCAGAGGGAACTTGTACATCATTACCCCAATTGATAATGTATGACAACATTTTTTATGTTCTTCTGAATTGTTTATGTTCCTTTTAATTTTAGTCTACTCTGCTTCAAACTTCTACAGTCAAATTAAAACTTGAGAAGAATAACAAACCCAATAATAGGAAAAACATAGAAATAACCTAATGTTTCATGTATTGAGACTGGAAAGGTAAATGTGGCCTCTCTGTTCTTGCCTCTAACCTTCGTGCAGAGTTAATGTTAACACAAATATAATAAAATGTGTCTGAATTAGTGAGAAGTTTGCAGGGGTGTGATTCTCTTGTACACATGAACTGCAAAATGTTTTCTGAGCTGCAAATTTTTAGTGGCAATTTTTACATACACACAGACATACCCCTAAGAAAGAACAGGCTGTCACTAAGGATAAATGCCAGTTCAACTCTATGCAGCAGGTTGTTGAGTTTAGAGTGGTAAACAGCTCCACTCCACGCTACTGTGAGGGTAGAATAATCTGCAAAATCTTTAACAAATTCTGTTACACTTGATATAATTTCTTTAAATTATTTTGGCATATGTTAATCAGTCACAATACTTACTCTGGGGGTGGTTGCTTAACATCTGACATGTCCTAATCAGGAATACAACTTCAGGGCTGTTAGCATTTGAAAAAAAAAAAAACTCTAGTCACTTCAGAGACTACCACAAAAACTTTATTTGTAACTTAACACCAGAGATTTTGTTAATAAGTAAATGTTTCCAATGGTCAAATTAATAGTGTTAAAGATATGTGGATTAGCCCAAGCGTTGTAGGGCACCCTACTCCTCCCATGAGCAGTATATAAGAATCTGATAAGGCTAGCAGTTTGGGATTCCTAACTTACTCTGTTAGAAGTGAAACTAAGAATTGACTCGCCTGACTGAATCTGCTACAATATTCCTGGATTCACTTCTTTTTTGTATTGCATTTTAGGTTTTGGGGTACTTGTGAAGAACATGCAAGACTGTTGCATAGGTACACACATGGCAGTGTGATTTGCTGCCTTCCTCCCCATCACCTATATCTGGCATTTCTCCCCATGCTATTTCTCCCCAACTCGCCCCCACCCCGGTCCCTCCCCTATTTCCCCCCGACAGATCCCAGTGTGTGATGCTCCCCTCCCTGTGTCCACGTGTTCTCATTGTTCAACACCCACCTATGAGTGAGAACATGTGGTGTTTGATTTTCTGTTCCTGTATCAGTTTGCTGAGAATGATGGTTTCCAGGTTCATCCATATCCCTACAAAGGACATGAACTCATCGTTTTTGATGGCTGCATAATATTCCATGGTGTATATGTGCCACAAAAATGCTCATCATCACTGGTCATTAGAGAAATGCAAATCAAAACTACATTGAGATACCATCTCATGCCAGTTAGAAGGGCGATCATTAAAAAATCTGGAGACAACAGATGCTGGAGAGGATGTGGAGAAATAGGAACACTTTTATACAGTTGGTGGGGGTGTAAATTAGTTTAACCATTGTGGAAGACAGTGTGGTGATTCCTTAAGGACCTAGAAATAGAAATTCCTGGATTTACTTCTAATAACTCTTCTAGGTAGGATAATGTTGGGTTGCACAGAAGGACAGAGTTGGGACTTTTTTAAGCTTACAGAACAGGTTGCATGACTGCTCTGGTGCCTGCTTGCTCATAAACATGCATGATGCAGCTCTTGGTCTAAGACCTGATTTCAGTGTAAAGTACCACCTGGTGAGGTTGGGAGACCTACAGCCCTCACACATTTCTATCTACTGAAGGCTGCCAAAACAACCTAATAATTATGAGTTCCCAAATTGGCAAAGGCCAGGTTATAATGTTCTCTAGCAGAGGAAACCCAATACTTTTGTAGATATAACAATATCAATCCAGACATAGTCAACAGTTGAAATAAGCTTGGAAATAGCAGCTTCTAGTTTAACAGATATGAAACTCCCTGGTCCTGCTATAACATCTACAAATGACTTAACAAGGAAGGGACAGCCTTAGCCAAACACAGGAAGAAGAGAAGCACAGAGCTGAGCCACAAGTGGGGACTGTGATGTTTCTGTTTGATGCTTTTCCATTCTTCTGTCTTTCTGACTTCTTTCCAGTTGTCCAGCATAGGAGTGTTGCCACTCCTGGGAGTTCAATAAAGGTGTAACAAACAGAGCAATGAGCATATTGAAGAACTAAGTTGAGGGAGAGATGTTAGAGAGGTTTGTGCCCACTAAAGTTGAGCCAACTGGGATGAAGTACTTGTAATTTTGGTTGGCTGTTTTCGTAGCTATGGGTAATCTAATGAATATGAGATTCTGAGCATTTGGATTACCCATAGTTAAGTAAAAAAATGAGCATATGTACTTGCTTTCATCTTAATAAACATTTCTGATGGTTTTATTCTATATACTCTCTTATATCTCTGCTTTAAAAATAATTTAAAAACTATATTCCCCACTCCCAAAAGCAGATTTGGGAGAAGTAACAGCCAACTGCTGCTCACCATGCCCTAAGATTGTATGGCAGGGGAGTGTGAGCCTGTGTGTCCCCACAGGAGCTCCAGGGAAGAGGGCAAAACAGGAGTCTGGTTCTACTCCTTGAGATGATTCATGTGAGGTACTTGCCCTAGAACCCAATCCATACTATATACTCAATAATGTTACTTGTTATTAGTAGCAGTTTTTAAAATAAGAGCAAATACTGGTAATAGTAACATGCATTTTCAATTCTAGCTAAAGCCTAAGCAGCTAAAATTCAGATAAAGAGCTTTCCACATGACAATTATTTGTTACAGTAAAAGGAACTTCTCTAACTTGCACTTGGCTATACGTGAATTTGATCAAACTGGAATTTTCATTTTGCCACTTGGTAATCACTAGGGAAACTACAGTACTCTAAATGCTGGCGAGGGCCCTGGACATTTAGGTTCAATATGCAACAATGAGAGAGTCATAGACATTTGTCAGTTTGAAGGAAAATTACAATTCTCCAATTTCCCATTCATTATCATCTTCTTCAACTCTCACCACAATTCTCAGAGGTTGCAAATGATACCCCAGACAGGTTAAGTGACTTGCCTATTTCAATGGCTAGAAAGAGGTGAAGCTGGGAGTACCTGTTCGTTCGATACTTGGTAAATGGTCTACCTTCCAAACTCCAGGGAATGAGGCTTAATAGAAAGCTCTACTGTATATAAAGAATAGCGCCAGAACACCAGTATAGTGCAGGAAAAGAATGATAAATGGAAAACCAAATAGTGAATTTTAGACTACTGTGAAAGGGGTTCCAGGAAATCATTTGCAATAACAGGATGAAGAAACTATCTTGTCCCTATAAGTAAACAAGGCCGTAGGAAAGTAATGGGGAAACCCGTTCATTTAGTTTTCAGCACATTTCTTAAGTATCTATTATGTACATAAAAGCCTGGCCCAGTAAGAATTCTATATTACATGCCCCAAAGAACATGGACTTCTTATACCATTACATCAAGCTAATTGTAGGTGGTGTGCATGCTCTGTTCTTAGTGTGGTGTGCAAAGAACAATGTGATCTGCTACTGTAGCAACAATGCACACTCCTGGAGCTTGGGCTACCTACAAAGTAGGCAATAAATGCTGTGTGTTTAAGGTGAGCATGCACACCCCACCCAGAAATGCAAAGCTGCAACCATAAGTAGATAAGCACTCTGGGGATTTATGTTTCACAGTGTTTTAGTAAACAAGTTATGGGAAGAGTATCTAATATCAGCTGTGGATTATAACCCTAAACCTCAATCACTGACCTTTAAGAATCTAATTTCCAAATTTAAATGGCATTGTCAAGTAGTCTAGTCTCCAAATTTAGAGATCAACAGGCTAATTTTGGATGGCAACTTTTGAAGAGAGGGCTGGCTGATCAAACCCTTTTAAAGCTGCTTTCTATTTAGCCCAGTTTTTAGAGAGAACAAATGGAAGACACCAGGATCAGCTTATAGAACTTACGTGACCTGTGTAAAGGGCCAAGAGCTATATGATCTACCAGTTAGTTAAAGAAGTATCACAGGTGACGCAAAGGCAAAGTAGATATTGAACTCAGTGGCTTCAGGAGAGGTGAGACTACATCCTGCAATTTCTTTTTCATAACTACACTGAGAATTTTAAAAGGTAGACAGAAAGCTCCTCATGAGAAGGAGGGCGCTGAAGACAGGCCACAGGGCTCCTGAGAACCAGTGTTTCCAAATTCCTTTCTCTTATGCAAATGAAGACAGCCACTCCCCTGGGTCTATGGTATGCTTTTGTGAAACTAATTCAACAATTCACTTGCCAGCAGGACCCTGGAAACTATCGCCAACATGTAAGGCACTGACATTTCTAAAGCTTTCTAAAGGAGCTGGTGCACCACATTATTGCCTCCATAACATCCAGGGTTTATGAAACACTTCCTTGTCAAGGAGAGCTCTGATCACAGCCATCATCCTATTGGAAAACAATTGCCAGGATTCCTATACCTTCAGTTACACTAATTCAGTGTTGGTCTTCCAAATAATAAAGTTGAATATATTCTTTGCTACAAAGGGCCGTAAACTCCTACTCTGAGGTAGCACAGTAGCAATGAGCATCCTTGGAATTCACCCTTTGATCCTTACAGCTATAGACTTTAACATTGCTAGTTACCTAGCTAAAGCATTGAGTTGGAATTTAAGCATCCTTTCTCCCAGAGTTGTTAGTCACTCAGGTAAATGGGGGAGAAAATATTTCTGCTGTAAAACTACCTGGATAATTTGATAAAGCATGGCAACTAAAAAAAAAAAAAAAAAAAAAAAGAAAGAAACAGACAAAGAACTAGAGCCAGCACAATATAAATCGTAATGTATCTTTGGCATCTCATTAGAAATCTGTGCTAACATTCTCCTCTACCCTTGAAGTTTAGGTTGCAAATATACACTCTTTCCTAATATATGCAGAGTTTGTAGCATTTTCTATATATTTGACACACCTCTAATCTTCCAGAACACACAGTAAGATGCTTTTCTTAAGATGTGAGGAAGTGATGGACATTCATGTGAAACTGTGTTCCTTCCACCTCTGCTCTTTAATCACCTCATTGTAACTACTACTGTCAATCTCAGGGAAGGAAAGTTAGCAAAGGGAGATGAGAAAACTCAAGACAGACATTTACAGGCACTACAGTGTACAGGGTACCATGGTAGATAAGTCATTATGTTTACTTTTTAGCACCTCTTGACTCTCGGTGACCAGGTAAAGCAGGAGAAGGGATAAAGAACATGTGGGTTTAACAAACATGCCATATTGAAGTGCCTTTTAAGTTTTCAAAATTTTCACCTGCTTTTAAGAGCAGAAGTTATTTCATGGTAACTTTCCAGCAGGCTTTTCTGAGGTAGATAAAACATGGATGATAAGTGATCTGAAGAATGCAGAGGGGGAGGTAAAGACTGTGGCTGGGATTGGTTTGAAAGAAATTTCAGAAGTGAAAGCTGAGCCTGTCATGTAAAATACTAGAGAAAGAAGAACAAGGTTAAAAGCTGTACACCATTTAAACAAGGTTTTTAGAATTTAATAGGTGCAAAATAGGCTAATCTAGCTAGCAAAGAGCAGGACTGTAGGAAGAATGACAAAGCAATAGAAGAACCTTTGTTATACACAGCTAGTCAAGAGTAGGCAGATATAACAGCAAGAGGTATGTATCCCTCGGGACATCAGTGATCAACAAGGAATATATATCATAATAACATGAGGGTTTAAAAGCAACCAGCAGGCTCCAAGTTTTCAACTGCATTTTGCTGCTATTTGGATGAAGAACAAACTTTGCCTCTTTCCTCAGGTATTGTAATTGTATTAAATATGTCAGGGAAATCCAAATCCCAACTAAATAATTAGTGAAATAGATTCTGAACTCATTTTCATGCCCGTGTGAATTACAGATGAACAGGCTAGCATGCCTGAGACCCAACAAAGTTAATAGTACCAGCTGGGGCCTTTCTTTCTGGAGAATCACTGCAGTTATCACAGGCAGATGCTGTACTGTTAAATGAAAATGCCATTGTAGGGCAAATGTTAGTAGTTAAACACCATTGGCACAGAAACACACAAAGCTAGAGTCAAGTTCACAAACACAGCTGGTGGTTAAGAAACCCTTAATGAAGACAAGAAATTTGCTATTGGCTTTGTGTCGTTCATTAAGACTTCCAATACCCTTAGAGTGGGACTGTTCTATATGAGAGACAATTAAATAACTATTGGCCTCAGTCTCTCTCCCCAATCTAAGAATAAACATTTGTTAGAATGCTCATTGGAAAAAGAGAAAAATCACACATAATGTTCTTGTGGGTTGATGTAGATTCTCTTAGCATCGTTTTGATGATGTTTGCTAGGGCTCCGGTCTTGGTAGCACATCTGATTGTAAAGAGGGTACGTCTGCTGACTGCCATCTTCCCCAACTGGATTCTCATCTTCATAGTCAAAACTCCTGCTATTTAGTACATTCTAAAAATTCAAACATTGCTTACATTAGCAGAACAGCTGTTTGCATTTTCCTAGCACTGGTAAAAACAGGCAAGAACAAATTCATTACAGTTTAGTGTCCCTGACTCATTACTCCAAAAACTATTAAATGACAAGGTAAAGTTCAACAACTTATATTTTCCAGTCATTTGTTGCTTATAATATCCTGAATCAGAAAAGTAGCAGCTCCCAAATACAAAATTGTGACTAAGGGGGACTGAGATCAGTTTCAGGTTTTGAAATTTGGAGTTGCTATCAGTTAAGGTAACCTGCAGAAGACTGGGGTTATAAACCTCAGGAGTCTCTCAAGCAAGGCTCAAGCTTGAAATGAATATATGAGATATACAGAGAATTTAACCAACCAAACAAAAGAAACCTCGTCTTAACTCTGGGGAACCGGGGAAAGGACACAGCAAAATGAACTGGCATTTGAACATATGCCTGACAAAACTGAAAACATCTGCCAAATGTCTTGACCTTTCCTTCTGGCTTGACCTTGGGCCTCAGCTAGCACTTATAAAATGAACCCCCCATGATGTTCTGTGGTGTCTCTGGTGCAGACTCTTCTGCCTGGTTATGGGTTTCATAAAACTTGATTACTTCTAAGAGTAAACAAGCTCAAGGAGTTTACTAAATCTTAGCAGAGACACTCAAATAGGGGAAAGATGAACAAAATGAACTTGTATACAATTAAATGATATTTTAATAAGCATGTTAGCTACTAGCTCCACCCGGGCTGATACCCACAACATGGTTACTTACAGAGTGCTGAAGACTGCCAGCTTCACTTTCTTTGAACTGAGTCTGCAAAGGCAAGTGTTCAGGCTGGAAGAAGACACAAAAAGACATGCACTTTAAAACACATGACAAAACATATCAGCCACTAGGATTCCTATTTTTAAAAGAGCCAATCATTTCTTGTTATAAATGTCTACCAACTAAGCAAAATGTTCCACAAGAGTAAGAAAAACAACTATATTTTTTAAAAGTTTCACTTACTCTTTCCTGGCTCATGACTTCCGGAAAGAAGAAAATATAGAGCCGGGCACAGTGTCTCTCTCTTGCCTGTAATCCCAGCAATTTGAGAGGCCAAGGTGGATGGATCACTTGAGACCAGGAGTTCGAGACCAGCCCGGCCAACATGGTGAAATCCCATCTCTAAAAATAAAAAATAAAAAATTAGCTGGGCGTGGTGGTACACACCCGCAATCCCAGCTATTCAGGAGGCTGAGGCAGAAGAATTGTTTGAATCCGGGAAGCAGAGGTTACAATGAGCCAAGATCGTGCCACTGCACTCCAGCCTGGGCTACAGAGCAAGCAAGACTGTCTCAAAAAACAAAAAACCAACAATAACAAAAAAAAAAAAAGGAAGAAAATAACGACAACATCTGCCTCAGAAGTTGTCATGCAAACTTGTTTACGTCTTATATGAGGGAGAGCTCACCACAGAAGGTCTCCTGTCTTTTCTTAGTAGAAGAGTCCGGTATTTCAAATCAGGTAAAAGTGGTTTGGGGGTGGTAATGAGACATTATTTTTTGTCTTTATACATAGATTTAAAGGATATATGATCATCTTTTTCTTGCTTGCTACTCTTCCATCCCTATCCCTACCCTCACCCCACACAGATTATAAAGTGAGTTCATTTTCAAACCTCACCCTAAGAAGAAATTTTTTCAGTTTTCCTCAGCTTGCAAACACATGACTTACCCTTCAGACTTCAGTTCTAATATCATCTCTTTCATGAAGCCTTGCACAACACCCTCAAGCAGACAGAGCCACTCTTTTTTGTGCCTTCATAGCATTTATTATCACAATTATAAGTCTATTTGCTTTTCTCCTTTCCCAGATTGAGAGTGCTGGTCGAAGTGTTTTACAAACATTGTATCAGCTAATCCTCATATGTACAATACTTCTACAAAACTGCTATCTTTATTTTACAGATGACTGAGGCTTAGTTAAGCAAGTTATCTCCAGTCACACAACTGGTAAGTGGTAAATAGCAACTCCAATGTGGCTTTGTCTAATTCCAAATTCTGTATTTTTATGTCCCTGCTTTCATTTTAGTGTCTGGAAAATAGATGTTCCTTCAATATAATAAAATAATGCCTGAATGTCTCCACATGTAGGCATCTGTCAACAAGCTCTGCATTTCACAATCTTTGCTCATACTGTCCCTTTTAGTTTGGAAGGACAAATATTTGGGAATAGAAATTCTACCTATCCATCATGGCCTGACTAAAGTCATTTTATTCAAAGGGCTTGTCCACAGTCCCTGTCAAAGTTAATCTCTTTACTCCTAGTTTTCCTGTTGTTCTTGTTTTATCTCTATTACAGCACACATCATGACTATCTTGTTTTATAGTCCCTAATGTCTGTAACTTTCAGCTCCAGTAAGTAGTGAGCCTTTTTTAGTCATTGCTAATGGTCTAAATGTTTGTGTGCTCCTACAATTCATATGGTGAAACCTAATGGCAATGTGATAGTATCAAAAGGTGGGGCTCCTAGGAGGTGAATAGGATATAAGGGTGGATCTGTCTTAAATGGGAGCAGTACCCTTCTAAGGGACTGAGGAAACTAGAGTTCTTCCCTTCCTTATTAAGTTACAGTGTGAAGACAGCCATCTATCAGAAATAAAACCCCTGCCAGATACTAAATCTGCTGACATCTTGATCTTGGACTTACCAGCCTCCAGAAGTATAAGAAATAAATTTCTGTTGTTAGCTACCTAGTTTATGGTGTTTTGTTACAGAAGCCTGAACAGACTAAGATAGTCATCCTCCTCCATCCCCCTACCTTAGTTTGGGTTTGTGCAATAAGAATAGTTCACTAATGAATTTATTGGAATCTAAACTATTTATCAATTCTTGATATCTTATGTCAACGTTATCTATATTATAAATTATGTGATACGTTCACTCCTCCTTTCATGGTCAGCATAATTCTACAGTGCTTCCCATATGATCAGGTGATATTAGCAGTACACATTGGTAAAAGTCCAAGGCAGGGCCAGTCATACAGGGCCACTGGGGTTTAATGTTTTAATACTTTGCAGTTGCCATCTAAGATTTCTTAATAATTTTACTGTTAATTTCTGTTTTATAAGTGGTCTAATGAGACAAAAGAGCATGCTTCAGAGACTTGTAGGCTAGGCTCACAGGCATCCCTGCCTCCTGCTCTCTGTCTTCAGTTGGTTCTCGGGCACCACTTCCCCATCTTGCTGTCCCAGGTCCTATCTGGTATCCCCCTTGCTATCCCCTCTCCAGTGACTACTGCTGTCCTTGGCTTAGGCAGATGCCTGGGCATTGGTTCAACAGCACATGCCCAGAGTCATGGTGCATACGGCAGGTATCTGGAGGCCATGACTCGGTAAAGATGAATCTCTCATTCACCCCTCCAATCTAGGTACCTCATAATGCCATCTTGACAGCTTTAATTTTTGAACATGGAGCCTGGCATTTTCATTTTGCACTGGGCCTCAGGAATTACGTCGCTGGTCGTGCTCACAGGAAAATACACTTAGGAAAAAAATCTTATATTAAAATCAGCATTTTCATTTGTTTCTTTGCTGTTTATTATTCTTCTTCCATGTAGAGGGGGTGGGTATGAGGTTTTTAAGCCACTAAAAGTGTTAATCCATTTTTTTAAAAGTGGTATCTGGATGTCTTTTAAAAAACTGATTTATAAACTCATTTTCTCCCACTTCAAGTTTCCCTTTATTACAATAATAAAACCTAAATATATTTGTGTTGATTTTTAGAACAAGTCAGTAGAAGTCATCATAACCCCACTACCGCTTTTATCAGCATCAAGGAACCTCTGACAGACATGCCACAGTCTGCTCATATCATTTGCTTCAGCAGTCCCTCATGTCTAACAGTATGACTTAAATTCCAAGTCTGACACTTATAGAAGAGAAAAGCAATTTAAGTGATGTTCTGAGCAACTTTGGCTTCCAAGAAGTAAATAATAGCTACCAAATGGAGGGCAACCAAAGATTTCTGGTGGTCGTTTCTATTCCTTAATAGTAGTACAATCATGTGGAAACGTTAAAAAAAAGGAAAAGAGATCTTGAACATACCCTCTGATAATAACATGGTCCTTGCCTACTCTTCATGGTAGTGTGAGGGAAAGCAGGGGTACAGTCAACACTGGAAGGGAGCATATTGTAGAAACACAGTGTTTATGGTTTCAAGAGTTCAAGGGAATATTTGGTTAGAAGATGTGCTGTTCTGTTTATGCTCTAAAATTCCAAATGGCAAATTTAACACAACCAGAAGATAAATTATCATTCACACTTTGCTGACAACCCTGGGTTAAGACCTGCATTTGGTCATCACCTGTTAAATGTGGTAACAAGTTTCAAGTCCTGGAAGCCAACAATGCAGTGTCATAAGTAACAATATAGCAAATATTAAGTTAATAGTATTTGGGAACTACAGAAGTAAAAAAATCTGTCTATTCTGCTTCAATACAAACAGATTTTAAAGAGCCATAGCTTTATGAATAATAACACTGCTGCCTTTTTCTCATGGTAGAAGATTATAAAAAATAGCCAGAAGTGGTACATTTGACAATAAAGGACAAGAAGGAAAGTTCTCAAAACTGAACAGGAAAAAGTGGTGCCTGGAAACTTCACATGCACTGACTAGACAATAAATGAATGGATAAGTTCCTCTTCTCTATCCCATATTCTGAATCTTCATCATTAAATCATTGTTACTTTTGTAATACAACATTTAATAAAATTGTATATGGAGACAAGGACCCAACACACCCTAGAAAAGGTTCTGCATTAGGGAAGCGGGGCTATGGAAAGCATTATGTATCTGTTTCTACACTGTGTGGCTATGTAATCTCTGACAAGATTTGTGACATTGGCTCAATACATAAGGAACTTAATCTAATGACAGATGAGTATGTGCTCTGTCAATCCACAGACCACCTGAAATGTTGTATATACTAGCTTCTCTTTTTATTTAACCAATTTTATTTTTTAGGGGTTTTAAGTTTATAGAAAAGTTCAGTGGAACATACAAATAATTCCCACATATCCCCTGCCCCCATCCCACAAACTCCACAACTATGAACATGCTTGTACCACAGTGGTACATACATATGTTACTGAGGTACATTTTCACACATCATCACCTTAAGTTTATAGTTTACATTAGAGTTCACTCTTAGTGTTGTACCTTATTTGGGTTTTAACACATGGATCATGATATGGATCTACTCTTGTAGTATCACACAGAATAATTTCACTGGCCTGAAAATCTCCTGTGTTCCGCCATCCTCCCTACCCACCCAACCCATTGCAATAACTTACCTTCTTACAGTCTCCATAGTTTTGCTTTTTCCACAGTATCATATAGTTGAAATCATTCAGTATGTAGCTTTTTCAAATTGGTTTCTTTCACTCTGTAATATGCATTTAACATCGTCCCATGTCTTTTCATAGCTTGATGGCTTATTTCTTTTTAGCACTAAATAACATTCCATTGTCTGGATATACTAATTTATTCATTCACTTGCATATTGGTTACTTCCAAGTTTTGGAAATTATGAATTGAGCTGCTAATAAACATTCAGGCGCAGGTTTTGTATGAACATGTTTTCACATCATATGGGTAAATGTTGAGGAGTGTGATTTGCTAGATTGTATGGTAAGGGTATGCTTAATTTTTGTTGTTTTTCTGTAAAGACAGAGTCTTTTTCCATCACTCAGGCTGGAGAGTAGTGGTACAATCATGGCTCGCTGCAGTCTCAAACTCCAGGATGTTGACTGTGGGTTATGATTATCATAGATGACTCTTATTATAATATTTTTAAGTATGGTCCTTCAATACCTAGTTTGTTGAGGGTTTTTAACATGAAGCAATGTTGATTTTCATCAAAAGCCTTTTCTGTATCCATCGAGGTGATCATGTGGTTTTTGTTTTTAGTTCTGTTTTATGTGATGAATCACATTTATTGAGTTCCATTATATTGAACCAACTTTGCATCCCAGGAATAAAGCCTAGTAGATTGTGGTGGATTAGTTTTTTGATTTCCTGGTGGATTTTGTTTGCTAGTATTTTGTTGAGAATTTTTGCATCTATGTTCATCAAGGATATTGGCCTGAAGTTTTTTTTGTTGTTGTTGTTGTCACGTGTGTGCCAGTGGGGGAGGCGAGCTCTGTGTGTGTGCACTGGCAAGGAAGTAGGGGAGTCGTGGGGCATGAGTGTGTCCTGGCAATGTGGTGAAGAGAGGCTGTGGGTAGCCTGGTGCATGTCAGTGGAGGCCAGTCTGCTGGAGGTCTGCGACAGCTGGGCACAGTCTGCTGGTAAAGGAGCTATTATGCAGGCCTCAGGAAGCACCCTGGTTGGGTATTCAAAGTTGTGTGGCAAGCAGGCGCAGCCAGACTGGGAGAGGCCGGAAGAGAGGAGAGCATTCAGATCAGACCAGCCCCATCCCAAGGGCAAGATTGTCCTGCTCTGTCCAGATACAACAGTCGCCCTAAGGCTAAAGTTTCCTAGGGGATCATGGCAAGTCTTGAGAAATGAGCACCCTTGGCCATGCCCCACTGTATCTATTCCCACACCAAGCCCTCTGGTTTCCATACAGGCTGGGGTGCTGTCCCTGTCACCTCTTGAAGCAGCTTTTCCTACCAGCTCAAGGGTCTGTGGAGGACATGGTTCTCCTCCTGCTAGGATCCCAGAGGTCCAAGGCAAGAGTGAGCCACTCCTACCTCTTCACCAGGAGTCACTGGGGGTTAGAAACAAGTCCTGGTGCTCAGCCACCCTGTGCGGAGTTCCCAGCTTCCTCTCCCTTCAGCCCAGTCCCAGCCTCCTCCCTCCATCCACTCTCAATTCCTTCCCTCTTAAGATTTTCTAGGAGTGTGCTAGCCTTCCCAATGTTCTTGTCTCTCAGCAGCAGATGTTCCTCCTTGCTGCATCTAGTTGACTATCTTGAATATGGAATCTTATTTATCTTAGTACCTTCTCTGAGCCAACAAATAAACCAGAGCCTCTCCTCTGTAGTATGTATTAGATTTCATCCTGTTTCCATGTAGATAATACCTTAAAATCCCACCAGCAGAGCTTTCAGAATTAAGGTTTATTCTCACTGATGACGGAACTAAGGTTTCAAGTTGCTATTGTCACAGGGCATAAAATAACCCTAAACACTCTCCTGGCTCTGGCAGTGAAAAACCTTCAAGCTACAGTTCCATTTGGAACCAATGTTCCTGGTGCCAAATTTAAGTCTCTTTAATCTTCTATTTTCTTTCATAATTTCATCCCCAAAGCTCTGTACTTCCTTCCTTAGAACTATACTTCTCTTTTACCCTAACTCACTGCAATCTGTAAACCTTAAACAATGATATTTTTAAAACACACTCTCCTACCTTCTCACACTTTTCCCTAGCCCCTTATCGCCAATTGCTATCACCAACTGATAAGTACCTCTTCCAGGATTTTCTTAAACCTAGAGAGCAGAATTCCTTCTAGTGACCACCTGTATAGTCACAATCGCCTTCCCATCAAGGACTTTGGCATGTAGATTACTCTTCTGCATTCTGTTTGGGTCATTTTGAGGGACCTGGATGTTCACAAAGATGACTCATCTTATGCCTCCATCTCACTCTTTTTTGGCTTTTCTCCTCACTTCAGCAAATCACTCCCACACCTTCAAGAATTTCCATATCATTTCCTTATCTTGCAACTCTCTTTTCTCGCCACTGATTCTTTCCTCCTGGAATACAAGCATGTTTGAGCTTCTCCTATCTTAAAAATGAAATGAAACAGTAATCTTTTAAAACTTCAACTTCCTACATTTTCAAAGGCCCTTAACTTACCTCTGAAAACCTTACGTTGACAAAATACTTTAAACTCACAACCTTTCTGATGAAGGACCATCCCTCTTCCTTCAGTTCCTATGGCTGTGAGTGAAGATACACTAAGCACCCTACCTCACACCTGACGTATAACTGGTCTGTCCTCCACTGCTGCCTTCCAATTCAAGCAGTTTCCCAGCTTCCCTGTCACATCCCTGGGTAATTTTCCATTACCACATACTAGACATAATTAAATATTTTAATGTGCACTCACTGTTTTTTAAGGAGAGAGTAGATTATATGAAGAATGCATGAATAATTATTACTTAATTACTTTGATTCTTCCTGAACTCCTGTGTCATGTCTTAGAAAAAAGGAACAAATTACTATATACTGCTCTCTTATGTCTGTCAAGAAACTCTGAACCCAAGTTATCATACAACATTTTACACTACTTTTTCCTTTTTAGTTTACCTCTATTTGTGCTTCTGTTATCCTCCTAATTCCACTGTTGACCAAGGGAATTGTCTCTCTTTTCTTTACTCACCCACCAGAACTTGAGATTAATACTGAGGATTTTTGTTGAAATTATTTTTCATTCAATGCTAAACAGAGAGATTTCTGGAATTACTGGATCATAAAAAAACCTAGTCATTTTCTCTGAGCTGAGTCTTTGTTCTACGACCTTCCTACTTATTGCCCTGGTTTATTTTCTACAAGATGTTCTGCATTTATCTGTTGGCATTTTCCCTCTCTTCTTCTTTTAACTCCACATGGCATTGTAAAAGATTTCATTTGATTGACATACCTTGCCCTAATCCTTCTTCCTTATACTGACAAGTGATACATTTTTACTTCTGCTTCCAGTCATGATGAAGAACTAATACCAGACTAACCTTCTTGTCATAAACTAATAGAAAATTGGACAACATATATAAAAAGACAGTTTTCAGACACTGGACAACTATGTTGTATAGGATTGGGATCCCAGAGAATGGAAAAATACATACACACAAAATATATGCACACATGCGCGTGCACACACACACACACACATGCACATGTGTTATCTTTTGATAACTTTTTTTTTGGTGGCATAAGAAGAGAAAAATTCAAGAAGAGCACAGGATCTTGCTGAACTGAGGAAACAGAGTTCGGCATTCAGGAAAGTTGAGGTGCCTGAAATGTGTGGGACAGGGTCCTGAAAAAGAGAAAGATATGCATAGATAAAGCTCCAGAAATCTGCATGAGAGTTTCCTTGGTTGAATACTATGCTGGGTGTGCACAGAGCAAAGAATAACTGTTGGAGAAAGAAAATTTGCTAGGGAGCTGTTATCTTAACAATTACCAGAACTTTATTAGAGTTGAGTGACACTTATGATCCAACCAGCTGAAGTAGAAAATCCTCATTGAACATATGAGACATCCAGCAGAGACCCAGATTCACATCTTAGAAGGCTAAAGTAGCTTTAGAAGATAGGCTATTCTAGAACCATCCTAATAAATCTTAAAAACAAACTTCCAGAAGATGAGGTTGATCTTGAAGTAAATTAACTGATTTCCAGAAAATAACTGAATTCTTATTAAGAAGTAAGAGTAAAATTCAAACAATTGAAAACATAACATTCACAATGTCCAGCATCCAATTAAAATATACTAACCGGCTGGGTACAATGGCTCACGCCTGTAATCCCAGCACTTAGGGAGGCCAAGGCGGGCGGATCACGATGTGAAGAGATTGAGACCATCCTGGTCAACATGGTGAAACCCTGTCTCTACTAAAAATACAAAGATTAGCTGCGCGTGGTGGCACACGCTGTAGTCTTGGGAGGCTGAAGCAGAAGAATTGCTTGCGGAGGCTGCAGTGAGCAGAGATCCAACCACTGCACTCCAGCCTGGCAATAGAGCAAAACTCTGTCTCAAAAAAAAATGTACTGACCATGATTAAAAAAAAAAATGGGGAAAAAAATAAGTATGTAGAAACTAAATCCAGAAATAACATGTCTTAGTCTATTTTGTGTTGCTATAACAGAATACCACAGACTGGGTAATTTGTAAACAATATAAGTTTATTTGGCTCATGAAGGCTGGGAAGTTCAATATCAAGGTGCTACTATCTGGCAAAGGCCTTCATGTTATATCATTCTATGATGGAAAGCAGAAGTCCAAGCAAGCACGTAATGCAGAGAGAAAAGTGGGGCTGGAATCTGGAGATAACTAACCCACTTCCAAGATAATGGCATTAATCTATTAATGAAGGCAGAAGGTGATTAGATCAACAGTACTACAAGAGCAATTAAATTTCAACAGGAGGTTTAGAGGGGATATTCAAAGCATAACATGACAGATACGATGGAATTAGCAGATTAAATCTTTAAAATGGCTATTATAAATATGTTTAAGGCTATAAAGGAAAACATGAACACAACATGAGTGCTCACAACTACAAAAAAGAATCAAAGACAACTTTAGAGCTAGAAAAAAATACAATATCTGAAAAGGAAAAAGTTACTGGATGGCCTTAGTAGCAGAGTAGACACTGCAGAAGAAAAAATCACTATACTTAAAGGCAGAAACTATCAATACAAAAGAACAGAGGGAAAAAAGGCTGAAAAAATTGAATATGGCCTTAGTAATCTGTGAGATAACATCAAAAAAGTCTACCATTTGTATAACTGGAATCACAGAAGGAAGGAAAAACTACAATATTTAAAGAACTGCCAAAATTTTCCAAATTATATGAAATATATAAACCTACAATTCTGTGAAGCTCAATGAACCCCCACAAGGATAAACATAAAGAAAGCCACTCCAACACCTTTCAAAATATAATTGCTAAAAAGTAACAATAAAGAGGATAGCAAAGATGTAGCTAGAGGGAATAAGAAGACATAATACAATCAGAGAATAAAGCATTATCACTGGCTTCTCACTAGAAGAAAAAAGGAGTATAAAAGACAATACAACTACCATTTTAAAGTGATGAATGAGAAAGAAAAAAACCTATAATTCTATATCCCACAAAATCTTCAAAAATAGGCTAGGCATGGTGGCTCATGCCTGTAATCCCAGCACTTTGGGAGGCCAAGGTGGGCGGATCACGTGAGGTTAGGAGTTCGAGTCCAGCCTGGCCAAAATAGTGAAACCCCATCTCTACCAAAAATACGAAAAAATAAGCCGAGCATGGTGGCGGGTGCCTGTAATCCTAGCTACTTGGGAGGCTGAGGCAGAAGAATCACATGAACCTGGGAGGTGTAGGTTGCAGTGAACTGAGACCGTGACATTGCACTCCAGCCTGGGAAACAAGAATGAAACTTCATCTAAGAAAAAAGTGAAATAAAGGAAAAACTGTCTTATCAGTATATCTGTACTATACAAATTGTTATGGAAAAGTTATTCAGGTTGAAGAAAATGGACTCCAAACATAACTTTATCAGTTTGTACAATTTTTAAAAAGATACATTATGGTTTAAAACAAAAATAGCAATAATGTATTGTCGGGTTTATAACATAGGGAGAAATAAAATGCATAAGATGATAAGGAAAAAAGGAAAGAAACTGAAATGTATATTAAAATTCATCCAATATATATGAAGTAGTAGTATGTGATATTAAGGTAGATAGTAATATGTTAAAAATGTGTATGCTAAACTCTAGATAACAATAACAGTAATAACAAAGTGGTAAACCTAATAATTCAATAGACTGGATTTAAAAATACCAAATCACTCAGCTAAATTAAAAGAAGGCAGAAAAAGTGAAAAAAAAAAAAAAGACAAAGATCCAGTGGGACAAACAGAAGACAAATAACAAGATGATGGACTTAAGCCCAACCGCAGCAATAGATAAGTTAAGTAAAAATGGCAATAAACAAGACAATATCCAACTATATATGACCAATATGAAAATCATTGTAAATATGTAAGAAATGTATTGGTTAAAAGCAAAGGGATGGAAAAACACACACTATGCACAAATCATCAAAAAAAGTTTGAAAACCAGAGTAGCTATAGTAATATCAGACAAAGTAACTTTAGGACAGAAAATTACCAGAAATAAAAAGGATCTTTCATAAATGATAAAAGGATCAGTTTATCAAGAAGACATTACAATCCTAAATGTGTACACATTCAGTAAGAGAGCTACAAAAATATATGAAAAACTGACAGAACTAAAAGGAGAAAAGGACATATTCACAAATGTAGAACATAACACTCCCATCTTAGTTCTATAGAAATGAAAAGGGAAAATCAGTAAATATTTATAAGACTTGAACATCACTATCAATCAACTTGACCTAAGTAACATTTATAGAATACCACATCCCACAATGGCATAACATACGTTAGTTTCAGTATACATGGAACATTTACTAAGACAGACCATATGCTGGGTCTTTAAAGAAGTCGCAATATACTTAAAAGATTGAAGTCAAACATATTTTCTAACCATAAAAGAACTGATAGCTTCTGCACAGCAAAAGAAACAATCATCAGAGTGAACTGGCAACCAACAGAATGGGAAAAAGTTTTTGCAATCTACCCATCTGACAAAGGACTTACATCCAGAATTTACAAAGAACTAAAACAGGTTTGCAAGAAAAAAAACCAACCAACCCATTCAAAAGTGGCGGCAGGATATGAACAGACACTTTTCAAAAGAAGACATATATGAGGGCAACAGACATATGAAAAAATGCTCATCATCACTGGCCATCAGAGAAACACAAATCAAAACTACAGTGAGATACTATCTCACACCAGTTAGAATGGCGATCATTAAAAAATCTGAAGACAACAGATGCTGGAGAGGATGTGGAGAAATAGGAACACTTTTACACTGTTGGTGGGAGTGTAAATCAGTTCAACCATTGTGGAAGACAGTGTGGCGATTCCTCAAGGACCTAGAAATAGAAATTCCATTTCACCCAGCAATCCCAGTACTGGATATATACCCAAAGGATTATAAATCGTTCTATTATAAAGACACATGCACATGTATGTTTATTGCAGCACTCTTAACAATAGCAAAGACTTGGAACCAACCCAAAAGCCCATCAATGACAGACCAGACAGGGAAAATGTGGCACATATACACCATGGAATACTATGCAGCCATAAAAAATGATGAGTTCGTGTCCTGGGTAGGCACATGGATGAACCTGGAAACCATCATTCTCAGCAAACTGACAGATGAACAGAAAATCAAACACTGCATGTTCTCACTCATAGGCAGGTGTTGAACAATGAGAACACATGGACACAGGGAGGGGAGCATTACACACTGAGGTCTGTGGGGGGGACTAGAGGAGGGACAGTGGGGGGTAGGGAGTTGGGGAGGGATAACATGGGGAGAAATGCCAGATATGGGTGATGGTGATGGAGGCAGCAAACCACATTGCCATGTATGCACCTATGCAATAATCCTGCATGTTCTTCACATGTACCCCAGAACCTAAAGTGCAATAAAATATATATACATTTAAAAAAAAAGAATTGATGAAAAATCAATAAATAAAACATTTGAAAATTCCAAAATGGCCAGGCGCGGTGGCTCAAGCCTGTAATCCCAGCACTGTGGGAGGCCGAGGCGGGTGGATCACGAGGTCAAGAGATCGAGACCATCCTGGTCAACATGGTGAAACCCCGTCTCTACTAAAAATACAAAAAAATTAGCTGGGCATGGTGGCGCGTGCCTGTAATCCCAGCTACTCAGGAGGCTGGGGCAGGAGAATTGCCTGAACCCGGGAGGCGGAGGTTGCGGTGAGCCGACATCGCGCCATTGCACTCCAGCCTGGGTAACAAGAGAGAAACTCTGTCTCAAAAAAAAAAAAAAAAAAAAAAAAATTCCAAAATGTTTGGAAAATAAATGTGTTTCTAAATAACTCATTGAGCAAAGAAGAAATAAAAGAAAAACTACAAGATATTTTAAACTGAATAATAATATCTTAAAAAACCAAAGTTTGCATAATTTCAAACAAAGAAGTGCTCAAAGGAAACTTTATACTTTAAATGCTTATATTATAAAAGAAGAAAAGACTCAAATTAATGATCTAAGCTTCTTAAGAAACTGAAACAAGAAGAGCAAATTAAATCCAAAGAAAGTAGGAAAAAAAAAAAGTGAAAAATCAATAAACAAGCAAACAAATAAACATTGGAGAGAATTAATAAAAACAACAGCTGTTTCTTTGAAAAGATTAATAAAATGGGAAAACTTCTAGCAAGAAATATGGAGAAAACACAATATCAAAATGAACAAGATGATGTTACTGCTGATCCCATATAAATTGAAAGGTTAAAAAAGTGTACTATGAAAAATTTGATGCCAATTAATTTTGACAACTTAGATGAAACAAATAAATATATTGAAAGACACAATTAAAATCCTTCCACAAAGAACCTCCAGGCCCAGATGAGATCACTAGCAAATTCTACCAAACATTTTAAAGAAGGATTAACAGTGCTCTTAAAAATTATTTCAGCAAATGGAGAAAAAGAGAACATCTCTGTAACTTTTATGAGATTAACATCATCTGGATACTAGAACCAGACAAAGATATTATAAAAAAAACAAAAAATGTTTTTTTCTTCACACCTTAAAACTTTAAACCAAAATGGTGCTCAATAGATGAATGAATAGAAAAAATTATAGTATATTCATAAAATGAGACACTTCTCCAGCAATAAAAGAAATTTTATTCATGAAATAACATGGGTGAGTCTTAAAAACATTATACTGAGCAAAATAAATTGGACACAAAGGAGCACTTTGGGATTCCATTCATGTGAGGTTCTTTTAAAATGGCATAACTAATATATTGTGATAGAAATCACATCAATGGTTGCCTGAGATCGGAGGTGTGTTGGATGACAGTGGTGGTAGTGATGTGATGGCAGAGGGTATACGTGAGAAAGTTTTCAGGTGATGGAAAAGTTCTTGTTTGGGGCAACGGTTACATCAATGTATACATTTGGCATAATGTACAATTAAAATACGGTATTATGTAAACTGTAACTCAACAAAGTTAAAAAAACCTTTATGTTGTTATTTTATTATAATTACTCCATTTTGGAGAAACATGGGTAGGGAGATGAAGTAAACTGAGAAGTCATTGACATAGTATGGAATCTACTATGATAAAAGTACATATTAACTAAAGGAGTAACACATAAGTAACTGGCCCCCATTATAATTCACAAAATATGGATCCTTCAAGGCATATAGTCTATTACCCTCATATCTATTAAGTACCTCTCTAAAATAATTAATATAATATTATTAAAACTCTGAACCAAAGGTTGATTTCCCTTTCACGTTCTAAAATAGTTATGAGAGGGGTCGACCATCTTTCAGGATCAGCAACTGTAACAACTGTGCTCTAATCAGGTAAAATTTACAACATTAATTGGGCAGTTGTTCAGTGAGACACATAATTGTTAGTATTCTCCAAGATAATTACACATATGGGTATGCTAGTCACATGAATGTCTCTTATTATTATAGCAGACCCTTAATATTCATGGATTTAACATTGCTGGTTCCAAGCATTCATGAGTAAGCTTAAAATGTTTATGACAGGTAGTAATTTGTAATTTTGTTGAGACATAAATTGGAATCAAGACCTTGGAGGTTTTCATTATGAGGCTAATCTAGCTATACCCATCTCTCAAGGTGTCTTTTATTCTCAACTCTTACATATGAGTTTTATAAATGATATGGGTATTTAGTAATGTAGAGTTTCTCAAAATTCTATGAAGTATTCTCTGTCTGTGAATGTCAACAGTGTTGCTGTATTATTAATCAACTTTTTTCTTTAAATTTGAAATTTTGTCTTTATTTTTTAAGTTCTTAGTTCTCTAATATCTATAATCAGCTGTGATCAATGCAGACTCCCACCACATATTACACAAGTTAAATGTGTCAAGTCTGCCTGGATCTTATTCCCTAAGACTTGAGATTAATTTGCTTACAGTTCCTCTAAACCAATGTCTTCTGTCGATGTATCCCACCCCATAAATCCTCTCCTGTTGACTCACTAAGAGAATGACAGAGAGATTTTCTTCCACACCACACATGCTGCTATCAGAGTATGTGTTCAGTAAACACATAGTGAAATATTATCAATACTTAAGAACTGACTCCCACTTTTAGTGAGAGGTCCCCACAGATATCTTGGGTATTACATTATTTTGAGAAACCTGTGCCAATTGGACTAGAAATCTTGAGGTCTGAATGACTACTTGCAAAGAACAGGGCAGAGAAGGGTCTGAGATGGTTCATGGGAAGGGACTGAATGCTGTGAAAAGCGTAGATCCTTGGGACTTAGGAATCTTTTACAGATAGACTGGAGGAGAGGCTCTAGCATTAAAAGAAGAGGGCAAGGGAACACAGAAGTTGGCTTAATAATGGCAACATAATTAAAACTGACATCATTGCACTCAGCTTAGGTAAAACTACAACTTATAAGAACTGACAAAACGATTTTTCCCCTACTACCTCCCTTATCCATTAGCTAAGATTCTTTTTTAATTTTTTACTATACAATCTCAGGCTAAAGGCTTCAATTGCAAATGTTTCAGAGATTTAACGTATCAATATAATTACACTTTCCCGAAAGTATAATATAGCCAAGTTTTATTATAGCCAAGATTTATAGTAAGACAAGCACTGTTTAAGATGCTTTGGTTAGGCAATATCATTGTCCCCATATCACAGATGAAGAAACTGAGGCTTAGAATGATTGAGCAATGCTTCCAAGTACCTAGAGCTAAGATTCAAAGTCATATTTATGTAACTCCAAAGTGTGTGTCTTAAACCATCACATACAACTTCTCATCTTGAGTATATCTAGTCTGTTTCCAAAACGGGGCTGAAAAGCAATAAAGACAATGAACATTTGAAAGGGCACATGGCATATAAGTGAGGACAAAGACTAGTGATGCTCAATACTGGTCAGCCTTGCCACCAGCTCTGGTTTATCTTCATCTATATGAGTCAAAATTACCTCACCTCCTGCTTGAGCTCTAGCCTCAATTAAAATAAAACAAAGGCAGGGCTTTTCTCAAGTCCAGGGCTGAACACACAGTGGTCACTTGTTGTAAGATAACACCTTAAAACTTTACTAGGAGAGCATTTCCCCTCTCTTTTTGAGTGTTTGTTTATACCCACAGTGATATAGTTAGTGCAGCACCTCAAAATGCAATGTCTAGTCCCCTGATTTATAATATAATAGATGGTAATGAGGCAGTTAAAGAAGAAATAACTATAGAAAGAAAGTCCTCATGGAAAACTTTTCAAATATAGGCTAAAATAATGAGGTTTATTTGCAAGATAGAAGAATATTGGATATTTTATCCCACAAGGTAGCACTGTATTTTTCTCATGTCACCACAGAACTGTAACAGCTTAGTTGTTGAAAATGCTGTCTTAATCAAAAGAAAGGCAGTGTTTCTTCTTATCACTGGTAAATAAATTTCATTACTTTTACTGAGTATACATTCTAGGATTTAATTTTTCAAAGCAAAATTTGATATGACATGCTTTAATGAAATTTCTTATCTTGGTTAATGGTCTTGTTTAATTCTTATATTAAAATACACAAGAAAGTGATATTTTACCTAAATTGTAATATGTATGCAAAGCAAAGTATCTAATTAAAGCAGATAGATGGTAAAGGTGATGAATTGGTTGCAGGTAAATGATAGCAAAATATAATTCCAAATTGTTCTTAATCATAAATCCTAACCATTTCTGGGGTACAAATGTACATATGCACTATTTTCTACAACTAACAAATGCCTACACATTTTAACATCAGAAAACCATACTGTCATTTTCACAAGGGGCATCTCTGCTTTTCAATGCCATGCCCTAATTGTACCTAATTATCCACTCATACCATTTTATCTCCAAATTTTCCCATAAGGTAAACCTCAATTTCATCCATACACCCAAACACCCTCAAAGATATTAACTGCCTTTTCAGTATCAAGCACAGTACTGCCACAAAGCCAACAAATACATAAATATTACGTATCATCATACTACTACATAGTATCTTAAAAAATGCACAACTTAAAACATGTGTTCTCAGAGAAGCAATGCCAAAAATCATTCCATTACTAACTTAGATGTTGTAATGATCAAAATTTTACATGCTAAAATAAAAACCAAAATTGAATTCCTCTCTAGAGATCATGAACATGGGCCTTCCCAAATCTCTTATTTAATCTAGCATGTAAGTTCCTTCTTGCTTTCATGTCTTCCTTATCTGCATGTGTCATAAACAGCAATTAGAGAAAAATTAGATACATATTTTTAACTAATAAATAAATAAAAAGACAAGGGTATAATAGATAAATGTGGACTTCCTTAAAAATACCACTCTATTTCATATATTAACTTAATTCTTATTTTTAAAAAACTTAATTGTTGTCTTTTTGAAACAACCTTAAGTAATTTCAAAGCTAACTGCTGACCCTTAACTCACAGAATTGGAAAAGACACCCTGTTAAGATTTTCTATGTGGTTAATAATTTATGCCATTCGTTGCAAAAATAAAAGTAAAAATCAAAACAGAAAAGGCCTCCTAAAATCTTCAATACTAGATGTATTTTAGATCCTGAAACAATAGGCTATATACTAAGTGAAGAATGCCACTTACCTTATATTCTTTCCTATGAGGCAAAACAGAAATGATTTCCCTTATCAACAATCTCTTTCCTATTGAGGGTGTAACAGAAAGATAGAAAACAAAATACAAAAGGGTCTCTATCCATTTACCTAATGGTTACTTCCTATAAGCCTTCTAATTCTAAGTTATCCCTTAAACATATTTAGTTAATACTTATATGTATTTTTCTTGGGATCTTAAATTTAATTAAATGATATTTTTCAACATTTCCCAGAAGAAAAAAAAGAAAATATAGGCAATATATAGAGCTTCTCCTTCTGAAGGAAAGATAACCTAATAATGGTTAAGAAGGTAAAATACAAAGAGAAATTGTTTGCTACAGAAAGTTAATATTAACTCTCAAGAACACCAATATTGTAAATATAAAACCCAAAGAAGGCAGTTTTGTCTGAATTAGAGAAGTAACTATAGTCTCAATTTGGCATTTTCCCCCACAGAGACACTAAAGTTTTAAGTGACCTACACAGAGGCAGCTTGAAGTGGAATCCAGCTTATGAGTTTAGGAAAGCCAGAGTGCATCAGTGATTAGAATGAAGGTTTACAGCATCAGTGACTTTAAAAAGGAAAGTGAAGCCAATGATACAAAAGCTGGAGAATCCTTCCAGTGAAGGTACGTTGCATGACTAATAAAATGAGTCAAGGATTTTTCTTATACCTTCAATTCACCTATAGTGTCACTATGCAATTTTTACATAGTGAAACTGACTTAGATGCTAATCTATGAGGCAAGAAACAACAGTGAAAACTATTTTCTCTTCATATACACATGATTCATATGGCCAAATAGAGTTTGGGTGTTTTCTATTGGCCCTTAAAGGAGACCAGTAACTACAAATAACAGGCCATCTCCTTAGTGTGGAATTCGCAAATGTCATTGCAAGATGACATTCTTTGACCTGCTAGTGAAAGGAGTTACTCTATTAAGGCAGGAGCATTTTCATTGTAACAAATAACTAAATGTAGACTTTTGGAAAAACAGTAGAGAAAATAATTTTTTAAAAATACCAACGCAAAAAATATTTTATAGTTAAAAATGGATTATTTTCCCTACTCCCTGAACAAACTAGAATGGCCCCACCCTCTTTGTGACCCTGGCTGGAATTGGTAATACCTAGGGAGAGCTCCTTGGGAGCCATCAGAGGGTGTCACTGAAGCAGAAGCAGTTCTTCCCTTAGTCCCAGGAAGTTAGTTAAGACAAAGTGTTAATGAGAAATGTCGTCATGCTTGCAATATCTTGTTTGTAATCTGATGAGAACTGTGTCTAGGAGAACTGAGTTCTATATAGGTTAATGGACTGGAAATTAATAATTTGATCCTCTGAAATAATCTCATCATAAGTAATATCTACTTGTAAAAGAATGTATAGGCCCCTGCTCTCCAGGAATTTATAATCAAGTCACATGAAACAAATGTGACTTGTCATTCAAACGGTTAAACAGTTTGAACAAAGGCAGGCAATTTGAACACAAGTGGGAAGTCTTCCTATGCTTTTACTTGTCCTTATCTCCCATGGTACTGATAGGGAAAGAAGACAGAGAAACTGGGTAGAAGAGGGCGTTTGCCTGGCAAAGGTCTCACCCTCAAGCCTGGAAACCTGCTGCCCTAAAGGGGACAGGCATTCCTGTTTTCATACCCAAGAAGTTGACTTTTGGCCTGCCACACCAACTATCCTGTACTCATATAAACTTGAACCCCAGGCTCCAGAAGGAGACCAGCAAACGAAGAGAGGAGGGGACAAGCAGACAGACAGTGGAACAACATGGCAGAGAAATAGAGAAGAGGAGGAACATCTGAATGCCGAGAGGAGGTGAGTGGGGGTCAGAGAGGAGTCTGGCTGAGGGTAGTCAGAGAGGAGTTTGGCCGCTGGATGGCCAGGCTCCAGGGGAAGATCTTCCCATTCCATCCCGGCTGCCAGCTCCCAATCCATCCCACTGACAGCCACCTTCATTACTCAATAAAGCCCTGCATTCACCTTTCAAGTCTGCACTTATCCGTTGAGTCCGTGTGTGACCCAATTCTTCTGGGGTGCTGGACAAAAGCTCAGGATACAGAAAGCTGTCACACTGGCCCTCTGCCCTTGCAGAAAGGCAGAGGGTCCACTGAGCTGGTTAACACTCAAGCTATCTGCAGACAGCAGGGCTAAAAGGGCACACTGTTAACACATGCCCCCTTGGGCTCTTGCATCTGTCGCTTGGCATGCTCACCCCCACACCCTCACTGGTTCGAGCAGCTGAAGCAACAGAATACGTGAGCCACACCCCTGACATACGTTCTGCAAGGGGGATCAAGGAACCCTCCCGTTCCAGTACCCAGTACACTGCAGGCATGTAACTACCTGCTGACCTAGTATGATTAAATGGCTAAATCACTACAAGTTCACAATGTCTCATCTGAAACTTTTTTTTTTTTTTTTTGAAACAGAGTCTTGCTCTTATTGCTCAGGCTGGAGTGCAATGGCATGATCTTGGCTCATTGAAACCTCAGCCTCCCAGGTTCAAGCGATTCTCCTGCCTCACCCTTCCAAGTAGCTGGGATTACAAGCACCTGCCATCATGCCCAGCTAATTATTGTATTTTTAGTAATGATGGGGCTTCACCATATTGGCCAGGCTGGTCTTGAACTTCTGACCTTGTGAGCCACCTGCCTCGGCCTCCTAAAGTCCTGGGATTATAGAAGTGAGCCACTGTTCCTGGCCCTCTCATCTGAATCTCTTAAAACCAGATGTGTTTTTGGAATTTAGAATTTTTCCTATTTTAGAAAAGTGATAGGTACATATTCCACATATTTATAAAGCACCTCCAGCAGGATAGGGTAGAGAACCCCATGATCAAGCACATAAATATAGCTGCAGCAGCAAATTGAATGTTCATATTGAGATAAATAATGATTATGAATAACACTGTGAGAGTCAGTTTAGCTCAGATTTGAGTGCAAAAGGGGTTAGGAAAAACTTGATTTGCTTAGAGATTTTTGAAATTGTAGATAACACACTGAAGACTTATAATACAGACTGCAGAAATGACAGGGATTCAGAGGCTACAGCAATCAACATAAGCTATGAAGAGGTAAAGGTTAACCAGTATTAGTGAGGACTCACACTTTATCAGTGGGATGGGAGAACTCACTTGATCATAACTGGAGTACTGAGTTACATATAGTGGGGTCAGATCACATAAGGCTAGACTAAGAGTCCCAATCCTCCAGAGCCACCCAGATCCTTGGTGAAAGCAACACAGTGACAGCAGGACTTCAGAAACATTAATCTGGATTATGATGGTGATGATGATGATGATGACGATGACAATAGCTAGGTTGCCAGGGCCCAGGAGAATCCAGGATTTTACTAGCAACAATAGGGAGTGAAGAAGGGGAAATAAAACCAAGGAGAAAAGAATACCAGCTCAACTGAAGAAAGGAATGTATTACAGGGGGTGACTATGGGGAGAAGTGATTGTTCTTCAAGAGAGGACAAAGATTGTAAATTCCCTGGGTGGTGAGTAAGCAACTCGTATTACAGACACTTAACCAAGTGTGAGGTTCAGGGAGGTGGAGCAGAAGGTATAGGACTGTCATGAACTGAAACAGATGCGTAAGACTTTATGGGCCCCTGTAGAGGATCTTCACTGAAAAAATCATGTATGATTACAGGTAAAAGATCTAGAAGAGATGAAAGCTGTTCCTGTCTGGATAATAAGATGTAAGAAGATGGGAGAGGCTAAATGTATCACATGGAGGAAAAGACCACTGGTCTTGTAAAGATGTGGAGCAGATACAGCTTCAGAAATAGACCTTCTTTGTTCACACAGATAAAGCATCTTGTATTAAAGGGGAGTGACATGCTCTTAGAATAAGAGTAATGTTTTTCTAACAGACCCAGAAAGGGTAACACATTAAAGAGAATATGCACCATCTGTGTATTAAAGGAAAAGTCACAATTGTTTGCTTTTGACTGCAGCCCTGTTTCTAAAAGAATGCGACATTTGGCTGGGCGCGGTGGCTCAAGCCTGTAATCCCAGCACTTTGGGAGGCCGAGGCGGGTGGATCACGAGGTCAAGAGATCGAGACCATCCTGGTCAACATGGTGAAACCCCGTCTCTACTAAAAATACAAAAAATTAGCTGGGCATGGTGGTGCGTGCCTGTAATCCCAGCTACTCAGGAGGCTGAGGCAGGAGAATTGCCTGAACCCAGGAGGCGGAGGTTGCGGTGAGCCGAGATCGCGCCATTGCACTCCAGCCTGGGTAACAAGAGTGAAACTCCATCTCAAAAAAAAAAAAGAATGCGGCATTTGTATGAAAGTTGCTTGGAGGCAAAAATGGAAAGATCATACTGGATATAAGTGACTTCAAAAGCTGCAGAAAATCTTCTATCACTTTTCTTCCAAAGCAGCTTGGAATGATTTGCTGCAATCTCATGTTTAACTCAAAAGACCTGAGGAAACTAAACAATACAGGGTAGAACACAAAGGTTCTCAGAATCTAATGGTGCAGGATTTCACAAATAAGTCTGGATGCTATAAGGTGTTTATAGAAAAATGAGGCCTCCAACCAATGTGCATGGTAAACGGCAGATCAAGGAAACAGACCAATAGGAAAACTACCCACCTGACAACAATTTGTGGGTGGAGAATTCTATAATGAGTATTATGTCACCATTAAGAATGAAAGTTTAATTTGTTAGCATGTTCAATGATTCAACTGTAGGAGCCACTTAACTTTTTTTCCCTTCTATTAATATCATTTTTGAACAAATACCATTTTATATTTAGTATGGTTTGAAGAAATACAAGCTTTTAAAAAAATGAGGACATAAAGAAGTTTAGGTAATTAAAAGTTCTGTAGAACAAAATCCAGGATAACACTGGGCACTATAAATGTGTAAAGGTAGATGGAAAGGATATATTTTTATTTCTATCCTTCCTCATCCAAGATGTAAAAATGTTTTAATGCCATGTCATATGTATCTTAACATAGTATCATCAAGCCTTCCGCATCAAAGTGACAAGGGCACAGAATAGTACATGATGTGTGGGTATGCTTGTGGGCACATGCATGAGCGTATGTGGAGCTGGAAGTGGGGGAACCATGGTGATGAGAGGCATTACAATGAGGAAGTTAGAAGGAAGAAAGTCTTTAATCCATCTGGAGTTAATTTTAGTGTAAGGTGTCAGGAAGGGGTCCAGTTTCTGCTTTCTGCACATGGCTAGCCAGCTTTCCCAACACCATTTATTGAACACGGAATCCTTTCCCCATTGCTTGTTTTTGTCTGGATTGTCAAAGGTCAGATGGTTGTAGATATGTTGTGTTGCCTCCGAGACCTCTGTTCTGTTCCATTGGTCTATATCTCTCTTACACCATGGAATATTATGCAGCCATCAAAAACGATGAGTTTGGGTCCTTTGTAGGGACATGGATGAACCTGGAAACGATCATTCTCAGCAAACTGACAGAAGAGCAGAAGATCAAACACTGCATGTTCTCACTCATAGGCGGGTGTTGAACAATGAGAACACATGGACACAGGGAGGGGAGTACTACACACTGGGGTCAATTGGGGGGAAATAGGGGAGGGATGGCGGGGGATGGGGAGCTGGGGAGAGATAGCAAGGGGAGAAATGCCAGATGTAGGTGATGGGGAGGAAGGCAGCAAATCACACTGCCACATGTGTACCTATGCAACAATTTTGCATGTTCTTCACATGTACCCCAAAACCTAAAATGCAATAAAATAAATAAATGGCGGGAAAAAAAAAAAGAAGGAAGAAAGAGGATCATGAAAGGAAGCAGCTGCTACTGACACAAGGGAAAACGACAAGCATCAAAATTACAGGGCTTACAAAATTGACTTGTAGAACTCATGGAGAAAACTTAAAATATGGCAAGTGGCTGGGCGCAGTGGCTCAAGCCTATAATCCCAGCACTTTGGAAGGCTGAGGTGGGTGGATCATGAGGTCAAGAGATCGAGACCATCCTGGTCAACATGGTGAAACCCCATCTCTACTAGAAGTACAAAAATTAGCTGGGCATGGTGGCGTGCACCTGTAGTCCCAGCTACTCAGGAGGCTAAGGCAGGAGAACTACTTGAACTCGGGAGGTGGAGGTTGCAGTGAGCCAAGATTGTGCCACTGCACTCCATCCTGGCACCTGGCGACAGAGCGAGACTCTGTCTCAAAAAAAAAAAAAAGCGGCAAGTGTCCACAAGAAAAAGGAGTTGTGGCAGTACAAAATCCCCAATATCTTAAAATATCATTTTAGTTGAATCTGCATTTCATTCAGAACAAGAAAATGCAGAATATTTAGATGACTCATGTCAGCAAAAATGCGTCGATGCAAAAATGCATCTTCCTTATTTTATAAGACATCGAAAATAATCTACTTCAAGTGCTTGGCTACAAATCTGTGTAACAGACGTTTAGCAGGGCAAGTTGGATAATGAAGTGAATTGTTCTAAGGAATATGTGCACTTTACATTGTAACATTACTTTTTATTTAAACTTACCAGGAGATGACATGTATATCTTTCAACTGTTTTTGAAGTTTTTTTTTCTTGTGAGGTCCCACCCACATGTGCAATAGGGTCATATGCTATCTCGGTAAATAGGTTTCAAATGTTAATATGCACTGGTGTATGGAGCCCTGTCCTACAGAGATGTAAAGCCACTGATGTATTGGGAAAGGATGGTACATTAAATTGTAGCACCTGAGCATCTTCTGGGTACAATCCCAGAGGCTGTAGAATAATATAACTACTAAAGTCTAAGGTTATCCTCAAGAATTGATGAATGAGAAGCACACTTGCTCAACCCCTTTCATCTGATCAATGTAAAATGTTAGTGCAAGTAGTCCCTCAGGACTATGGAGAAACAAATGCCCTCCTTTTATGAGAAGAAACTGAGTTGAGGTGAAAGGATTTCCCCCAAGGGTTCACTCATGGCAGAGCTGGGACACAAATCCAAATCTATGCTCCTTGACTCATAGGCCAGTGATCTTCTCAGTACTTGAAACACTTGCAGGCTCTTGAACTAGATTGCATGGGTTTTAATTCTACTTCTAATAGATGGTAGCACTAAAGAAGTGATTAACTCTCTGATCTTCAGTATGCTCACCTTAAAGGTGAGGATAATAATAGCATGTCCTTCACAATGTTATTATGAGAATTTCATGAGGTAATATGCAT
This sequence comes from Sapajus apella, assembly GCF_009761245.1. NCBI lineage: Eukaryota > Metazoa > Chordata > Mammalia > Primates > Cebidae > Sapajus > Sapajus apella. The sequence continues at coordinate 9,633,390 of NW_022436980.1, forward strand.
AAAGAACTTAGAACAATGCCATAGGGAAAATGCTAAATAAATGTAAGCTTTAATTAGCATTAACGTATGTTCTCTTGGTTGGTAGGCAGCAAGGAATAAAAGAACCCCATCAGAAGCTGTCTATTAAAGATGATCTTGGTAAAATTACTTACCCCTTGACAAAAATTCCTTGCTTGGCCAAACTTTAGTCAGTCTTCTGAAACTTCTCTGAGGGCCCATCTGTGCACTTCCTCATAAAATCTGTGTTTTAGCAAACCCTGCTAAGTCAGTTTAGCAAGAATCTTCCTATCCTCAATATATGATCATCCTAGATAGCTCATCAGGTCCTTCATCCTCCACCATCTGACAGGTAATATCTGATCACCCTGCCCTGTCTTCAGCAGGAATCCTGCTAGGTTGGCTTAGCCAGAAATTCTCCTTACCTCTGATGTCTTCTCTTAGTAATTTTTTCATCCACTGACCGCCATCCTGCTCCTTGGCTATAAATGCCCACATGCATATGCTGTATTCAGAGTTAAGCCCTATCTTTCTCCCCTATTACAAGACTCCCTGTACCTATTTCCATGTTCCTGAATAAAGTCTGCCTTACCATGCTTTAACAAAGGTATCACTGAATACTTTGTTTTCCTTAATACCTCTCAAAGCCTCAGTTTCCTCACTGATAGAAGGGAGAAAACAGTAATTCCCAACTAAGGGGTTGACTGTAAGGATTAAGTGAGATCATTCATATAAAATGTTTGTAACAATGCCTGCCATATAAGTAGTGCTCAATAGATTATAGCTATTATTCACAATATAGAAATTCAATAAAAGCTTCAACTTTTTATCACCAACCTAATTCCATCCTATCCTCACTTACTGTCTCCCTCTACTTTTCACTTTTCTTCATCTTCATGCCTAATAAAGAAGAACAGGGCCAGAGATTTATGCTTCAACATTAAATATGGGAAGAAAGAATAAAAGTTTAAAGAGGATTTCACTTAATATATAAAACAGCCAAGTTTATCCAATACCTAGGTAGATAAGAGCGCACACTTTGGATAGAGACAAAGCAGGGCACACAAGAGCACTTTCAACTGGCCAATACATCACTTAGTAGCATAGCAATGGTTTTGTTAAATGCCAAGCTAGCTAATAAAGGACATACTTTCTTCTCAAATTCTATCAGTGGCGGTGTACATTGGTATGAAGTATAAATTCACTAGCAATAACCATCAAAATTAAAATCCATGTTTCCATGAGTTTTCACTTCTAAGGGATTCATTTGATTGGTATGCTTCCATATGCATTAATATTTATATTTGCAATTTCATTACTGCAGCTGAATATAACACTGTTGCCCTAATTCTTAGTTCGAGATTTTAGGCATCTTTCCAGGAGCTAGTTAGGAGATAAATAGAATGTATTTGTTGCTGAGTGTTTTAATGGAGAAATGACATCTTCACATTAGACCATGGAAGTGAAAGGAATAATCATCAACAACTTTAAAATGTGATCTAGTAACTGTGCTTATAATCTATTAATTTTCTATGATAGTGCATTTTACTTATCCTTGAGCATGATTTACCAGGCAAAAAATATTTATTGACAATATCACAGTATCATGTTGTATTATGCTTGATGCCAAATTTTGATTTAAAACATAAAGCATCTTGAATATCCCAACTGTACTCGCCTTTAAAAAAAAGTTTGAATAGTCCTGATAGACCAGTATAAACTACATTCATCCTAGGATTTCCCTTCTTTTTAAATAAAGAAAGCATATTTTTTTTCTTTTCCCTAATCATTCTAGTAATCAGAAAATTTACAGAGCCCCAGGACAAGGTAATATAGAAAGAAGTATAGAATTAAGAGCTACATGATATAGATCTCAACCTAGTAACTGCAGATCCAGCCATCCATCCATCAGTGTACTGAATGTCTAATGTGTGCCAGACATATGCTAAAAGGCAGCAGTAGAGTATTCAAATAATTAAGGCATGTTCCTATCCTCAATTGTGATTAGCTTTAAAAACCTATATTCTTTTGGTAGTCTCTGAACTTTCCTTTGCCCAGAATCTGCTTCTGCAAACTGTCCCTATAGCAGCTTATGAATTGTCATCACAAAATATAAGATCATGTCACTGCCCTTCTCAAACACCTTTGATTGACTAATCCATTCAATAAATATTTGAGCACCAGCCATTTGCCAGACGCTTTTGTAGATGCTTAAGACAGGCCAGTGCCGACAAAAAAATAATCCCTGTCCTAATGTAGTCTAATAGGATAGAAAATCATATATATATATATACACACACACACACACACATACACACACACACACGTTTATGTATATATACATGTGTCATATATGTGTGTATATATATAAAACATGTTTATATATATATAAAAACATGTTTATATATATATATAAAAACATGTTTTATATACTCTCTAGGTACTTGGGAGGATTATGTTTTTCTAATGTATTCTGATAGAAAAACGTGTGCGTGTGAATATACGCGCACACATACACAGACACATATAATGTTAATAAGTACTAGAGGAAGATATAAAAGGGAAAGGGGCTAGGAGGTCTGTGTATGCATGTGTGTAGCCACATGCTTGTGGGTGAGCATATCTAGCTTATTCCTGTCTCCCTGTCTCTGCTCACCTATTTCCTCTTCCTGGGAATGTCTGCTGCTTCTTCTCTGCCTACCAAAATTCTTCCTATTTAAAAAAACTACTTCAAATTACACTCTCTATGCAAAGCCTTCACAGATAACTAAATAGAATTAATGACTCTATCCTATCCTCTGTATTACCACTGCTCTTTGTATTTCTAGCATGTTATATTTTCCCCCTTATCTGGCTATTCATCCAAGGTTACTACAGGTTGAGTATCACTAAGCTGAATATCCAAAATGCTGCAAAATTCTAAACTTTTTGATCACTGATATGACACTCTAAGAAAATGCTTTTTGGAGCATTTTGGATTTTCAGAGTAGGGATGCTCGACTAACTGGTAAGCACAATACAAATATTCTGAAGTCTGAAAAAAAAAATCTGAAATCCAAAACACTTCTAGTCCAAAGTGTTTTGGATAAGGGATACTCAACCTGTATGGAGTGCTAACACAGAGGCTGGTACGCAATATACAAAAAATAAAAGTGAGTTGCCTAAGATTAGAATACTGTCCTAATTTGTTTGTTGTAAAAATGGGGCTTTTTCCCAATGACCAGATACATACACTGATGTGTGTAGCCTCTCTGGTCACCCTGGAGTAGATGTGTGTATATAAAATTGATACACAGGGAAAAACAAAAATACCAGAAGCAAAGGAGACTGCTCACCTCCACAGTTTCTAATGCCCATTTACCTGCCAATCCCCAGCATTTAGTCTCTCATTATTTCACATAATTCACAGACTTATTTTCACTATCGTCATCAACCTACTCAAAGTCGTATCTACAATGCACCCAGCTTTTATACTAAAATTGAGCTTTTATTTGTTTTTGTAATTATAACAACAAATATAAAGAATAGGTCAGTTTTTAAGAGGAACTCACTTCATTCTTCTATTTATGGCTAGCGTAAGCACTTTTACTCAGGAACAGCTAGTGTCTTATTACAACTCTCAATATTAGAAGAAATTGTATGTTGTTTTAGATAGTAATTACGTACTTAAAAGAGGAAAGGGGGTTAGATAATGTGCTTTCTGAGGTCCCTTCCAGCTGAAAACGCTGATTCTAATGCCTCTCTTAAAATAGCACTAACCAACTAGTCTGCTAGTCTTTATTCTTGAACTATTTCCCAGCTGTAGAAATATCTCCAGATGTAGAGTTATCTCTTTAAATATCTTTTGGTTCATTGCAAGAATTCACTTCTAATTGACATTCGGTTTTACAAAGTGAATATGGCTACAAAATGCAAAAATTACTTAGCTCAAATGGGTGAACCACCTACGTGTATATCTGGTTCAGTCATTTACGGGTGCAAATCTATCTACCTACCTACCTATCTATAGTAAATATTATAAACACTATGTACTACTTATATATTATTCCTACATTACATGTATTCACACATATATAGTATATATAGTTTCAGTGATACAAATTCTAAACAGAAAGATAACTAAGGCTTGAGATATAGCCAAAAGCAATAGACCTAAAGCTTTCGTTCATTACTGTCAAGTGAATATCATTTCCCTCAAGACTGTCAAAGGCAATGTTTATACACATCTAAGAATCCATGTTCATGCTGCACCCAGGAGTTCTGTCTCTTAAAGGCAGACTTTAATCTAGATTGATCCCAGACCTCAAATTAGATGAATATGAAGTAGGCACAGAAAACAGGATAATATAAGAAATTCATTTATCTTGGGCTGATTTCCTAGTGTTAATTACAACTCAGGAAATAGCTAATGCAGTCCTATCTGAGACTTCTGCAGGTTCTACAAAGAAAATAGGTAGATAATTCTCAGTTTAGTTTGGGGATTATTCAATTTCCTTGCTGCTCATTCTTCTCTTTGGTTTGTATCATGTCACAAGAAAGTGGACAGGGATCAGAAAAGGAGCACAGTGGACATAACATTGTTCACTGGCATGCTGTTCCCCTCTTTCTAGGTACTTGGGAAGATTATATAATCCACCCCCCTTGAAGTTATATGACTTGCTTAAGCCAATAGAATGGGAGGAGAGACAGCACTTAAAGCTTCACGTATGTAATTGCTGGGGCTCAATTCTCCAGCCTTTCTTTCCCCATTCAGTGACTATGGAAGCATATGTTGACATAAAATTGCAACTCTAAATTGGCAAATGGAGAGGAGCTGCCCAGGAGCATCACCAAAACTTGCAGCAGACCTCAGGCATACAGCAATAAACTTTTGTTTTAAGCCCCCTGAAATTTGAGGATTGCTGATTCCTGCAGCATAACCAAGCCTATCCTGACTGAGGGAAGAGGCACCTAATTTTGCCACATTTAGCAGCTAAGGAAAACTTTTTTGGAGGATGGGTTTAGGTTATTGGTTTCTGAATTACTGCTGGAATTCAGCTATCTCTCTTTCACTTATTTTATTCATATTTTGCTACAATTCAGACCAGGCAATTTCCCAAATATTATTCTTGAAACAGAGTATTTTAATCATTACTAATTCATTATTCTATAAGTATAGCCTCCCTTTGTGCAACTAATAAACTTATGGAATAGTGATGCTCATGCAAAGTAGCCAAGTTACTTATCTGTGACAGCTTTTTAAATGTTACAAGCCCGGTGAAGTATCCAAGTTTGCCCTCTGGGAAAACCAGAACTTCCTTTGTGCTCTGTCAATGGCTAGTCTCTCAAATCTATACCATAATCAGGCAGTATGAGGCAGGTTCCATCTCTTCCTTACATTTCCTTCAAATATTTTGTCTACTCATACATACTCTGGTTTTTTTCAGGGAAGCTATTTAGAAACGCATCTCATTCTCTAAGTGATAAAGATCTAACGTCATGTGAACAAATTTTGGCTGAAGAATTTAATCAGTTAAAGTACCATAATGTGGACAACAAAAAGAATGTCTTTTAAAAAGTATCTGCATTCTGATTAAAGTTAAGCTTAGCTGTTTCAACAGTAAAATTTTGATAATAAAAGATGAAACAGGCATGAAATACCTTGTCATTTAAACATGCCTTTGGCATAAGTCTAGTGCCTGAGTTACATGGAGGTGTGTGCTGAACTGTGTCTTCCAAAAACTTATGCCTAAGTTCTAATCCCGGGTACAGTTGAATGTGGCCTTATTTAGAAACAGGGTTTTTGCCAATATCATAAGTTAAAATGAGGTCATGCTGGATTCCGCTGGACCCTAATCCAACAATTGGTGTTCTTGTAAGAAAAAGAAAATGTAGTCATAGAGATGAAGAACACCATGTAATGATTATACGCCAGAGAACGCCAAGGATTCCCAGCAACCACCAGAAGCTAGAAGAGAGGCATGGAAAAGATTTTCCCCCAGGGCCTCAGACATCTTGCCAATACCTTGATTTGAGAGTTCTGCCTCCAGAATAGTGAGTGAATAAATTTCAGTTGTTAAGTCATCCAGTTTTTGGTACTTTATTAAGGCAGCGTGAAAATATGTAACATATGATATATTTCAGTCACAATATTTGCTAATGGTAGTAATATGAGGAAAAAAACTCCCTTTGAAGGCTGACTATACAAACCAGGGCAGGGCATGATAGTCTACAGTTGAGAGAAATAAAGTCGAAAGACTCCACATGGGAAATAGCTTCAAGGTATAGCATCTAAAATATTTAACAAATGTAGGAAATTAAATATTTAAATTTGATATAAATGTTGTATCTTGGTAACCAGACTCAAAAAATGACAAATGGATACAAGGTAAAGATTTATAAAAACTGGCTCTTAAAACAATGGTATTTTGCTAATCTTAATTTCAAATCTTAATTCTAGTTAAAAATTTCACTAACAGTTAATTGTCAATATGTCAATTATGAAATACAAATACTTTGCACATTTGGTACTTTTCTTCTAGACTTAAGTTTCCTTTTGGTTTCACAAATAGTAATTCTTGTTTATTTGATTTTTTTTTTCCCAGATTTTTGATAGTATTCTCAGCTCTTTCGTGTTTCATTTTTTCACTGGGAAATATTTTCCTGATTCTGAATTGTCCAATTACTTTATAGATCTACTCTATCTATTTATAAAAATTAGGAAACCCTCTTTCTCAAAATATTATTTATCCAAGTAACTGCAGTCATGACAATGCACAAAGAAAACAAAAATCACTGTGACAAAAATATTCATTAATGAAATAATCATCTATAAAAATCAATCTTCCCTTAAACAGCCTTCCCTAATTAATTCCTTTCTATTAGTATAAAAATTTTGCCTTAAGTCTTTCACTGGTCAGCAGATATTAAGACCAGCCAATGATGTATAACAATACAATACAAATATAATGTAAATTAATTATAAAGTGACATTACAAACCTTGCAAAGATTTACTGACCTATATTGATATTTACCCTGAATTTTAGTTTTATATTTTTACGTTTCAAAAAGTTCTGGATATATGACAACACACAAAGGACACAGATTGCATTTTCCAAAAACTGCTACATTATTTCTAGTCACACAGCCTTTCCAGAATACTGATACTCCACCATTAAGAATTGGAGTTTATATAACCTTGCCTTGTAACTGAGTAGGCCTTTGTACCTGCTTCACTATTAAAGTATGATGGAAGTAATCCTATGGTAACACAGCTTTCACTTGCCTCTCTCTCTGGGAACATACACCTCAGGAATCCTGAGCTGCCATGTAAGAAGACTAGCTACTGGGAAGCTGCCAAGCTGGAGAGACCATGTAGAAAGACGACAAAGAAAGAGATACTTGGGCGGTGGGAGTGTAAACTGTTCCAGCCCCCATCTGTTTGTGTTTTGTTATCCCAGGAACCAAACAAGTGAATGAGCATTCAGATGACTACAGCCCCAGCCACATCTGATTGCAACTATGTGAGAAACCCTGAGCTGCCCAGGGCTTCTCACAAAGCACCTTGTCAACTGCAGAATCATGAGAGAGAGTAATAAAATGGCTGCTGTTCATTTAAGCCACTAAGTTTTAGTTGTTATGCAGCAATGGAAAACCAAAAGATTTTTACACCTGGAAGTAGAGTGTTGCTGTAACAAAACCTAGAACATGTGGCAACAGCTTTGGGACGAGGCTACAGGTGCATGTTGGAAAGGCCTTGAAGAGACAGCTGATAGAAGCTTGATGACTTTCAAGGAAAGTGTTGGTAAAAGCTTAAAGGAAGATCAGGAAAATATTATTGGAAGCTGAAAGGGAATCCTTATTATATAGTGGGAGAAAGTTTAATAACACTGTTGGCTGTGGTGCTGCAAACAAAATTATATATATAATGAATTGGTGAATTTATGAGATTTCTAGGCAGCCTGATTGCATCAGTCTGTTCTCACACTGCTATGAAGGACTGCCTGAAATTGGGTAATTTATGAAGGAAAGAGGTTTAATTGACTCACAGTTCTGCATGGCGGGAGAGGCCTCAAGAAACTTAGAATCACGGCAGAAGGGGAAGCAAACATATCCCTCTTCACATTAGCAAAAAGTGGAAAAGCCCCTTATAAAACCATCAGATCTCATGAGAACTTACTACCACAGAACAACAGCATCATGGGAATAACTGACCCCATGATTCAATTACCTCCCACCAGGTCCCTCCCATGACATGTAGGGATTATGGCAACTACAATTCAAGATGAGATTTGGGTGGGGACACAGCCAAACCATATCAATGATATGAGTGTCAACTATTTTAACTGTATATGACTGGGGTTAGTTATTTTTTTTTTAAGGCAGTGTTTAATTTTTGAGATCTATTTCACCCAGAAAACAAATCACAAAGAGTTACCTTCCACACAAACAAAAACTCTGCAAGGTATTGCCAAATTTGAGACAGAAACCTTAAGAATCTACATGGAAAGGAATCCTAAGTGATTGGAATCAGAATGGAAGGATTATAATGTTGAATTAAAATTTGTTTATACAGATATGCTGAGATTCTGGATTCAGTGTATTAGAGTGGCTGGCAGTGGCTCCAATAGGTTGGTTGGCTGACTGAAATCCAGGCCCAAAGGTGGACTACACTTAATGAAGGTGAAATGCTAGAACTTACTTGATGTACCGTAGAAGAAAGAATCAATATGCTTAAGGAGATCAAATGCTGAGGTGGATTTATCTTACATAAGATCTGTTTAATCACCTGTTACTTTTTCCTTTAGAATAGCTATCACCAACTTTTTTGGAACGAGGGATGGGTTTCATGGAAGACAATTTTTATATATTGGGGTACAGGGGGTGGTTATGGGATGAAACTGTTTCACAAGGGGCACTCAACCTAGATCCCTCGCATGCGCAGTTCACATTAGCATTTGTGCTCCTAAGAGAATCTAATCCTGCTGCTGATCTGACAGGAGGTGGAGCTCAGGTGGCAATGCTCACTCCCCTGCTGCTCCCCTGCTGCTCACCTGCTGCTAGGCAGCCCCTGATCACCTCCTGCTGTGCCTGGTTGGGGACCCCTGCTCCAGGAGGTCATGAGAACATTCCCTTTACCAATTCTGTGTGAAATACATTCATGAGGTAAGATCTGGCAACCTTGAGATCTCACTGATGGCTATTCCCTGTAGGCCCAAGCATGGCAGTGGGTTAAATTAAATAAATGGCACTTTGCGGTGACAAAGGCCAAGTGGCAGCATTAAACCACAAGAAACAAGGTGGATGTGATGCCAGACTAACACCCTGGAACAGGAATTTCTGTTAGAAACTCTAATTACCTCATTAGTATAATATACCCTACGTCTCCAGGTTGTGTTTGAAAAGCTTTAGAAGCTGATACATACCTAACATTTCTCCCTACTCTTACTCGATACCTTCACACTTATTCTTACTTTCAAGATTATTAGAGATATAAATTCATACTCTAATTCTGTTCTCAAAAACTCATCTTTCCTAAACTTCATTCTATTTTTCTGTCCCATTAGCTCCAATTTTTCCATTAGAAATAATTTTTAAAACTAGAAAATAAATGATCATGACTTTGGCTACAAAAAGAAAACAAATCTATACAGTGGAGAATTATATAAAGTATAAAAAATCATGTAAAAAAGAGTTGATCTGAAACATGGGTAAAAATAGCAGGATATTGTCTTTAATACAAAGGAAAGGATATAATAATAACTGATTTTGATAATCTAACTGGGTTTTGTCATTTCGTTTTACTGTTGTTTTGAGTACTATCACTTTGGTTTCCCATTTTTCACATCAGAGCACTAGAAAAATCAAAATTTATGAAAGTTTACTGTAAAAAAACCTGGCAATAAAGGAACATTAATCTAAAATAAAGGTTAAATTTAAGGGAGAGAAACACAATTAGGTTGACAAAATGAATATATCTGTATGGAAGATGTCTGAATCGACAGGGATTTTATGATATTAAGAAGGTAGGTGGCAGTGAAATATACATGCATACATACAGAAATGGAAGCAGAGAATTTTAACAGAAGTACAAGGATTAGAAAAGAGAAGTTCATAAATTCATTTGGCACTTACCACCATGGAATATTCTATTTTGTTACAGACAACACATTTCATTCGAAGTATTAGAGTTTGATAAAACAGAGGGACTAGGGAGGGGAGATAAACTACATTACATGAGAATGGTTAAAAACACTGTGAGTACTCAAGCTGGTTTAAAGAAAATAATGGGAGCAAGTCAGAGAACTTTAAATATTTGAAAGGCTATAAAACAATTCCTGAAAGATTATTACAAACATTTAAGGTATGCATAAGAAGTAGATTAAAAAATTTATGTTCTTAATAAATGTAGCTTAAAACGCTGAAGAGATTTTTTAAAATTACAGAGATTATAATCGGGACCAGTTAAATTGAAAAGAGACTAGATTTCTAATTTGTTAGCAATTTGGCCTACCAAAAAAAAATATATGGTATCTCATGAGGTAGTAAAATTGTTCATCATAAAGTGTTTTAAGTTGAAAGCTAGATGATGACCTTTTAGGAGTGATGTTAAAGGAAATTTTGCCTTGAGTAGAAGACAGAGCTTTGAGACCTCAAATGGTGTTTTCAACTCCAGGGCAATGACTCACACTTGCCATGTGCTGCCCTGACAACTCTCTCCCTTGTCAAGTTAGGTAACTCATAATATCACATTCCTCACTTAAAAAAAAAAAAGTACAGTGGATTACTTAATTAATTCCAATTGGTTCATTATGGAAAATTACCATCAAGGACAGGATTACTCAGGGGTAGAAGACTTTAAAAATATAAACTCCAGTCACTTTTCATGAGGCAAAAACCATGTTCATTATAAATCCCTGTATACAAGAACTAAAATAAGAGTGGAGGTGAAGGAATATTCCCTCAGAACAATTTTGATGTTTGGACTTACAATTACATGCAGTATTTTGAGACATAAGAATAGAAAACAATATAAACCTACTAGAGCAAAAATGGAAAATAATAAATTTAAGTATAAATTGTTATGTGCAAATATAAAAATAGACTTACAAAAAATAAATTGGAAGTTACTAATTATAATATCAACAATTAGTTGAGTCAGTCTTCTTAATGTTAGCAAATCTAATAGATGTGCAGTGGCAGTTCATTGTGGTTTAACTTGTATTCATCTGTTCACTAATAATGCTGAGTATCTTTTTCTGAGCTTATTGGCCATTAGTACATTTTCTTTGACAAAAAATCTAAATAAGTCTGCTCATTTTAAAAAACTGGATTGTGGTCTTCCTACTGAATTTTAAGACTTCTTCATACATTCTGGAAACAAGTCTTTTGTCTGATACAGCTATAGCAAATTTTGTTTGTGTCTGTTGTTTGCCTTTGCTTTCTTAATGGTGTCTTTCAAAGGCCTAATGTTTTTAATTTTAATGAAGTCTGACTTATCACTTAAAGTTTTATGTTTTTATGTTCTGGTACAATTAATTTGTTTTGTCTGTATGTATGTGTACACGAACACCTGGTTTAAAAATTATACATACAGTTAGTTCATATCTCTATGGGAAATAACAGTAAAATTATTCAACTTTGTAGCTACCTTTGCTTAAATACAGCCTGCTATTTCTCAGGTTCTACTTAAAAGTAAAGCTACTATTTTACATCATTTTTCCAAAAAGGTATTTGTGGTTTCCATGGGAACACACACATCAATAATAAGGCATTTGAAAGGTTTCACACAAATACATTTACATACCATTTCTTTTCATAAACAGGATTGATAGTCTAAAGAATTACTGCCCGCCAAACATCTGAAATTTAGATTATTACCTTCTGTAAAGTGCCAATGAATTTAAAATAGGAATCATCATAAAGCTAAGCATTTCCTTTTAAAGGCCTTTAATGATTCTCATTCTTCTGAAGTTACTTTCATACAAAAAAGATTCCACAGATAGCAAGTTTTATATTGCATCTAATATTCATTGTGGTTAAAGCTACTGTAAAGATATCATTCGAAGTGCATTTTAAGCTTCTAGTAACTATGTGAGCTGTCAAACAGTCATAATTGTAAACCAACTATAAGACAATGTTTAATTCACATTTTTAAGAAGAAAATATTCTTTAAAAAAGCAAAAAAATTAATTTTTGTTTACATTGTTTTCTAAATTCAATATTTGGATTGGCAAGAGTTCTTAAAATGAAACTTGAAAACATCTACAGAATAGTGTTTGTTACTTCTACTGTGTGTGCTTTTATAATGGCCCAGTAGCTAATCAACCGTATAGTTAAATGTTACACTCAGAATCACATGTAGAACGTTGGTCTCAAGTAATACCAATGTTACTTTTCAATCTACCACCTATATTATTTTCCCAGGGGAAGAAAAGGAGTCAAGATGTCATAGGACTAGAAGGGGCCTTAAAACTTAACTTTATTCCCAATACAGAAATGCTTCCTATAAGCTAGAACAACAGACAACAGCTGAGTCCAACACACAATGTCAGCATTACTTTGCAAGATATCAGCCTCATTATCAGACAAACCTAATTATTGGAAATGTCATCTTTATACTGAGTATTCAAGTCTATCTACTTGTGACCTTCACCTTGCAGTTCTAGTTCTGTTTTCTAAAATTATAAAGAAAAACTACACTCCCCAATCAATGAAACAATAAGAAATCATCATGGACTTTGGCTTTGCGGAAAAAACAGACAAATTAACTATGTGAAATAAACTCAAGCTGGATCTCTTGAAAAACCAAAAGTAGGCCTAAAAGAACTTAATATATTTCAAGTTCTAAGTTTTTTGTTTGGTTGTTATGGAAACTCATCATAAAGAATGATCCTGAATATGAATGTGTAACACATGTATTTTGCTATCAAAGGTAACAAAAGTCAGTTGTGACACGTTAGTGAATATGGAAATAATTTTAACAGGCCTAATGCGTTTTGAAAAATGTTTGTAGCAGTACCACTACAGATACTTCCCCTCCTCTAAACCAGTGGGTCTTACTAACTTTTCAATAGTAAAATGCTGTTTTGTCTGAATTTGAAGATTTACATTTTAATTTACATGCCCAATAATGCACATATGTTATTTTGGGGCTTATTTCTCAGGGTAAGATTCCCAAGTAGCAAGTGATATATATTTAAAAAGATGGAGTTACCAACTGGCTAACTGCTTGCCCTGAACATATTCCCAGTTAAGAAATATCAATAAATCAAATAATGGGATGTTACTGGACAAAAAACTAAGTGGATGAACATCTTGATTTGAGAATATGTGCCAAGAAATCAGCAAAATAAGTTTGGAATCATGCCACAACCAAATTTAACCAGTGGTGAAAACATGTCTGTGGGCAAAGAGAGAGGTAACTATGTCTATTGTCATGACGAGGAACAGGAAATTTGAACTATGGTAGCTTGGTAACTATGGAAACTTACCTGACAGGTTGCCAAGGCAAATGGGCTTAAAAATTCCCATTCTCAGAAAATGAAATAATTTGGTGGCTGCAGGTCAAATGACGAAGGTCAACTCAACCAAGAATAAACTGTGGTCATGACTACTTTCCCCCAAACAAATCCTTTTGAATGTTTTTCCATTTATTCAATTATTTTAAAAACTTTCTTAATTTTTGGCTTTTTAAATCTTTCTAAACCAAAATGCATCTTGAATTTCATTTAGTATTTCTAACTTATTTCAAAACCGTAGGACTTAAAAAGTTACAGTCTTTTTTTTAAACCAATGAACCCTTTAAAACCATTTAAATTAATTCATTTGAACATGTCTTCCTCAAACTTAAGATGTTTCTCAATAAAAATTTTATTTTAATGAAAATTTTAATTTTAATTTCATTTTATTTAAGGCATCTGAATAGATTCAAAAACAAAAGTGTGCTGAGTATTCAATAAATTTGTTCTAAGACACTTTCAGAGCACTGAGAACTTTAAGCATCAGTGAGGGCTGGTGATACGAGACAAATGTCTAAAAGAAAAGTCATGTTTTCAGTGGAATCACTATCACAGGAGTTAATATAACACCATAATTATTTAGGAACTCAAAGTTGGGCTAGAAATACTTAAATACATACTGGCACTAGAAAATAAATAAGTAAAATCAGGACAATCCTAAACATTCTAGGATATAAGATTACTGTGCTAATACACAAGGAGTGTCTTGATAATAATCAATAGCCTGAGACAGTCTCCCCATTGGTATTTTAATGTAAACAGGTAGTAACAGATATTATTAATCTCTAATCCTGGGAAGTAAGGCAGGCACTGAGGTCTCACTGGCATTGCTCATGTCACAATATGAAGATAGCTACCTTGGACAACTCTCCATTTAGGGAAGCCTTAATTTAGCCAAGGACGCTATCATTTAATCTACTTTAAAGGAGAGGTCTAAAAAAAAATCACTGAGCAATGCTTACTACAATTTACTGAATAAATGAATGGACACTGTAAGTCTGGACATATGAGTAACATTTATCTTAATGTATTATTGATGTTATTCCCTCAAAAGTCCATATGTAGACCAATTTTCTATTTTTAACATATCAAAAGAACTTCAACAAAACCATCTGTCCAGAACAAAATGAACATTAAATGGCCAAATTCAAAGTAAAATTAGATTGATATTGGCTATGTAAAATTTAATTCACAAATAATATGTCCATTCTCTGACAATTTAGTTGCTTTGTTCTGAACATTTGTAATAGTTCAGCTCTCTGTCCAGACTTCTTTGTTTAAATGAATTGCTCCCAATACATAAACATGAGTGATTTTATAAAGAAAGCTACTAGGTGTTCTGAAATTGTGAGGAAATTTCATTGTACTTGGCTTATCACATTTAACTTCAATGGTTCCTTATTTCTGTTTACTCATGAGTCAATCAAATTTTGATTAAATAAAATGACAACAAAATTAGGTTCTCCACAGCCCCATTCCAGAGATAGAAGCATGGCACTACATGGTTATCATATAATCTGAACATCATAAAAATTAAGATTTTCTCTTAAAAAGTCATTGTTGGCCAGGAGAGGTGGCTCATGCCTGTAATCCCAGCACTTTGGGAGGCCAAGGCAGGCAGATCACGAGATCAAGAGATAAAGACCACCCTAGACAACATGTTGAAACCCCGTCTCTATGAAAAATACAAAAATTAGCTGGGCATGGTGGCATGTGCCTATAGTCCCAGCTACTCGGAAGGCTGAGGCAGGAGAATTGCTTGAACCTGGGAGGTGGAGGTTGCAGTCGGTAGAGATCACACCTCTGCACTCCAGCCCGGTGACATAGCAAGATTCCATGTCAAGAAAAAAAAAGTCACTGTTAAAGAGAAGGACAAGAGAACAGGAGAAAATATCTGCAAATCATATAGCCGACAAAGGACTGGTATCTAAAATATATAAAGAACTCTCAAAACTCATAAATAAGAAAATGATCCAATAAAAATAAAGTCTGGACAGGAGATCCAAGATGGCCGTTTAGGAACAGCTCAGGATTGCAGCTCCCAGTGAAAGCACAGAGGGTGAGTGGACGCTGCATTTCCAGATGGATTTTTATTGCCCACAGACCAGATTTCCAGGCGGAGGAGCCCCATGGGTCACCAGCGTGGCTGTTTTAGCCTGCACGGCTGTTTTGGTCCACGTGGCTGTTTCGGCCTGCGTGGCTGCTTTGCCATTGCCCTGGCGCGGAGTTCTCCGTACAAAATACACTGGTCCGGGTGCCCTTTTAGCTGGCGATTGGAGCCCCGGGAAGGCACAGTCGCCCATTCATCTGATTAAAAAGGTAACTGAATCAGGGACCCAGGCCAGGAGATTCCCAGGCCAAAAAAAAAAAAAAGGCCAAGAATCTCAGCACCACTGTTTCAGCCGGTGCAGTGAGTCGCGGCACGGGAAATCACACAGATCCCGGTGCCTTTTCAACAAGTGACTGGAACACCTGGGAGAGAGTGGACTGGTCTACTAAGAAAAAAAAGGCTCTGAGGCAGGGAGCCAGGTGATCAGGCTTGGCTGGTCCCACCCCCACAAAAAAAAAAAAAAAAAAAAGGCAATTGGAAACGCTCTGGGTTGACAGTTTCACAGCAAGCACAGCTGAACCCAGGATGGTACAGCTCTGTGGGGTTGGGGAGTCCGCCATTACCGAGGCACTCCACCACTATGGAGGTAGTCCGCCATTGCTGAGGCAGCCCGCCATTGCCAAGGCAACCCACCATTGCCAAGGCAACCTGCCATTAGAGAGACAGTCCACCATTACAGAGGTGGGTCACCATTGCCGAGGCAGTTCTAACTACACCCATATAAACAGGACTGCAGGGAAGTTCACATGGCAGCTGAGCAGAGCCCACAGCAGCTCAGCAGAGCCTCTGCAGGCAGACAGTGACTAGGCTGTCTCCTTGCTGGGCAGGGCAGCCCTGAAAAAAAAAGGGCAGCAGCACAACAGAAACTCATAAATAAAGCCCTAACTCCCTAGGACAGAGTACCTGGAAAAAAAAAAGGGGGTTTATGAGTTCTGCTGCAGCAGACCTAAACGTACGTGCCCAGCAGCTCTGAATGAAAAATGGTGCTCACAGCTCATCACTTGAGCTCCTATAAAGGACAGACTGTCTCCTCAAGCAGTTCCCTGACCCCTGTATATCCAAAGAGTCCCCTCATAAATGAGAGATCAGACTGACATTTGGCGGGTATCCTTCTGGGACAAAGATAGCAGAAGAAGAAACTGGTAGCAACCCTTACTGTTCTGCAGCTACTGCAAATGAGCCCCAGACAAGCAGGGCCTGGAGTGGACCTCAGCAGTCCTACAGCAGAGGGGCCAGACTGTTAGAAGGAAAACTAAGAAACAGAAATAACTTCATCATCAACAAACTGGACATCCACTCAGAGACCCAATCTGAAAGTCAGCAACTACAAAGACAACTGGTGGATAAATCCACAAAGATGGGAAGAAACCAGCACAAAAAGGATGAAAACACCTGAAACCTCTCCTCCTACAAGGAATCACAACTCCTCACCAGCAAGGGAACAAGGCTGGATGGAGAATGAGTGTGATGAAATGACAGAATCAGGCATCAGAAGGTGGGTAATAAGAAACTTCTGTGAGCTAAAAGAACATGTTCTAACCCAATGCAAAGAAACTAAGAACCTTAAAATAAGATTTGACGAAATGCTAACGAGAATGGACAACTTAGAGAGGAATACAAGTGAACTGATGGAGCTGAAAAACACAACAGAAGAACTTCGTGAAGCATGCACAAGTTTCAACAGTTGAACTGACCAAGTAGAAGAAAGGATATCAGAGGTCGAAGATCAACTCAATGAAATAAAAGGAGAAGGCAAGAATAGAGAAAAAAGGGTAAAAAGGAATGAACAAAGTCTCCAAGAAATGTGGGACTATGTGAAAAGACCTAATCTACGTTTGATAGGCGTACCTGAATGTGACGAAGAGAATGAATCCAAGCTGGAAAATACTCTTCAGGATACTATCCAGGAAAACTTCCCCAACCTAGCAAGGCAGGCCAATATTCAAGTCCAGGAAATACAGGGAACACCACAAAGATATTCGTCAAGAAGAGCAACCCCAAGGCACATAATCATCAGATTCACCAGGGTTGAAATGAAGGAGAAAATCCTAAGGGCAGCCAGAGAGAAAGGTCGGGTTACCCACAAAGGGAACCCCATCAGACTCACAGCAGATCTCTCAGCAGAAACCCTACAAGCCAGAAGAGAGTGGGGGCCAATATTCAACATCCTTAAAGAAAAGAGCTTTCAACCCAGAATCTCCTATCCAGCCAAACTAAGCTTCATAAGTGAAGGAAAAATAAAATCCTTTGCGAACAAGCAAGTACTCAGAGATTTCATCAATGCCAGGCCTGCTTTACAAGAGCTCCTGAAAGAGGCCCTACACATAGAAGGGAACAACCAGTACCAGCCACTCCAAAAACATACCAAATGGTAAAGAGAATCAACACAATCAAGAATCTGCATCAACTAACGGGCAAAACAGTGAGCTAGCATCAAAATGGCAGGATCAAATTCACACATAACAAATATTAACCCTAAATGTAAATGGACTAAATGCCCCAATCAAAAGACACAGATTGGCAAACTGGATAAAAAGCCAAAACCCATTGGTGTGCTGTATCCAGGAAACCCATCTCACATGCAAGGATACACAAAGGCTCAAAATAAAGGGATGCAGGAAGATTTACCAAGCAAATGGAGAACAAAAAAAACAGGAGTTGCAATTCTCATCTCTGATAAAATAGACTTTAAAGCAACAAAGATCAAAAGAATCAAAGAAGGACATTACATAATGGTAAAGGATCAATGCAACAAGGAGAGCTAAGGATCCTAAATATATACGCACTCAATACAGGAGCACGCAGATACATAAGGAAAGTTCTTAATGACTTACAAGGAGACTTAGACTCCCACACAATAATAGTGGGAGACTTTAACACCCCATTGTCAATATTAGATCAACCAGACAGAAAATTAACAAGGATATTCAGGAC
The DNA here is from genome assembly GCF_009761245.1 of Sapajus apella. Classification (NCBI taxonomy): domain Eukaryota; kingdom Metazoa; phylum Chordata; class Mammalia; order Primates; family Cebidae; genus Sapajus; species Sapajus apella. The sequence goes on from NW_022436980.1 coordinate 9,651,931, forward strand.
TTAAACTCAGGCCTGGAACAAGCAAACCTCATAGATATTTACAGAACTCTCCACCCCAAATCCACAGAATATACATTCTTCTCAGCACCACATCACACCTACTCTAAAACTGACCACATAATTGGAAGTAAATCACTCCTCAGCAAATGCACAAGAACGGAAATCATAACAAACAGTCTTTCAGACCACAGTGCAATCAAGTTAGAACTCAGAATTCAGAAACTCAGAACCACACAACTTCATAGAAACTGAACAACTTGCTCTTGAATATTGACTGGATAAACAATGCAATGAAGGCAGAAATAAAGATGTTCTTTGAAACCAACGAGAATGAAGACACAACATACCAGAATCTCTGGGACACATTTAAAGCAGTTTCTAGAGGAAAATATATGGCAATAAGTGCCCACACGAGAAGCAAGGAGAGATGTAAAATTGACACCCTATCGTCAAAATCGAAAGAGCTAGAGAAGCAAGATCAAAAAACGCAAAACCTAGCAGAAGGCAAGAAATAACTAAGATCAGAGCAGAACTGAAGGAGATAGAGACACAAAAAGCCCTTCAGAAAATCAGTAAATCCAGGAGCTGGTTTTTCGAAAAGATCAACAAAATAGACCACTAGCCAGATTCATAAAAAAGAAAAGACAGAAAACCAAACTGATGCAATAAAAAACGATAAAGGGGATATCACCACAGATTCCACCGAAATTCAAACCATCATCAGAGATTATTACAAACAACTCTATGCACATAAACAAGTAAACCTGGAAGAAATGGATAAATTCATGGACACTTGCCTCCTCCCAAGCCTAAACCAGGAAGAAGTTGAAATCCTGAATAGACCAATAACAAGGTCTGAAGTTGAGGCAGCAATTAAGAGCCTACCGCCCAAAAAAAAAAGCCCAGGTCCAGACGGGTTCACAGCCAAATTCTACCAGACATACAAAGAGGAGCTGGTACCATTCCTTCTGAAACTATTCCAAATAATCCAAAAAGAGGGAATTCTTCCCAAACCATTTTATGTGACCAACATCATCCTGATACCAAAACCCAGCAGAGACTCAAAAAGGAAAGAAAACTTCAGGCCCATATCCATGATGAACATAGATGCAAAAATCTTCAATAAAATACTGGCAAGCTGATTGCAACAGCACATCAAAAAGCTTATCCACCATGATCAAGTAGGATTCATCCCGGGGATGCAAGGCTGGTTCAACATACGCAAGTCTATAAATGTAATTCACCACATAAACAGAACCAAAGACAAAAACCACATGATTATCTCAATTGATGCAGAGAAAGCCTTTGACAAAATTCAACAGCCCTTTATGCTAAAAACACTCAATAAACTAGGTATTGACAGAACGTATCTCAAAATAATAAAAGCTATTTATGACAAACTAACAGCCAATATCATACTGAATGGGCAAAAACTGGAAGCATTCCCTTTGAAATCTGGCACTACACAAGGATGCCCTCTCTCACCACTCCTATTCAATATAGTACTGGAAGTTCTAGCCAGAGCAATCAGGCAAGAAAAAGAAATAAAAGGTATTCAAATAGGAAAGGAGGAAGTCAAAGTTTCTCTATTTGCAGACGACATGATTGTATATCTAGAAGACAACATCGTCTCAGCCCCAAATCTTCTGAAACTGATAAGCAACTTCAGCAAAGTCTCAGGATACAAAATCAATGTGCAAAAATCACAAGCATTTCTATACACCAATAACAGACTTAAAGAGAGCCATATCAAGAACAAACTGCCATTCACAATTGCTACAAGGAAAATAAAATACCTAGGAATACAACTGACAAGGAACGTAAAGGACCTCTTCAAGGAGAACTACAAACCACTGCTCAACGAAATAAGAGAGGACACAAACAGACGGAGAAACATTCCATGTTCATGGTTAGGAAGAATCAATATTGTAAAAATGGCCATACTGCCCAAAGTAATTTACAGATTCATTGCTATCCCCATCAAGTTACCAATGACCTTCTTCACAGAACTAGAAAAAAACACCTTAAACTTCATATGGAACCAAAAGAGAGCCCGCATAGCCAATTCAATTCTAAGCAAAAAGGATAAAGCGGAAGGCATCACACTACCGGACTTCAAACTATACTACAAGGCTACAGTAATCAAAACAGCATGGTACTGGTACCAAAACAGAGATATAGACCAATGGAACAGAACAGAGGCCTCGGAGGCAACACAACATATCTACAGCCATCCGATCTTTGACAAACCTGAAAAAAACAAGCAATGGGGAAAGGATTCCCTGTTTAATAAATGGTGTTGGGAAAACTGGCTAGCCATGTGCAGAAAGCAGAAACTGGACTCTTCCTGATGCCTTACACTAAAATTAACTCCAGATGGATTAAAGACTTAAACATAAGACCTAACACCATAAAAACCCTAGAAGAAAATCTAGGCAAAACCATTCAGGACATAGGTGTAGGCCAAAACACTGAAAGCATTGGCAACAAAAGCCAAAATAGACAAATGGGTCCTAATCAAACTCCACACTTTCTGTACGGCGAAAGAAACAGTCATTAGAGTGAATCGGCAACCAACAGAATGGGAAAAATTTTTACAGTCTACCCATCTGACAAAGGGCTGATATCCAGAATTTAGAAAGACCAAAAACAGATTTCCAAGAAAAAAAAAAAAACAAGCCCATTCAAAAGTGGCCAAAGGATATGAACAGACACTTTAAAAAGAAGACATACATGAGGCCAACAAACATATGAAAAAATGCTCATCATCACTGGTCATTAGAGAAATGCAAATCAAAACTACATTGAGATACCATCTCACGCCAGTTAGAATGGCGATCATTAAAAAATCTGGAGACAACAGATGCTGGAGAGGATGTGGAGAAATAGGAACACTTTTACGCTGTTGGTGGGAGTGTAAATTAGTTCAACCATTGTGGAAGACAGTGTGGTAATTCCTCAAGGACCTAGAAATAGAAACTCCATTTGACCAAGCAATCCCATTACTGGGTATATATCCAAAGGATTATAAATCGTTCTACTACAAGGACACGTGCACACGGATGTTCATTGCAGCACTGTTTACAATAGCAAAGACCTGGACCCAATCCAAATGCCCATCGATGATAGACTGGACAGGGAAAATGTGGCACATATACACCATGGAATATTATGCAGCCATCAAAAATGATGAGTTTGTGTCCTTTGTAGGGACATGGATGAACCTGGAAACCATCATTCTCAGCAAACTGACACAGGAGCAGAAAATCAAACACCGCATGTTCTCACTCATAGGCGGGTGTTGAACAATGAGAACACATGGACACGGTGAGGGGAGCACTACACACTGGGGTCTGTTTGGGGGAAATAGGGGAGGGACAGCGGGGGGTGGGGAGCTGGGGAGAGATAGCATGGGGAGAAATGCCAGATATAGGTGAAAGAGAGGAAGGCAGCAAATCACATTGTTATGCAACAGTCTTGCATGTTCTTCACATGTACCCCCAAACCTAAAATGCAATAAAATAATGAAGTCTGAACAGATACTTCAGCAAAGAATGTAAACTGATGACAAACCAGCAAATGAAAAAAATGTTCTATATATTAGTAACTAGGAAAAATACAAATTTAAACTTAAATAAAATACAACCACACAATTATTAGAATATCTAAAATTTTTAATGTCTGACCATAACAAGTATTGGTAAGGGTATGAAGCAACTCACATGGCTGATAGGAACATAAATGGTAAAACCACTTAAAATGACAGTTTGGTATTTTCTTAGAAAGTTAAATACACACTTACCATATGATCCAGTCACTCTACTCCTAGGTGTTTACCCAAGAGAAATGAAAGCATGTATTTACACAGATACTTGTTCAAAAATGTCCATAACAACTTTGTAATAGTCCCAAACTGGAAACAAAAATCTCCACCAACAGATAAATATATAAACTAAATGTGGTATATTATACCTACCTAAAAGGAATGAACTACTGATCAACACAATATGAATGAATCTCAAAATCACTATATAAAGAATCAAGACCAAAAGAGAGAACATATTGTATAAAATTTGTGTAAAATTCGAGAATATGTAAATTAATACACAACAGAAAGCAGGTCAGTGGTTAGTTTCCCAAGGGTTTGAAAGAGAAACTGGTAAAGAACTAGAGCGGGGAGATTACAAAGAGGCATTAGGACTTTTGGAAATGATGGCTATGTACAATATTTTGATTGTAGTGATGTCTGCCAGGTATATTGTGTGTGTGCGCAGTAAATGTAAAACATACCCAATTTACATTTTTAATATGTGCAGTTTAGTGTGCTAATTATATTTTAATAAAGCTCTTAAAAAGTAAGAAAGTTGTCATCATAGGTATTGTCCATTCTTCACTAAAATGTAAGCTCCACAGACAATTTTTTTCATCTTTTTATTAACTATATATTCTCAGTACTGGCACATATTAAATATTCAAGAAATATTTATTTGATAAATGACAAAGAAGAAAATCAAAACACTACTATGAATCAAAAAGTGTAGACTCCATATATTCTAGTTTCATTTCAAGCACTACTAAGCTTATAATAAAGGTATCAATATTTCCAAAAGAAATATATGCTGAATTTAAATAAATCAAAGTAGCATCAGTTTTTTCTATTGAAATAATTTAACTGCTTAGCATCTTTAATATTTTTATCAAGAATTATACAGCTTCTTTTTAAATAACAATAACCGCAGATGCACAATAATTACTGTGTATCAGGTACTATTCGAAGGATGTAGCATATATGAGTTTACTAATCCCTATAACCTCATAAAGTAGCCTTATCTTTTTCTCATTTATAAAATAGATAGCAAAAGCTTCGATATGATAAAGACATCAATCTTTTATACTTTACATGTTACAACTGTATCTCCTTTAATTTTATGATTCTTGACAAACATGTTTAGATATTTAGATTTTTAAATAGTATTTCTTTTTGCTTTGAAGGGCCTTCCCCAACTAAAATTAGTTTATAAATCATTATTTTATCCAAGCTCTGTTGATCATAAAAATTTTTTTTCCACCTCAGAGTAAAATAAGGCCCAACAATACTTTCACTACTTGTCTGAATAATTGTCAGTACCAACTGAAGGCAATATGAAAGATAAAAACTTTTTCTCTACTCAAGGGGAATTCCATGCTAGAAACACTCAATACTTATTTGAATAATCCATTCAGTCATATACTTTCCTATGATTTGGAAAAAAGTGTTAATTCTTCTATCATATTCTTTCCTCCCTTCCCTAATCCCAAAGATCACAACTATTGGTAGTGTCCGGAAACATGTTAAAATATTCAGATCTTGGGAAAAAGTAAGACCATCAATGATAACTAACAAAAGAAGCCTACCTAAAAATTATTATTGAAAGATGGCAATGATGTATTGGAAAAACAACATTTAAAAAGATACAATGAAAATGCATGAAACTACACAGAACAGAAAAGTGAATGGGTTCAAGAAAGGCTTAAATGAAATATGGCCTGATTGTAACAGAATAACTGGAGGGACTTATCCCATGAACTTAAATTCTTAAAACCACAAAGTTTAGTAACATTTGAGCTCAATTCATAACTGTTTTGCTTTTCTTAATCTTCTTATAACATAAACCAATGGGGATATATGATTCATCTTTACTAAACTGTTTTTGCCAGATTTGGGTATCATGGAGCAATGCACATACAATTCATGCTGGAATCAAAACAAAATATTTTCACACCTACTTATAAAACATTTACAAGTTCATCATAATTTTGTCTAATAAATAAAAAGACAAAAGAATGACTATTTTCAGGAAAAAAATTGCTTTTTAAACACTTGAAAAGATGCAGAAACTAATAAAATATTGTAAAATTACAATCATATGTACCTGCCATTCCTATCAGATTAGCAATAATCAAGTGCAACACATATACATACTATTGGTGAGGCTGTGGAGAAACAGGTATTTAAAAATATTATTGGTAGAAGTCCAAAATGGTACAATTCTTATAGAGGATTATTTGGCAATATCTGTCAAAACTATAAATACATTTACTGTTTGATGTAGCAAGATCAAATTTAAAAATTTACCCTGCAGATTATACTTGCATACAAACATAAGAGCATATATACCAGAATATTCAGTATAGCATCATTGGTTTATTAAAATCTTTTGACATCACAGGCTATATAATATACACACATTCCAATACTATGTAGACAGAGAAAAGAATGAGAATGCTCTCTGCATTCTCAATAATAAAAGAACTCCAGTATATTTTAGAGAAAATGGCAAGATATGTAACATGGTATATGTATACATTACCTCTTATAAAAGGGGGAAATAGATAAAAATGCACCTCAGTGTGTTTGTGTGTGTTTTCTTGTCTATGCTTAAAGAAACAGTACCAAGACAAATAAATTAATAAAAGTGGTTATCTGTAGATGCAGTAGGGTAAATAGGAATGGGAATGAGACCTTAGAAAATACCTCCTTATATTGTTTTGTATGTATTATCTGTACACCTCAAAAAATGTAAAAACATTCTTTTTCTACACTGTCATGAATATTTACAAACATTTGCTAAAGAATGCAATATACTATGGTAAATTTTTGGAAAGAAATTCAGTTTTTTCAGATGGTTAACATTGCTGACACAATTCATAACCAGTATGACCAACTTAACACTCCAGGCCAGTGACTCAGGTGTTCAAATAGATCTCTATTTTCCTACGCTAAAAGGCTACTTACAGAGGAGGGGAAGGCATTGCAGAAAAAAACAGAAACTACAGAAAATATAACAAAAATAATATTCACTGAGAAGTCTATTATACAGATAATCGCTAACATCTTAAAATATTTCTATAGTCTCTTTTTCTCTGTTCTTTTTCATACATTTTATGTTGCTATCTCGTACTTGATACACTGATATTATAGACACTGACATTAAATATACTGAAATACAGTACCTGTGATATGGATATTATAAACAATAGAGAAATTTTCACAGATCATAAACTGAAGAGGATATAAAGAAGGGCTAAATTCCTTCACCTATTCATTCAAAAACTGTTTGGTACCAGAGTATGTAAGGTAATGCATATGTTAATTTGTTTGATTTAGTTATTCCACATAAAACATTGCATTGCATGTTGTTTATCATAAATATATATAATTTTGATCTGTCAAATAAAAAGAAAAATTATCAGGCACTTACATGTGCCAAGCACTGTGTCATGAACTAAGAATATGGTACTAAACAACAGTGACATGATCCCTGCCTTCACACTGCTTACAGTTTACAACAGGAGTTCTCAAATTTTGGCCCCAGGACCCCTTTATAAACTTTAATATTTTAAGAACCCAAAGCACTTTCATTTATAGGAGTAACAGCTATATTTATCATGTTATTCACTTAAACTAAGAGTTTTAAAAAACATATCAATAAGCTTTTTATATTGTGTCATTCACACAACTACTTTATGAACATATTACGTTTCATCACATAGAAAATTTATACATACATACACAAATATACCTATTTGTGTATATATAAACAAATATACATATACACAAAAATATATGTATTTGTGTATATATAAACCAAATGTCTAAGACATGAAAATTGATATGTGTATTCTTATACATGAAATACTGTTCATGAAACAGTTTCAGGGTTGTTAAAAATTAAAAATTTACCAAAAATCATCTGACAGGTAACTTCTGTGAAAATAGAAGAGAAAATCTCATGATAGTTCAAGCGATTGAAAAGCTTTTATTAACATGATATGTCAGCACTGTAAAAATAACTTCAAAAGCCTCATTCCCCATAATATTGCTGCTAGACTGAAATTCCTATTATCATTCTCAGTAGAGTCAAATAAATACCCATTCCATGGAATCTCCTGGTCATGATTTCTAAGGTTAAATGCTACTTTAGGCTGAAACACAGAATATTCTAAAAGATTTACATTTACATTCAGATTTTTCCATATCAGAAATCCAATTATATTCAAAACATTAAATATGTTTTTCTGAAAATGTTCTCTAGATCATTTTAGTAGGTTTGGAAAACATTTTTTACAATTATTTTATAATTCTTCCAATTCAAAGCCAAAAAATAGCATTATTAATAGAATGCAGTGTTTTCAAAAATTTTAATGTAAGGAAATTCTATACTAGTGTTCAGTTATTTCATATTAGATTTAAAACTGAACATAAGGAAGCCCCTCATATGTATTTCCCTGAGAAATCACAACATGCAAGGGATAAAATGGAGCACCATCATTTGCAGCAAATAGATTATATTCCTAATAAATGCAAAAAAATAAAATGAAAAACCATTACAATGAATCAGAAATTTGATAACAGAGGCTGTATATACGATTCATGTTTTCAAAAAGGCATTTTTATAGGCTAATAACAGCCAACTTAAAAAAAATCCATGGGAGGAGGGTGAAGAGAAATCCCAGTGACTATGAAAGTACCTAAAATGCCTAAAGTAAACCTAATAGGAATGTGAAAAGCACATAACAGAAAAGAGACTTTATTCCAGCATACATACACATACCACCCCCCCCACCACCACCACTACCACCACCGCCACCACCGCCACCACCAGAATAGAGGCTTGTATCTGGTTTCTAGATGGAAAGAAAGAACATTATCGTAAAGTTGTCAATTCTTAATAAAGTAATTCATGGGTTCAATAGAATTTTTATGGAATCTGGGAAGGTAATTTTGAAGTAGACACATAAAGGAAAAGTCAAGAAAAATTTTGAAAGGAAGAATAGAGATAAGGGAATTTACCGAATATCAAATTATATCATAAAACAACTGAAATAGCAATATCTTGGTTTCAGAAGAGAAAGACATAGCAATATAACAAAATTAAGAGTTCAGAAACAGATCTAATATGTATAAGAATTTATTTTAGGATAAAAGTGCTCTCAAACCATGCAAAAGTACAAGTAATTTAAAATATTTGGACAACTGATCATCCCATTGGGAAAAAAAACAGGTTTCTACCTCATTATCAAGCTTAATACAGTTTCAGATTAAAATGAAACATAAACCATAAAACTGTTAGTTTGCCAAGACCTTTTTTACACTCTAGTTCAGGGAGAGAGAAGGAAATGGAAAAAAGCCATTTCAGACAAGGCACAACTTCCAACAAATAAAAGGAAAGAGACAAACAGATTTTTACTAAATAAAAACTTAAAATTGTCTGTGTGACACTACAAGGTTAAAAAGTAAGAGATGAATACAATGCAAAAGATTACTATCCACATCACAGAGTTCCTTAATCTAAGAAGCAAAGTTCAAAAAGTAACCAAAAATTTGAAAAATGATGCAAATAGGCAATTTACAGAACTATTAATACCTATAGGTAATTGATTATGAAAAGTAGACCGACTTCATCTAGGAATCTACAGAATGTTTTAATGAGCTACTTTTTCAGTTATCTAACTGGCAAAAAACCAAACCAAAACCAAAACAAAAACAACAAAAACAACAGCTCCAGCTAAGAATTTTGTAACATTTCATACCGCTTGTCTATTTCATTTATTTGCCAAGAGATGTGAGACTATACTCTTTATTTGAGAACAAGAAGTCTGAAAAGATGGCACATTTTCACCAGCAGGACACCTAACTGTGCAAGATGACAAAGCTAGCATCTGCTAACAGTTGGTGCACGGGCCAGGGAATGGTCCTTCCTACCCCATGCTTGGTCAGTAGACTGACTATATGGTCAGTTAAGGAAAAGAAGCTGAAAACATCTTGGCTGGCAGAAACATTCCTTTAAATTTTTCCACCAAATTAAATCAATTAATTGATAGGCTAAAGATTTGCCTTATTCAGGCTACAGATACAGAACATACTTTAGGAGGAAGTATTATAGACTATTCCCCCAGAGGTTATAAAACCCCAGTACAGGTTTAGAGATCCAATATGTTACATGGGTAATAGAGAAAAAGATCAAACAAACAAATAAAAAAACCCCACCAAAGTTGAGAATCAGAGACTTCAAATATTGATAGTTTAAACTTTCCCAAATACCAAGTACAGCACATTAATACAGGTATAGAATACAAGAAAAAAGCACTGAATCAATACTTTCACATGAATTAATGTGAACTGATTCCAAAATAGAATAAAATACAGTACACTCCAAGGAAAAGAAGCCCTTCATGCTACTCAATAGATATTCATTTTCTACTTTTCATTTTACAATAAATCTGTATGTCAATAAAACTGTGTTAACAGTACATCTTCAACAAGTATTTAGTAAAAAGCCTAATATAATGTTGATTTGCCTTATCTGTACCAGCCGTAACTTTTCTTGTTTGTTGACAAAATTCAATCTCTTAAATGTTTCAGAGAAATGATTGAGCATGTTAAAACTTAGGTATTGCTATGTAATCTTTAATGCATAATGACTAAACAACATTTTGAAAGAAATAATATAAATAGCTTAGTATTTTTTATTGTATCTTACATTATCTTATGTGTAGTCATGAACACATACCTGATATAGGTCTTTCTGAGGCAAAGGTGGGGATCGTTCTTCATACACAGGAGGTGGTTTATGTGTGGGTGGAAGGTCAATCCTGCATTGCAAAGGTTAAAAAATGTGATTGCCACATTTAGGAAAGAAAAAAAAGCAAAAAAAAAAATCAAGGTTCTCATAAGGTTTGAGAATATTTTCTTCATACTATATATTTATATGAGCCTACATGTTTAATTCACTTCTTATATTGCCATTAACCTATGAAAGATGAAAATAAAAGTAAACATTGGTTTTTAAAGGTTCCCCTATGTAGAACCAATCATGTTTAAAGAAGAAATTAAAATAGAAGAATTGAAATTATTAAGTAATTCAGTATATGACTTTACTTAAACAGTGCATATTTTAATATTTGACTATGTCCATCAACATTTTAGAGATAATCAAATGTGTGTCACCTTTCCTCCAAAGTGTCATAATGAAAAAAGTTTATACTTTATTTTAGAAATACTTCCAAACTGATTTTCAAAAGCTCTAGCACTCTTAGAATATTCACCAGATAATATTTTCAACCTACAGATCATTATAAATTTTGCCATCTGAAATAAACAAAACCATCATTACATTTTTAGGAAATGTATTTATTTTTTTCAAAGTGATTTGATCTATCAAAAATATCAATATTTTCATATATTTTAAATATTATTTACTTATAACAAAGATAGGTTTAATATACCTTGTAGTTCTCTGCATTTTACAAAATTTTATAAATATATTCTCATGCTTTTGAAGATCAGAGATAACATTTTCAGTACTTGTGCTTAGTAAATCAAACAAAAAGTTACATTACAGGATAAGGAGAATGAAAGCTATAGATGCTGAATAATAAATTCTCTGTGGTCTAATAATGTCTCAATATGAGCATAAAATAGTATTTTAAATGACTAAAACTTAAGTGATAAATAAAATGGTTATATTAATTTGTTCGCCTACCAGTAAATTATATTTTTAAAATTATAGAAAAGCCTAAGATAATCTCAGAATTAAGATTAAGTTAAGCACATGCTAGTCACTCTTGAAAGACTGAAGCACTCCAGTCCCACAAGCATTATACTGAAAGAGCAATTTACCATCCTTTATTTAAAATAATTGTTCCTTCTTATCTAATTAAAATTGCAGCAAATTTCTAGCTCCAACGTGCCATAGGCGATTTAGGTGAGAAAAATGAGGCCCATTGAGATAAAGTAACTTACTTGTTCATGGTCATAGTACTAATTTGATCATGACAGAGCTGTAACTAACACACAAGTGTCTTTGATCCAAAGACTAGTGCTAGAATTGTGCCAAATTAGAGAAGCAAAGACATACAAAGCATTTTACAAAGACAGAAGAAATATATTCTTTGAAAGTCAACCTTATATCCTAACATCAAAACATTAATAAACCACATAAGAAATAATGCCACTTGTAAAGAGCTTCACTTCACTATTTATAAAATATTGTCTTATTCTACTCTCCTCTCAACCATGTAAAGTAAGTGGAAACAGCACTATTCATATTTCTCAGATGAAGTAACAAAGCTGTTGATGGAATTAAGAGAACTGAGATACCAGTCATCTGATTGGGTGCAATTTCTGCCTTACAACTCTATCTCAATGACTAGGCCAAAAATACTGCTTATTCTTTAAATAAGAAGATATATATTTCATAACTCACCAAACCAAAAAAAAAGTACTTTTCTTAAGAAAAAAGTTTTAAAACTCAATGTATTTAATAACTTGATGGTTCAAAGATATATCTATACATAAGACACACATATACAATCTGAAGAAACCATTAAACCTTCAAAGATATTTTTATATGTATTTTGGTTACCACTTCATGAAAGGCCTGCATTTCTATTGAGAAGGCAGGACAACATAAAGTATTACTATGTTACCCTTTACAAAGATGTCTAATACACTCTAGGTGGAAAATGTAAAGCTGTTCTTTACGTCTAGCAATTTACCGCTAGACAATGTTCATTTACCAAGATACAGTTTGAGATATTCCGATGAAACTATGGTCATCTAACAAAGCCCTAACATTAACCTTTCTTCTATCCCTTAAGTGCTTTATGAGTAGCTATAAAGGTAAATATAAAGATTGACACATACTGATATTCATAGCTGAACAAAGGCAAAAAAGTTACCTACATTTTGTCAAGATAGGATGGTCTCTTTTTTCGAGGAGTCAGCAGCACAGTCACAAAGATAGCAATGATGAAAAGAGCAAGAACAGCTCCGATTACTGCTCCAGCTACAGCTATGGAAGAGGTCTGCTTAAATGGAATATCTGTAAAGTAACAAAAATTAGGCTTTTCAAATAATCTTAGAAATAATTCTTGAAATTGTATATCTTATGTGAAAACTATTTGACTGAAGTATGTTATCTAACAGCCAGGTTAGAGGACCCCAAATTTGATTCATTAGGTTTAGTGGCATTATGCTAAAACCCTCCCTTCTTCCTTGTATTACATTAATAGACAAGCTTAATTTTTTTTTAATTATGTAAATATTCCCAGTCAAATATCACTAAGAAAATATATTCTCAATGTGCAGAGTATCTAGGGAAGATAGAGAAAAAGATGAAAGTAATTTTAAGTTTGTATTCTAAAAGGTAATTTAAAAAATCAGTATGCTCTAGTAGAAATAACCCATAATACAGACATTTAATACTTTTATTCTATCATAATTAAAAAAACTCTATTAACAAAATCGAAAATTTTCAGAGGCAAAACAGAAAATATCCCAGATAAAAAAAAAAGCATAGTCAAAAAGTTAACATTATACATCTTAAGATTTGAAAAATATTTAAAATATAAATATTAAAACAGGACTTGCACAAAATTTCCTTTAATTCATGCACATTTAATACAAAATACACTAAAAATAGCTTCTCTACTACAATAAATAGAAATTCTCACTATCTCCTGGTGACAGACATGTCATTTCTGAATATCAGTTTCTCTTTCCCAACTGCACCACAAATTTTGTAAGAAAGTATTTAAAAACCATTATTTGGCTGTTAGCATTTCACATTTTTCCAAAAAATTGAATCACTATTTTATGAACTCCCAAATAAGGGAATCTACTAAAACTATTACAAGTACTACATATTTTCAAATGTAAATATAAGAAATATAACAAAACAACCTTTACGTGTATTAACTTTGACAATTTCAACTATATTAAATCCATTAACTAAATTTTGTGGAGATTCAGGAATTCCAAAGTTCCTTCACACACCTGATTTTGTCTTTCTTACTAATAAAAAAAGACACTGAGTTAACATTCTATACATAAAGATACCGCAGTTCTCAAGTTAAATCTGCCAACGCCATTCAATCGTAGTAGAAAAAACAGAGAGAATTAGGTTGGAGCAGGGTAGAACCCTCCACTGTTACCCCTTGTTCTAAGAGAAGAATATATTCATTAACATATATAATGTAAACTAATGAAGAGGTCTCCACTTTTATTTAAATTGACACAATCTTCACATAGACTCTTAAATAACTGCAATAATTCTTAGGATCCAGACATGGCAAATTTACAGAACTAGCACTGTTGGTTTTGGAATATGTTTCACCTACTTACCATGATAGTATTCCCATATAAATACATATTTAGAAGTATTTTCCAATTCTGTTTTTATTAACATGGTATTTTAGATTGCCAAAAAGAATGTTTTACTTTCCTTCAAATTATAAAGATGTCTTTAGGATACTAACAATCCTGAAGACATTTATTAATGGCTCATTTTATTAAGACTCATTTTGAAATAAAAATCTTACACCAGTAAGTGCAAGTCACTCATTTCAATAACGTTTCCAATGAATAGAATCTAAAAATAGTAAAAAAAAAAAAAAAAAAAAAAAACACACACACACACAGAATTATTCTGAAACACTATAACCCACTTAATCATTCATGGTGACACTCATTTGCTAATACAAGCCTTGTTTATCTATTGTTACTCAATTTTTAAATCTATCTCCATTTGAATATGTGCCAGATAAGAAAAATATCTGAAACCCAGCACAGTCAAATGTTATTCTGCATTTGTATATGTGAAAGAGATTTGGGATAACTTATGGATAATCTATATTATCATTTTCCCCACCATAAAGATTATAGCTTTGACCACTTAATATAGCCATAAAGTAGATGGTCCTATTCAATCCTTAATAACAGGTAGGTTGAAACTATTAAGGTTATGCAATTTGACCAAGGTCATACATCTCTACTCAATGGCACAAATAAAAAATACTCATTGTCAAGGACATTATTTACTCCACACCAGGTATTCTCAAGGTCTCCCTCTCTTGGAAATTTTTCTTTCTCTAAAGATGGCCTATCATGTTTGCCCAATTGTACAGAATTTAACTTTTTGTTCTTATTTTGATGATGACAATGTTAATACCATATTTATAGGTTTTTTTCTAACTTACTTTTGAAAAGTTCACGTTACTCTTTGAGTGAGGCCAAATTAAGATTCTCAAATCTAGAAATCATTATAAATTTTTCAAACTATACATCTCTTCTAAGAAAACCTTTCATTTAATTTTAGCAGTAATCTGAAGTTTGGTAGTGCTCTGTAATAAAACATGATAATGTAGACTTTTAATCTCTTAATTTCCAAATTTAAATAGATACTATTTTTAAAAACTTGAATACTTGTCTAAATAGATATTTCTTAAACATTTTAATTACAATCTATCCAATTCTATCACACTAGTCTTATAATTTCTAGCTCTAGGATTCTATAGCTGAGAGTTGACTGTATGTATATCACACTTCCTTCTATCTTAATTTGGGCATCTTCATTTCACCTGGTTCCATTCATTCTTTATCATATGTATCCTCTCTTTCTCACATACCTCTTTATAGTATTAATAGTCTGGCAGGTGCTAAAATGAGCAAATGGAGGAAAAACTAGGTATGAATCTATTTCCCAACTAACTTACTTTATTTAGATAAACCAATTATGCTAAATATGCATATGGGGTATATTTCACATTTTCTTTTCCGATTCTTGTAATTGAGAACAAAAGAGGTTAAGTACTTAATGTGTTAATAATTTAAGGGTATTAACAGTTGATAAAAAAACAGCATGAACGCAAAGGAGGAGCACAAATCTTTTGTATTCAAGTAAAGCATTTTGATGAAAATTGATAATTTAGCCCCAACACTATTTCCCATAAATCCTAGCCCAAATGGACAAGTATTCTGATGAAAACTGAGAATTTAGCCCCATATCCCAGCCCAAACACATACATACATACTACATAGACTGTATATTCCAACAAAACCACTACAGAGGAAAAAATTAAGTGATAAAATGTATAAACATGGGATTTTTAAACACTAAGGTAGTTTACTGAGTGAATGCCATGAACAACATTACCATCATCCTAAAGAGATGTTCTACTAAGAGCAGTGACATGCTTACAAGAGGCAGAAAACAAGACAAAAATTATAAAATATTTGCCATTACAAGACTGGTGCAAGCATTTCTAAAAAAAGACTAGCTTGCTTTATCACAGTAGTAATGGCAACTCATATTCACCGAAAACTTACCTCCAAAAATAGAAAAAGAGCATTCCCCAATACAAGAGTATGCTACTGCCCCTAAGATACTACTGTATATACATGTCTTCTGGAGAAGATGTTTAAAAATCAACCAGTTACCAATGAATATAGATATAAGAAATTAGTTTCATTACTTTTTGGGAAACAAAAGTACACAATATTACAGATAATAAAGTTTTTTATCAAACACAAATAATTTTTTAAAGAAAAGCTATTCAAACATATGTGTACACCTAATTCACATCTAAAACTGAGACATAATGCCCTATGTTTTCTCTTCAGGCCCTTTGACACAACTTCAGTGATGACATCACAGATTTATGTGTTGGTCTACAAACTTATCTTCCCACCTTTGATTTGCTTCCATACTACGTTATCACTGTATTACTAATTTTTTCCCCAAACAATTCCATTCTTCATTTTTAATAGACCCTTTAATGTTTATTTTCTCAATGTGACTTTTTGATTCAGTGATTGAAAGGTCTCATATCATGATCAGTGTATGTTGATACTTGGTTTTTAGATGTGATTTGTGCCACCTCACAGAAACATAGATTCAAATGGAAGAAACACATTGTTTGGATGTTAACAGTTTTCATCCCAATCAATATTTTTAGAGCTTGTCTTTATGTTCTGGATATTTGGTTCTTCACTGAGACCTTTCAATCAGTGAATCAAAAAGTATAAAATCGAAAACAAAAAATGCATGAAGCACATTTGACCATGTAGTTTTACCAAAAATGTTTTAGTAATAAAAGCTGACTTTTAAAATGAAATGCAATCACACTATTTCCCAAAATCTGTTTTCATGGGAAAAAATTAACATGTTAAATATATTGTCAGATAGCTAAAATTTCCATTTTGTGTATTTTATAATATATGCAGCAAACTGCTATAGTAGTACATGTATAATTGGAGTACACACTAATTTTGAATGGGTAGGTACACTCAAAGGAGTTTTTACTGATCTAGAGAAGAGAAAATAAAAACTAGAATAAGATGTGAGGTTATGGTAGATAGATAAGTTGATAGGAAGCAGCATGACAATTACTAAGACATCTAAGTATCTAAGTATATGATATAGTAAAAGAACAAGGTTAATAGATCTAAGCTTCGAGCACCAAATGGCAGCTAATAACACAAAAAAAGTAGGCATTATGTTCTTTCTGATGGAAAAACATAGCACCACTTATATGTGATGTAACCTTGCCCTCAAATTAAACCTCCGTGATATCACTACCAATTTACAGAAAATACAGAAGGATGTGTATGGGATGCAAATGACAGAATTTAAGTTGGAAAACTTTAGAACAAATGAAGCAGTTTCTAAGAAATAAATTGCAAGGGGCAATGGAGTGGGGGGGGAGGAACAGAGTAACAGATATTTCTAGCAATCACCATGTATGGATCGTATTTTGAAAACCTGATTAAAACTGCAAAACACATATGACTAGAAATTTGAATGCTCACTTGACACAATGTTAAGGAATTATTACTAACTTTTGGTGCAACAATGATACTGTGGTTAATTTTTTAGCTGGTCCTTAACTTTTAGAGCTATATACTGATTTATTTACTAATGAAATAATATCAGGAGAGATTATGTAGGTAAGGGTCTAAAAGAAATAAGACTGACCAGGAACTGATGATAACTGAAGCTAGTACATGGAGATCCAATTCATTATTCTGTCCTGTTTTTGTAAGATTTTCCATAATAAGAAGTGGGGTTTTTTGGTTTTTATTTTATTTTTTTTAAAGAGAGGCCAAGGAACCTAGATCCTGCCCTTGGCTTTTAGATAAAACTGTTGCTTTACAATTAGGTTTTCCCTGGGATATTTCTCATAAATGAGACTGTACAACTTGCATATCATGTCTATGTAGCAATATTTTGCATATAAGGAAATGAGGCTCTGACCTATTTTCAAGTTTTGAAAATTACCTTTTAAAGTTATTGCTCTAAAAGGTCACTTTTAATCAGCTTCATTAGCACCTGGCCAGAGAAAAACAGCAGCTATTAACTAAAAGGCAAATTAAACAAGGTATATCCCAAAATTGAATCATGTTTTAGCCTTCTAAACTGAAATAAACATAACTGTCACCAAGGTTCAAGAAAATAAATGATACCTAAGAAAATACAAGGCAAAAGCTTTTGCAAACAATGGTTGGTTTCAAGTCTTGATAAAAACCTAACACTACTCAAGTCAAAGTAGTCAAGTTAAGGTATACATGTACTTTATAAAAAAGCAGATGACTAAACTATAACAGAAAAAAAAAATATATAAACAGAATTTAAAAAACTAAAGTTGGTTTGTTGTGCACACCCCTCAAAGACTTTCATACATGACTTTTTTATTAGGATACCAAGAAGGGAACAAAACAACCCAGTCTAACTGTATATTATCAAAGAAAAACCCTGCTCAAAAACAGTTTAGAAACAAATCTGTGATTTAAAATGTCAGAAATAGGAAACAAAGTGATGCATCACACGGTGATTATAAATGATTCCAAGCAATAGCAGCCTCACTCTGCCACCCAGGCTGGAGTGCAATGGTGTGATCTTGGCTCACTGCAACCTCCACCTCCTGGGTTCAAGAGATTCTCCTGCCTCAGCCTCCTGAGTAGCTGGGATTACAGGAGCAAGCGACCACACCCAGCTAGTTTTTGTATTTTTAGTAAGAGACGGAATTTCGCCATGTTAGTCAGGCTGATCTCAAACTCCTGACCTCGTGATCTGCCTGCCTCAGCCTCCCAAAGTTCTGGGATTACAGGCGTAAGCCACCAATCCCGGCCTTCAGCAATGGCATTTCCAATCAAAGTAGCTCACAATAAGTAATAAGTAAAAAACGGTAAATGGCAACTTAAGAAATACCTTATAAAATGTGTTAATTCCAAGCTAAAAGCCAATATATAAAATATGACTTATGCCAAGGTAACAGTAAAAACATCTAAAAGGGTTTTAACAGCTAGGCTACAGAGATAAGACAATTTATAATTATGGAGAATGTTAATTCATGATTCGGAATTAAATGGTTAATTAAAGTCAAATTTAATAGCTAATGCACGCTGGGCCTAATACCTAGGTAAATGGTTGATTTGTGTAGCATGCCACCATGGCACTGTTACCTATGTAACAAACTTGTACATGCACCCCTGAACTTAAAAGTTGAAAATAAATAAATAAATCAACAACCACACACACACACCAAAAAAAAGGAAAAAAATATTTTATAGTGGTCTACATGCCAACTATCCTTAACCTGATATTACTGTCTTGTTTTAGGAAAACAGGTTTCTAATTCCCACAAAACATTATTAAATTTTGATAATTGAACTAGGTTACACACACACATACGCACACACACTTCAGTAAATATAATGACCATTATACAAACACACACATATATACACACACACACTTCAGTAAATATAAGGACAAAGTAGGTAACACAGAGCCATGAACTTATTACGGAAATATGCCTCTAAAGAACTTTTGCAACTTTTATTTAAAGATTTCTTGTGTGGCTACTGGGGCTAACACCTAATACACAGGTTGGTTAAAAAACAAAAAACAAAACAAAACAAAACAAAAAACAAAAAAACAACCAAACCAAAAGAAAATAAAACTTAGCACTGGTACAAACTAAAATCCAAACCCAATATATGAAAAATTTGAGAAAGGAGCTTTTTATGAAGGATGCATTTTCTAATTAACAAGTAGATAGGAAAGACAATTCAATCTCAAATCTAATCCCCTATTAGAATTAAAAATTCAAAATGGGTACCAATTATTCTTTCTTTATATTTTACATTGATTACTTTCATACATAAACAACTTCTTACTTGTTCATATACTGTGCTTTAGTGGTATTTATCAAAAACAAATCAGATGTTTTCACATATAAAATGGCTACATTTCTCTAAATTTCTGTACTTATACACTGTATTCCTATAGCTCCTTAATGCAAAATAGTTACCCGTGGGTTATCTTATAAAACTTTCCTATATATGGCTATTAGGAGTAACACTTACTACTGAAAAACCTTAAGTTTCCTAATATTAGACTTAACAAATAACCCTATTAGGCACATGGTAAAATACTAAATCTTCCAACTATCAAGTACTTCTCAAATATCACTATTAAAATTAACCCCTAGTCTACTTTAGATTCAATGCATTTTTATTAAAAAAAAAAAAAAAGCAGAAAAAGAGTTGCATTCATCTTCATTATATTATTGAAATATTCTTAACCAGTATGAAAGAAAACTCTCAAGTGAATTTACAACAATGCAAAACCAGTTCAAACCATAGGAAAGAAAGAAATATAAATATGGCCAAAAATAGTACAAATATTCTTTCATTTTTTTCCAAGACAGTAGAATTTCTATATATACCTGTCAAATAGCTATGAATATCACTGGTATTCAAAACTAATTTAATATGTTTATTTAATGACTATTCATGTTTTCAAACAACTTTCTACGTACAGTAAATATACATAAAGTTCTAATAAACAACAGTGCAATGCTTCCCAAAGTCTTAAGCCCTAGTATCAGATTCTTAACAAGGCAGAAACCTTTCAGTTTGTCAAATGATTGGATTAAGGATACAGAATATGTCAAATACTCACTTGTGGTTTTCCAGGTTACCCTCTCCCACCATAAAAAAAAAACAACAAAAAAAAAAACCCACAAAAGAAACAAAAAAACTAATCAAATACATAACCACAATGTAAAAGTTCATAATCAGTAAGTATTTATATTTTTGAAATATATTTCTTAAAATACATTGCTAATATCCTTCAGATTATACTGCAGTTGAGATTTACATAGAATCCTAAATATGATTATTCTGATCAGGTTAATACAGTATTTCAAACCATTATATTTTAAAGATGAAATTCTGATTTTAAAAAAAGCCACAGTTTTACAACTTTCATGGTAAGAAATTTTAGACCCATCTTCCTTGGGGCCACCTTATCACTGAAACTTAAATTAAAAATAAAGTCACTTTAATCACAGTGTTTTATCAAGGAAGTTTTCTTCCAAAATCTTGCACTAATAAGTTGTAGTATCTGTATATAAGTGATTAACCTTATTAAAATCCAGACATTTTAAAGAAGATACAAGTGAACTTTTAACTGTATCCTTAACCTGATACTATATCTTATACTAAGTATTTGGGAAGAGAAGTAAAATAGGTTTCTAATTTCCACAAAATAGTGCTAGTTAAAATGAAGAAAACTAGTTTATAATCCTTCAGAATAAAGCTTTCACTATTTGCAAGATACTATGAACATGTTAAGAGTTTTGCCTCCTAAATTTTTTAGATTTGATGATTATTGGGAAAGGGCTGGTTGGTGGGGGGGTTAAAAGTATCTACTACTTTGCCTTTTTATTAACTAAATAATATATTTAATTTATGACTCTCCTACTAACTTCCACTTCATTGCACTGGCAAAATAGTCACTTTTTCAAATGACTTATCAATAGAAAAACTTATTCTTTAGGCTTCAAAATAGTTATTATTATCTAATTTTATAAGACTCCACTGTAGGAGCAATTTAATTACCTTACAAACAAAAAGCACATTTGAAGTATAGGTAACATTTCTATCTCAAAAGATAAATGATTCTGAAGGAATATATACGTAATACGTAAAAAAACAAAAACAGAAAACCTCGTGTTTCCAGTTTTAATTGTAAAAACAAAAATCTTAAAATACATAACATACACTTAGGAGGAAAAAGGAGATGAATGTCATTATCTATCAGCAAGTGTTATCAACCGATTCTATAATTCAATTTTTTGTAGTTAAATCCAATGTTTCCAAGTTTATTCTAAATTTTCTTTCTGTACATTTACCCGTTTAAACAACATCAACATTAAATAACTAAAACAAGATGGTCCAGAAGATTCTTTCTATAGATTCTTGGCTGTAATGTCTCACTTCTAAAACTAGTACCTCAGTATTCTGAAATGCCCTTGCTGCATCTTTTCATTTCTATTAGTATGTTTAGGAGATAAAGCATTAAAATAAGGCTACTGCCAAATGTACCAAAATCCATGTTCACATGACAACCTAAGAACTGTTTTTCAGAAAGCGGGGGAAAAAAAACTAATGATTATCATGTTTGAAAGACATGTATTTTATTACTCTTGTAAGTATTTTGGACAAAAATATTAACCAGCTAATTATGCTCTTCCACACATCATGTTCACTGAGTTTACTACCACAGTTTTAGTGCAACAAAATATCTTTTAAAAGCCACTCTACAGTAATTATGGCAAGGCTCATTAAAATGCAGAGGTAAAGATTTCCTTTGTATAGAAATTCAGAAAATAATGTTTGAAAAGGAAAGCCATTCCATCAGGCTAAATACTTTTTGTATATTAAAATATATATATATAAATATTTCTTGAATTACTTTTATAGTCAATTTTGATGCAGTGTCATTGAGTGGTAATAAATTTTGAGAGGTATATGTTAAACAAACATTATACTTGAGATTATAGTCTTAGGTAAACATTTAATACACAATGCCAAGGTAGTTCCCTTTTTTTAAAAATTTTTGTACCAAATAACTCATACATTTAATGTTGACATTTCTTCTTACCTGTGTGCCTCAGATCAATAAAGTACTCTGCATTAAAATTTAAATCTTGAGACAGTAGTACAGCATTGAAAAAAAATTGTAAAGCAGCTTAGATACACTGAACTCAGATTTTACATTTTCATTTGTCAGATTAGAATATAAAAAGCTTGAAAATCAACTTGAAAAAGCTTATTCTTCCTCAAGAAAAAGTATGAACAATCTGAAAATGATCAACTAGTATGAATGAACATTGTACATAGTTAAGTCACATTTAGTGGTTGCTAAACATACCACTCCCTCCTGGAAATTACGGAACCATCTACATGTGAAACTAAGTCATCTTCATTTTCGTCATAATGTTCATCACTGACGAACTTCATTCCCATTTTTAGATCTTCATAATAATCCATTGGTCTTTCAAACCTATTGAGATTTTCTACATTGTTCCACTGAGTTTTTTCAGGCTCTTCTAAATAGTCTTTGCGTATCAGATTGTTCACTGGATTTTTGTTTTCTTTTTTTACACTGTCTGGGTAAGAATCAAGCTCATCTTGTTGAAGAACATCTATTTGTGATTCTTTTTGCATATCTGATGGTGGAATGTAGTTCTTGGCAAAGTAGTCTCCACGAAACGTCCGTCTTCTCCTATAGCAGAATATTCCAGCCAAAACACTTACAAGTACTATGAAGAGAATCCCACCCACTACACTAGCAATGATCGTGGCAATTGTGTCATCCTTAATTGTTGCCAAAGTTGACAATGGGAAGGGCAATTTTTTAGGTTCTGTTGCTAGATTCTCGATGTCAGCAGTTGAGGGATGCCACTGAATTGTAGGCTGAAGGGTGGTAGTAGTAGGAGGATCTAATGGAAACAGTAAAGATAGAGAAGACACAGAAAGGCAAAGAATGTCAATGCAGGCTGATTCAGCAGCAAGTTGACAAGACAGCACAGTTAATGAATATATTCATAGCAATAATAGTTTTTCATTCTTAATTTGATTAAGATTAGAATGTAGTGGTACTTATCTATTTAAAAACAAAACAAAACTGACATTTAGTCAGTTACCAATAAAGAGAAAGGAATAAAACCTATGGTGTAAGCCTATGGTGTAATTCTTCTATTCCAAGTTAACGAGTGATAATTTACCCCAGAAAATAGGTACTTATTTTTTTAATGAAGAGTATTACTTAAGTGTCCTACTACACAGATGGCTTAATAATTACTATAACAAAAAATTAAATCAAATAAGTCAAATGTACATTTTCTTAGCCAGTAGCTCAAGAAAATAAAATGAATGAAAAAATTAAAGTTTTTCTTAGCATCCATTTTTACCTATGAATATGGTTTATTTTTATAAGATATGAGTGTATCTTTAAAAGAATGAAAAACTATAGACTCTTGTTAAGTGGGCATAGTATAAGCTGTTGGTTTAATAATTCTCTCAAAAATATTTTCTTTAAATAAAAAAACTCAAAACATTTTGGAAGGAGATATAAAGTAAATACTATTATTTAGTAATAAAAAAAAATAAAGAAGCATGTGTTTAAACTATGTTAGCCAGACAGGCTATTATCAAAGGAGACTAACAAAGTAAAAGTATGTTGTAAAGTGATAAAAATGTCGTCATGATGTCTAACACCCCATGGGCAAATTATCTAAACATTCAGAAATTTAAAAATTTCAACTATATCTGCAAAATTTAATGTCACTACTTTAGGACAGAATGTCAAAAACAGCAGCTAATATTTTAGAGAGAACATTCTAATAGTACTTAAATATTAGATGCAAATGAACCTGTGTATTGACATTAGATTACAGAGTAAATAGCCATTAATATTAAAAAGCAACTAAACATAAACAATAAAAAATAAAGACTGGTTAATTATCAATTAAGTAGTATTTATAGGTCATGTAACACAAAATTGTAGTGTTTGAAGAAAGGATAAGTTTAAATATCTTGAATTTCTTCACAGTGAAAAATATAAATGACCCAAATGGTAATCTCCTATAATTAATTTTTGAATGAGTGATACTGATAGAGCTTTAAAAAAATGAATGTTAGAAAAATACTAAATCTACATGGGGTAAGTTATTCTAATATTACAAGCTAAAGAAAAGTACTTACTGAAACAGGTTTCATCACGGAATGCCGTATATATAGAATGTGGTAAAAATTTAGCGAGTACAGTATAAAATTTAATAAGTACAGTATAACTAATTTTCTATGAGTTTAAACTTACAACAGGTAATCCTGTCAAGCACTTTGAGATGAATATTAGTTATAAGAGTATATTTAAGTGAATCAAGGAAATTTTAATTTATGAAAACATTCACTAATGGAACAAATTCAATCTCAAGAAAACAAGTGTAGAATTGAAGGACGATGTCCAGTATAAAAGTAGTAAAGTCTCATGTAATTCAACTTCACAGCATTAGAAAACTAAAAATATAGACTAAAAATTAAATCATTTGTAAGACACTTCATGTATTTTCTGAAGAAGCAGGAGTACCAACCAGGAAAGTTGAGTTTAATGTATTAAATGTCATCTTTATAACGATTCTCAAAGAAAAAAGTATTACCATAAACTGGCATCAGCATATTTAAATAAAAGTAAAAATCATCTAATTATTTATAATTTAAATACTTTTCTGCCAGTAAAGTTTTAAAGTTTTTTGTGGTTCTTTATATGAGAGTTTTTTCAGAACAGTGACTATACCTGAGCTCTCACCAAATAAGACAAAACTGAACATTTTTACCAAGTATCCTAAATAATGAAACTCTGACATTTATTATTTCCACTTGCAAATGTCTTTATATGAACACAAATGGTCGTCTACTGTCCATTTAACTCAGATTTAACAAAATATGCCTTTGAGAAAAATCTAACCAAAAAAATTATTTTATAATCTTATCTAATCTTGTTAAAGGTTCCAGAAATGTTTCAACCCATCATCCCACCCCTTAATCGGTGCTAAAAATAGCTAAGCCTCACTAGTAATATCATTCCATTAAAGAGAGGCGATTTAACACTTCATTATGTTGCATTTAAGCAACGGAAATATGATAATGCATGCAAAATATTTTTTCTGTTTTTGAATTTACAATGAGAGTCACTAGCCGGGCGTGGTGGTGCACGCCTGTAGTCCCAGCTACTGGGGAGGCTGAGGCAGGACAATGGCTTGAACCCAGGAGGCAGAGGTTGCAGTGAGCCGAGATTGTGCCACTGTACTCCAGCCTGGGTGACAGTGTAAGACACCGTCTCAAAAAATAAAAATAAAAAAAAAAAGCAAGAAAAACAAAAAACAATGAGAGTCACAATTATTATAAGGCAGTACTATTTCTTTTTTTTTTTTTTCTTTTTTTTTTGAGACGGAGTTTCCCTCTTGTTACCCAGGCTGGAGTGCAATGGCGCGATCTCGGCTCACCGCAACCTCCGCCTTCTGGGCTCAGGCAATTCTCCTGCCTTAACCTCCTGAGTAGCTAGGATTACAGGCATGTGCCACCATGCCCAGCTAATTTTTTGTATTTTTAGTAGAGACAGGGTTTCACCATGTTGACCAGGATGGTCTCGATCTCTTGACCTCGTGATCCACCCGCCTCGGCCTCCCAAAGTGCTGGGATTACAGGCTTGAGCCACTGCGCCCGGCCTAGGCAGTACTATTTCTAATCACGTAACGATTTTAAGTCCTTCCCAAAGCAGTCCTCATTTTTCAGTTAGATACTGTTTTTCATATTCTTTGCTGTGATATACTATGTGATAAATGAGTATGTAATGGATATGACGACTCAAGTTCTTCTCACCCAAATGAAGAACTTTAAGTTTCCTTTTCTAATGAGTTCTGCCAAACCATAAAATGGAGTCAAGTAATGTCCCGTAAAAGGCATATTTTAGTCTTCTAAGGTATATTTTTTGTGTCATAAAAATTGGCTTATTTTTCTTTTAGACTTCATATAGATTGTTTAAATATAAAAAATAATGTATTTTAATGTTTAAGGATTGCTAAGCAGCAAATTCTTAAGTTTGATACTACTCTTGGATCCTAAAATCCATATGACCTGAAATTCAAGTTTTGCACAGAAATAAAGGTTTTAGGCATAGGGGGACTTGTTTGACACAATGAAGTAACAGCTATCAGTTAAGGGAAAAATGCACATCAATAGCAAATCAGAAAAACACAATTTCCAGCAGTCAGTAAGTACTAGACAAAGAGCTACTATACCCCTTGAGAGTATTACTATTATATAATTAAGTACAATTTAATAACTAAAATCAAATATTGCAATCCTGAATCAGAAACCTCTTACCAATATCTTACATTTATCAATGTGGGAACATGTGTAACAAAATTAAGAACAATTTCCCTCAGAGTTGCTTACTCTGTTCTGAGCAGAACTTTTCATCTCTAGTCCTAAGATGCATTTATTTTACACATATTAAAAATTATTTCTCAAATTTTAAAATATCATATTTTAATACTGAGGTAAAATTTTTTTCCTAGAAAAAATGAGTACATGTAACAACGAAAAAGATTAACTGGTCATTTACTGTGTGAGTTATGGCTTCTTATTTTCATAAAAGACTACTAGGTTTTACTAAATAGTGATTCTGGAAAGGCAGAATTGTACCTAAGATACTTGACATACTCCAATCAGTTATTAGATGACTTAACTAATCTCAGCATGGTATACTGTATTACAGACTCTGGATAGAAAAGTCAAGTCTAATTACTGATTACTTAAACATAAAAAATTCTTGGATAGGTGCCCTGGCTCACTCCTATAATCCTAGCACTCTAGGAGGCCAAGGCAGGCGGATTGACTGAGCTTAGGAGTTCGAGACCAGCCTGGGCCACAGAGTGAAATGCCGTCTCTACTAAAATACAAAAATTAGATGAGCGTGGCGGCGTGTGCCTGTAGTCCCAGCTACTCGGGAGGCTGAGGCAGAAGAATTACTTGAACCCAGGAGGTAGAGGTTGCAGTGAGCCGAGATCATGCCTCTGCACTCCAGCCTGGTCAACAGAGCAAGGCTCTATCTCCATTTAAAAAAAGAATTCTCTCTAATAACGCCACTTCTTTGAAAGTGCTTAAACTGTGATTTTGTCCATATTTACTCAAAATTTGATCTCCCTTTTTAAAGAGTTATAGTTACATAAAAGCAGATTCTGGATTTATAAATTGATTCCCAATTGTTTTAGTCTCAAATTTATTCATTCATGTAACAAAACTATACTGAATGCCTATCATATGCTAAACATCATTGTAGATAATGGGAACATAGCAGTAATTAAAGCAGACTTTATGTTTAGACTTATGTTCTAATGAATGTAAAAACAGACAAGCATATAAAAACAATAAAATACGTAAATATTTTACATATCTATATGGCAATACATGCGGTTACATGGCAATACGTACTGAAGAGAAAAAGAAGGGGGACCAGTAGTAGTAAAGGGGTGGGAAGGGAGGTTATTTTACTTCAAATATAGTCGTGAAGGAAGACCTCATTGAAAAACATGAAAGCAAAGGCCTTAAGAAGTGAGGGAAAGAGCTATGACGATACCTGGTAAAAGCATTCCAGGTAGTGAAAATAGCAAATGCAAAAGACTCTGAGGTAGGAATATGCCTGTTATGTTTGAAGAACAGCAAGGAGTCCAGTAGTGCCTCAGCCAATGAGCAAAACATAGTAAGAAATGAGATTAGAGAGATCATCTGGGAGGAGGGTATATATAGAGCCTTGCGAGTCACTATAAGGATATGGATTTCATTGTGGGTAAAATGGGAAGCCCATGGAAGGTTTGGAGGAGAGGAGACATGATCTGACCCACCCTTTTAAATAACCGTCCTAGCTGCTCATTTGCTGACAAAGGGAAGGGGGATGGAGGCAAAGTTGGGAGATTAAATGGTTACTGTAACAGTGAAGTAAGAGTGGCTATGGCTTAGACTAGTATAGTAGTAGAAGAGTTGAACTGGTAAGATTCTGTATTTAACATAATGGAAGAGCTAGCATTGATTTGTTAATGAATTCAACAGGGTTTGAGAGAATAAGCAGAATCAAGAATAACCGTCAAGGGTTGTACCCTGAACAAATGTAAGGAAAGAAGGACTAGTAACTGAAAGAAGGAAGGCGGGTACAGAAATATGTGTGGTATCAAGGAACAGTAGAAAGATCAGGACCTCAGTTTTGAATATATTAAGTTGCAAATACCTATCAGACTACCACATAGCGTTAATGATCATTAACAGGTAATTGGATGCACAAGTTAGGAGTACTGAACATTGAACTCAGAATGCTAACCGAGTATAAATTTAGGATATCATCAATGAAATCATTACATATAAGAGCGTCCAAAAAGAGCCTTGATATTTATTTTTTATTTTTTTTGAGACAGAGTTTCACTCTGTCGTCTATGGCACAATCTGAACTCACTGCAACCTCTGCCTCCCAGGTTCAAGTGATTCTCCTGCCTCAGATTCCAGAGTAGCTGGGATCAGAGGCATGCACCATGCTGGCTAATTTTTATATTTTTAGTAGAGACAGGGTTTCACCATGGTGGCCAGGCTGATCACAAACCCCTGACCTCAGGTGATCCACCCACCTCTGCTTCCCAAAGTGCTGGGATTACAGGTGTGAACCACCATGCCCAGCCAAGCCTTGCTATTTAAATGATGACATAGATATACTGAATCTAATGTTTACAAGTAATATCCCACACCAAACTGTACAACAGAAACACAAAATAAACAGTCCTTAAGTGTATTTTAAATGTTCATTTCCCTGGCTTACTCTCTAACTAAAGAAAGAGAGATTAATGTACTCCTATGTAACCTCATTCAGATTTCCAGCCAGGCACAGTGGCTCATACTTCTAATCCCAGCACTTTAGGAGGCTGAGGTGGGAAAGATCACTTGAGCTCAGGAGGTTCAAGACCAGCCTGGACAATACAGTGAGACCGTGTCTCTATAAAAAAATACAAAAATTAGCTAAGGGTGATGGTGCACACCTGTAGTCTCAGCTACTGGAGGCTGAGGTGGGAGGATTGCTTGAGCCTGGGAGGCAGAGCTTGCAGTGAGCCAAGATCACATCACTTATTCCAGCCTGGGTAACAGAGTGAAACCATGTCTCAAAAGAAAAAAAATACAAATTTTCACAAAAGCACTGATACTGGCAGAAAGGAATACGGCAGCTCTAAGCTTTTGCTAGAGTCATGCAAAAAAAAAAAAAAGTTTACACTTCTATCACGTGCCAGGCACAGTGCTCATGGCTGAGTATGCAGTGGTAAATAAAGCAAGCACAAATTGCTAAATTGTGAAGGTAAATAGTAAGTAAAGAAATGAACATACAACTAAACATTTGTGATGCCTGCTATAAGAAAATAATATGTGGTACTGTTCTTAGATTGATCACACAAGGACTAAGAATATAACACTTAAGCAAACACAAAATTTCTCCAAAACCTCTAATTTATCTAGTTTTAGATTTGAACAAAGCTAAAACTCTTAACTGTTTATTCCATAATTACCATACAAACCTGCATTTCTTAGGTTCTCTTCCTTTTCCCTCTTAATTTTCCATTTGTTTGACAGGAAGATTGCTATATTCTTGCAATCAGTAAGATGCTCAAAATATTTTATTGAATTTTTTAAAATATGCATTCTATTGATAATTTATTACCTGAAGCCACAACCAGGAAAAAATATACTTTTAGCTGTCTATATATTTTATGAATGATCAAATTTATACTCAGCCAAATTAATAAAAATATTCACAATGAAACAAACAGAATGTGAAAAATCTAAGCTGTTAGTGGTTTAAGGACAATAAAAAGCATCATAAATTTTATTTCATTAACACATTTTCAGTAGCATATCTATTTCACCTCTCAGCAACACAATATGGTACAGTCCCATATTAAGTGGCAAACAATGTTATTTAACAAGCCAAGACATCAAATTTAATATTCCATTTTATTTACCAGACAACTGTGTACAAACTGGCCATCAAAGGAAAAGAAAAAAAATCATTATTTGTTCTTAGTATAAGGATAAAAGAATCTAGAAAGTCATACTATTTATTAAATAGTCAATACTGTTGAGCTAAAAAATTAACTATATGTACAGGCATCAAAATGTATACAAATTTGTTGCATAGACATTTTGACATTTCAATATAGGATGCCACATTACATACCTATCTCAGGATAGGGTTATTTTATCATATTCCTTTTAGATTATTTGGAAAAACTTCTCACTGAGGAATCTATATCTTTGCCTGTAAAAACTATTGCTTAGGATCATACTGTTATGATGATTATTTGGAAATATTTTAAATAACATATTTTGCAAGCAGATAGTAACTTACCTGAAATGTAGATGACTTTTTGATCACTTCTTTGACCAAGGGAATTGGTCACTTTACAGATATAAACACCAGAATAATTGAAAGTCAATGGATGAACAAAATGAAGAGTATTGTCTGAAGCTAATAAACCATCAGGCCATTGTCCATCCAACCTAGATTTTAAAATGCATAAAATTGTTTTAAATATCTTCAGACTACATTTATTGACAGCTAGTTAAAATGAGACATTAAACGTTTAAGATGTTAGTCAAAATAAAAAAGTATCTTTTATACAAAATTCACTAAGAAAGTATACAAAAAGTAACAAATTTTCATTTTAATAAAGATGAACTAATAAAGGCCATTAAGAACACCCATTCTTCCAAAACAGCAGTCCATGTAAGAGTTGCTATGCCAACATAATAAAATGGGAGAAAAGCAGAGAAAAAATATAAAAAAAATTTTATTCATTAAAATGGAAGTTGGAAAAATATATTATTTGAAGATAATATACATACATACAATATCAGAGAAATTAAAATTCTCACTGAATCACCTATGACGTGTCTACAACAATCTTAATGAAGTCATCTCACTTAAATATGTAATAATGTTTTAGCACCCTCTATATTTATAGAGCATCATTTAATGCTAATACAAATAGACACTGTGTTCCATCCAAAGATAGTTTCTAAAGCAGCAAAATGGGTCTTATAAAATAATTTCATTTGTAAGGTGAGCATCTGTGACAATAAAAAACAAGACACCATTTGGTGTCAATAATAACTCCTTTCAAAAGTATTTACACTGATTTGGCTAAGAGGTCCTATACCTAGTATACCTATTACTGTAAACCATAAAGAGTCCCACTATGAGAACTCTAAAGCCATTCATTATAATGGAACTAATCATACTGCTAAAAATCACTTTTCTAACTTGAGGGTACCAAAATACACACACACACACACACACACACACACACACACACACACACAAATACACACACACACACACACACACAGTGTTTTTAATGCTTAAAGGTTATTTTGTTTGTTTTTAAGATAAGAGGGTAAGACCAGGCACAGTGGCTCACACCTGTAATCCCAGCACTTTTGAGAAGTAGGCATATCACTTGGTAGGCATATCACTTGAGGTCAGGAGTTTGAGACCAGTCTGGCCAACATGGTGAAATCCCGTCTCCACTAAAAAAACAAAAATTAGTTGGGCATAGTGGCGAGTGCCTGTAATCCCAGCTACTCAGGATGCTGAGGCAGGACAATCATTTGAACCCTGGAGGCAGAGGCTGTGTGAGGCAACAGTATACCACTATATTCCAGACTGGATGACAGGGCAACACTCTGTCTCAAAAAAAATAAATAAATAAAATAAATAAATAAATAAAATAAATAAATAAAAGATAAGAAGATTAAAAAGTCAAGTAAACCCAGGGCCTTAACTACTACAGTTTAAGCTAAGTAGATTTTCAAAAAGTTTATTCATTTATTCCTTCATCCAATTACTAGCAGCCCACTATTTGCCATACTCCACTCTGCCAGTGGTGCTGAGATATGGAAGTAAATAAAACGTAGTCTCTATTTTCAACAATGTAAGTACATAGAAGATCGACAACTTATTACACAGGGAATAAGAACAACCAACAATAAAAAGGTGGAAAGAAGCAAATCAACACTGAAGAATAGATAGAATAATTTTGTTTTGCAATCTCAAGTGCAGTGAGTGGAAAAATAATCTGTAAAATACTTTGGAGTTGGTAGCACTTTAATTCAGCACTGAGGATAAAGATAATATGCTTACAGGTTTAAAAAATGAAAACAAAAGCACCCAATCTTTTTTTTTTTTTGAGGGCTTTGGAAAGAAACTTTTTGCAAGTATCGGCTTTCAAAAGGTAAACTCTTTCTACAAGGATAACAATGAAAATGAACTATATGTCTTTACCTTTGTACTTTAGGCTCAACCTTCTAATCCCTTTAATTCTCAGAGAAATTGTAAAATGATGTAGAGTTAGAAATATCTAAATATCACATTAAACCTACAACGAAAGCATGTTCTATGCCCTTCTATCTACGTTACACAACTTATATCCACTGTCTGTACCCTTACAAAAACTCAGTGAAGTACTGTTATTGGCAAGGAAACTTAGGATTAAAAGTAAGTGGCTTACTCAAAAAATACATCTATAAGTTTAGTTACTGGGATGAGAATCCAGAATTGTATTGCTTTTAGAAATACTCTATCAAATAAACATCTTAACTAATGACTGCTTCCCATTTAAAAAAACAGAAAATGAAAAAGGTTTTCTCTACTTTTAAAAAATAGTATTTATGCTTAAAAACAACCAATTGACCAGATATAGTGCTTCCTAATTCCCATGAAATCTCACCAGAAAGAGTTCAGAAATTAAAAAGTTATTAAAAATGCTAGAGGAGAAAAGAAAACAGGAGGCAGAATTCAACAGACAAGATGTTTCAACAAACTTTCGGAAGACAGAAAACAGATTTAAAAACAATATATGCCTTATGAATTCAACAGACAAGATGATTCAACAAACTTTCAGAAGATAGAAAATAGACTTAAAAACAATATATGCCTTAGAGGTCAGTGTTTCTCAACCCAGGGATGGTTCTAAATACACTACAATTCATAGGACTGTCCACTACAAAAAAGAGGTATCAGCCTAAAATATCAATAGTGCCAAGATTGAAAAGTTTTACTTGAAGAGTTGCTTACAAAAGGCACATGGATGAGAAAGCAGCCAATTTGGTCAAAAAATCAAAAAAAAAAATTTGGAGTTTGACTCACTATACCTCAGAAGACTAGAAGGAGGCCAAGAGCTAGTTAAAAGATACACAACAAAACAATAGATTCCTCCCGACTCTGTACAAATACCAGACATTTCTCTCTCAGGCAAATAAAATGCAGGTTAATTCTAGAAATAAACTGGCCATGAAGTAAAGACTTACACTCTTCTATTAGTAATATCTGGAGCCTCCCCAGGAAAATAATCACAGCTCTATCTGATCACTCTAAGTGGAATCTTAATGAACAATCCCCACCACAGAAAAAGCATCCACTAAGCATTTTATTTTAATGCTTCACTGTGAAAGACGAGACAACCAACAAGATTAAGAAATATATACACAATAAAAGACCAAACCAAAAACCAAAGAACTTGGAGGGAAAAGAGACAGTATACAGGAAAAACTCTGTATACTGACAGTATGCAGAAAAAACTCTCTGGGGAAGAAATAACTGTAGTATCCCCAGGAATAATAAGAAAGATATTACACTCATGAAACAAGAAAAAGGTGCTATAAAAATAACATATTTTTATTGTTGGCCTATTTTCAGTTTATAAGAGCATTTCTCATTCTCTAAAGAATATTCAATGAGAATAAAGTATATTCTCATATGAGAAGATGCTCTTACAAACTGAAAATAGGCCAAAAAATTTTTTTATATCAAGTCAATGGAAATTTCTTTTTTAAATCAAGAAAACCTTCTAGGAAGAACAGTAAGATCATCTAAAAATATATAAAAAAAGAATATTTATTATACAATAAATAGGAGTTCTAAAAAGAGTGAACAGGAATTAAAAAAAACAAAAACAAAAAAAAAGGAGCTCTCTTCCTGCCACCCAAGATGCCGAAAGGAAAGAAGGCTAAGAGGAAGAAGGTGGCTCCAGCCCCCGCTGTCATGAAGAAGCAGAAGGCAAAAAAGGGGTGAATCCCATGTTTGAGAAAAGGCCTAAGAATTCTGGCACTGGGCAGGACATCCAGCCCAAAAGAGACCTCACCCGCTTTGCGAAATGGCCCCGCTGTATCAGGTTGCAGCGGCAGAGAGCCATCCTCTATAAGCGGCTGAAAGTGCCTCCTGCAATTAACCAGTTCGCCCAGGCCCTGGACCACCAAACAGCTACTCAGCTGCTTAAGCTGGCCCACAAGTATAGACCAGAGACAAAGCAAGAGAAGAAGCAGAGGCTGTTGGCCCAGGCCGAGAAGAAAGCGGCTAGCAAAGAGGACGTCCCCACTAAGAGACCACCTGTCCTTCGAGCAGGAGTTAACACTGTCACCACCTTGGTAGAGAACAAGAAAGCTCAGCTGGTGGTGACTGCACATGACGTGGATCCCATTGAGCTGGTTGTCTTCTTGCCTGCCACGTGTCATAAAATGGGAGTCCCTTACTGCATTATCAAGGGGAAGGCAAGACTGGGATGCCTAGTTCACAGGAAGACCTGAACCACTGTGGCCTTCACACAGGTTAACTGAGAAGATAAAGGTGCTTTGGCTAAACTGGTGGAAGCTATACGCACCAATTACAATGACAGATATGATGAGATCCGCCGTCACTGGGGAGGCAACGTCCTGGGTCCCAAGTCTGTGGCTCGCATCGCCAAGCTCGAAAAGGCAAAGGCTAAAGAACTTGCCACGAAACTGGGTTAAATGTACACTGTTGAGTTTTCTGTACATAAAAATAATTAAAACAATACAAATTTTCCTTCAAAAAAAAAAAAAGGAAATGACCAAAAAATAAGAGAAGTATTCAACTTGATAGATACTCATCTGAAGATCAAAATGGGCCCTAAATACTGACAAAATATGAATAAAAACCTTAGTATAACAGTTTGAAATTTCATAGAAAGGAAATTATGCACATAGTAACTATACAAGTAAAGAGGCCAATATTAGCCATAGGGAAAACAAATGGCTGTAGACAAGAGAAAACAGAAGTCTGATATATTATTTAGTTCTTAGTAATATTTACCTGTCCTAGAGAGGCAAACAGTGATTACTGAGTTTAATTAAAAGCAGCTAAAAGTTCACGTGGACTATGAAAGGTAGAAATGTTTGTATATAGTTTTATAAGCTTTTCCCTGTTTCTAGTTTTGTTTTGGGTTTTTTGGCTCATGAATTTTATTTCTTGTTTGTTGATAAGAAATGTAAAAGTGGAATGTTAATAAATTTGTTTAGTTCTGTACAAGAATTTAAGAATTAAAAAAAGGGTTGGTTAAAAAATGCTTCATATTTGAAAAAGCTGGGAATTGCTATCTTAAACTCTTTGTTGGTGCTTTTTTTTTTCTCCCCTTTTAGCCTGAGGTGTTTGGAGGGAGGAGGGATAAGGGTGGGCCCGTCCTTGGTATTCTCTCAAGCTCTTCTCACCTTATTGGTAAGATTCCATTCCCTCTGTGCCCCAACAAAGGAACATGGCAGGTTGGGCCTGCTTTGGGATGTTTCCAGAGACAGAGGGGTTCAAGTTCCAGGGAGAGGCCTCTGCCCATTTCTCTGATAGAAACAGGGTTTTCTCGAGGGGAAAAGGTGTGCCCACTCAGTAGGACCTCTGAATAGCGGGGCATCCTCTCCATCTAACCAGTCCCCCCACCCCCACCTCACATGATAAACTTAGGAACAAAAAAAATATTCTGAGGTGGGAGGAGCCTGGGGAAGGGTTATGGGGGAGGGAAAGGGAGAGAAGGGAGGGCAATGGGGGGTGGTACTGGGAGCCTGGAGAAGGGCAACAGCTGCAGGGTAGTGGTGGGAATAGAGGGGTCTTGGTTGGGCAGCAGGGGTGGGAAGGGGGAGGGGATGGTACCAACAAGACACACGTGTCGAAAAAAAAAAAAAAGAAACAAAAAAAGAAATGTTTGTATAGGGATGTGTTTGTGAATAAAGGAGTAGACATAAAATTATAATTATTTATCTAACTAAGAAGTCAACAATGTCATGTCAAAAAAAAATGTTTGTATAAGGATGTGTTTGTGAATAAAGGAGTAGACATAAAATTATAATTATTTATCTAACTAAGAAGTCAACAGTCAATGTTAAAAAGTATTAAGAAGTAGCAGCTTAAGGCCTGTGATTGTAACTAACCATAAGAAATTGCTAAAATTGCTAAAGTAGCCTCTGAAGAATAGAACTGAGGGGGTAGAAAGGTGGGGACAGGTAGGGCAAGAAAAGACAAAGTAATTAAAATTTTCTGCTATTACTATAATCATGTATTACATAGACAAAAACAATTTTGAACGTGGATTTAAGAATGTTTCACTTTTAGATAATTTACTTTTAAAGTATAACATACCTGCTCCACACAGATTTGAATGGTGGTGGGTTTGCATCAGCATTACATTTGAGATTAACACCTTTTCTTCCTACAAACCAATTTCCATCATAACCTGTTACCGAAACTTCAGGAGCATCTATAAAATAAATGCATGAAAGGACAGATTATCTTTTGTTAATGATAAATGCAATATACATGGTAAAACATCTATTGACACGATAGACTAAGTCTTGAAACTGGAATCATTTTTCCTTAATCTCAACATATATAATCTATATGGAAGACACTACTCCAAAAGTATTGGCTGGCTGAAAGAATGAAATGAATGGAGAATGAGTACCCCCAAATGGGTAATTATAGTACATACAGTTTGAGTAATTAGACATGCTAAATGTTAAGGAATATTCATAAACCTATAATCACCAAGAGCAAAATAAAAGAATCCTATTATATGAGATATAGAGATACAGGACAAAGCAAATATAGTATTTAGTTAAATAAGACATGGCATTTAAGTACTATGTAGTACCAACTCACCATATAAAACAGTTTTTAAAGAGATGTTTAATCTAAAAGGAAATATCCTCTAAGAGGTAACAGGTCAATTACAGAGATTAGATTCCCTATGTTACAATTAATATTTTGGGGTCATGTTAAAAAAACAGGCTTTCTATGATTACATACTTACAACTAAAGTAAATTATCTAGGGTCTCAAATGTACTAAAACAAACTTTTATGCATTCCATGTACCCAAAAGTCATAACTAGTTGAATGGGCAATTATCCATACCTACCAGCAATATAAATATGTATCTCCAAACTATTAAGTCCAATACCTATCATTCATTCAACCATCATTCTGTTTAGCTCCTTGTAGGCGCCAGGAATGGCACTTAGAAATAATATGCTCTTTTAGGTGTTTGGTATACATACAGACTTAGATACACAAAATTTACATTCTAACAGTAATAGGGAAGATGGCATTTAAAAATATTTAACTAAAACTCTATGAGGGCCAAGAAGAAAAAGAATAGGATGCTATGAGAGAAGATAAGAAAAAAGGCCTAATTTAGATTGGGGATGGAGTGGAGGAGGTGATAAAAGGCTTTGCTACAGAGGTGTTACTTATGTATGATGCAGAGACTATCTTTCTGTGAACTA
Organism: Sapajus apella; assembly: GCF_009761245.1. Lineage (NCBI taxonomy): Eukaryota > Metazoa > Chordata > Mammalia > Primates > Cebidae > Sapajus > Sapajus apella. The sequence continues at coordinate 9,690,261 of NW_022436980.1, forward strand.
CACAGAAACCTAACTTAGCAGCACATGATCTGATGAGCTAGAGAGAGACCAGGTCAGTCTTTACCTCTGCCAGGGAAGACTGTCCTACTGGAAAGCAAAGTTTATAAAAGGCATTAAAGTATCCCAAAAGGATATCTCTAAATTTTGAGGTATAAGTTTGTGATATAAGGCAATATTTAAATTTGTTTACATGTTTTATAGGTCTCTAATTTACAGAAGGAAAAAAGTCATGACTATTCAAAAATATTTTAGGGGCAAGCCAATAAATCAAAACCATGTTATAAACACTTACATTAGAAGAAATACTTAATATATCTAAGATTTCATTCAAGCAAACAAAAAAATACAAATTGATGAATGTATCAGTCATTATTAGACACTAAAAGGAAAACATATATGCATACACAAAATATATTAACTTACAATTGGGATCTAAATTTTATGAGAAAAAGAAAAAAGATTCTGTAAAAGCAAGGTAGGGGAAGGAAAAAGAAAAATTTTAACAGGATTCTCCAGAGAATTGAGAAAAGACGGTATTAGCATTTAAGAATGCAATGGGAGTAACATTTTGTAAACTATGGCTTTTCCAGTTAACCCTATAAATGTTGAAAAAGATCCTGGGAATTAGCTTTAAAAACCATTACACCAAAGTAATGAACTTGTGTAATTTAAAATTCCATTCATGTCATATCAAAACGCAAGTAGTAACAACAAAAAAAGAGAACAACTCCTTCAATAACACCTAGATTATAATCTGCACATGGATAAAAGTAAAAGCAGACAGAACCTAAATACTTTTCCTAATGTTATCTCTAATCTGCCTAATTTTCATTATCCTTGCTATGAACTATCTGCAGCCATCACCTACTCCAAATGTTTAAATGGTATACAAATCACGAAGAATGCATTAAAAACTAAGAAACTTTTTTTAAAGGGAAAAGCAGATAGAAAAGAATATATAAACACATACAGAGGAAAGTATCCCTTAACAAAAGTATACAAGTAACAAGGTGGCTCAGCTTTGAACCTGTATCTACAATGGTTATTATCCAATTATGTCTTTAAAATATTGTTTTTTACCTAAAAAAAATGCCTATAACATGACCAATGAGACAAGATTAGAAATAATATTGAAAAATACAGATTTTCAAACTGATTAATATGCATCTAAAGAAGTCAAAGAAAACAAGACCAGGCACAGTGGCTCATGCCTGTAATCCCAGCACTTTGGGAGGCCGAGGCTAGCGGATCACAAGGTCAGGAGTTCGAGACGAGCCTGGCCAATATGGTGAAACCCCATCTCTACTAAAAATACAAAAATTAGCTAGGCGTGGTGGCACAAGCCTAAGTCCCAGCTACTTGGGAGGCAGGAGAATCACTTGAACCTGGGAGGCGGAGGCTGCAGGCAGGCAGAGGCTGCAGTGAGCCGGGAATGTACCACTGCACTCCAGCCTGGTGATAAGAGTAAGGCTCCATCTCAAAAAAGAAAACAAGATGGGACGCATCAGTGAAACTGAGTAACAGCTCAATTAATAAGAATATAGAAGTTGTTTGTCCTTAAGCGTTGTACATTTTGAGGTACAAGTTGCCAGAACTCCCTAAGTCCAGCCAACTTTTAAGATCATAAAAGGAAACAGTTACACAGTTTTAAGTTGGAAAGCAACTTTAAAGTCATCTGTTCATCTTTACAAAAGTGATTAAAAATGCTTTGATTAAATACAATTGCCACGAAAACATAAAATTAAAACAAAAACAAGGAAAAGCTATTAAATATTCAAATTAAAAAGTTTGATAAATATGCTGACAAATATTAAAAAAGCAAATGTTACTATTTACTTACACTGTATGTCTAATATGAAAGAATATCGGATGTCCTTTTCCAAGGCTGGATGTTTTACAACACAAGTAATTCGCCTTCCTCTAGCAAATCTGGTTGGAAATAGCTTGTACTGGCTGACAATTGTTGCCGTTTCATTTGGAAAAGAAGTTGTAGTGGATTCCATTTCACCAAGATCACCTTCCCAGTCAATATGTGCAACGGGTTTTCCAGTGGCTGCGATACAAATGGCTGCTACTGTTTCATTTCCTCCATCAATTAAAGAATCTGGCCCTTTTATCAGGCTCACAGTAGGTTCAACTGTTTAAATATTTTTTTAAAAATTAGTTACATTCAAACAAGAATATGTTTATCTTTCCAAGTCACATCTAGAAATATTTCACAAGCTTAAGGACAACTGCATATAAAATCTACACACTTTTTTGGTAATGCCATCATCAATTACATTCTTGGAAAAAAATGCACATAAAATCCACACACACTTTTTAGGTAATGCCATCATCAATTACAGTCTAGGACAAATGAAACCAAGAATTCATACTACCATTACAAAGATGGCTTTACCTGATAAAAATATACATTCCTTCAGGGACAGATGAATTCCCTCCAACTGTATACAAAAAATTTCTGTGAACTAGATCACAATTCCCTCTATGAGATCAAAGATACTACTTCTCTGGAAGACAAGGATATACATATATATCTCTTCATTTTACAGCAAAAAAATTTTAAAACAAATACTTTTAAAAATAAGTTATGATTATGACTATTAAAATGTTAAGAAAAAATAAGTTCCCTTGAGCATACCCACTGAAGATGAATTGTTTTTCTTCGCCCAGTAAGTGACTCAATAGTTATATTTAAAACACTGCCTTTTAAACTTTCAACCTTTAACTGCTCATGTATCTAAAACAACCCATTAGGGTTGCTAAGGTGTTCTACTACTTTTATTTACAACATATACTTTAAGCTCATGCTAACATGTAACATTACAAACAGTTAAGTTTGTTGGAATGTACATACCACCCATCCTTCTGATATAAGAAGGTTCCGCAGGGTAAAGCAACAATTTTAGAGCCTCTCCATCTACTCTGGCCCCCAATATCTCTTAGCTATCTTTTCACATTTTCCAGTGATCGTTATGTACTTCTTTGTGTGTAAATTCCTCATTACTGGCTTCATAAAATTTTGTGTCCAGTCTTTAGTTTACTGTATGCATTGAGTTTTTATTTCAATGATTTTTTTTTTCATTTCCAGGATTTCAAATTGGTTCTTTCAGTACCATCAAGAACAGATGGTATTGTAAGAACCAATTTTTGTTTCACATTTTACTTTGAAATCTATTTTTATTTCACATTTTCCTCTCATGGATATGATTATTTTCCTTACGTAGGTCCTTTTACAAGATGTATTGTAAAATAACAAATGAAAAAGTACATGCAGCATATGCAATGAACAATTTTATAGCAAACATCTATGTAACCATCACACATCTTAACAAACAAAATTACTGGAACCTCACAAGTTCCTCACATTTCTCTGCTATATCTTAAAACCCTGCCTGCCTCAATGTGAAACCATTATATTGACTTTGGAGATCAACTGTTTATTTTTCACTACAGTTCTACGACCAAGAAATGCAAACCTAAACAACACAGTTTACTCTGTTTCTGAACTTTTTAAGAATGGAACTGGACTATATGTATTTTTGTAGTTTTTCTTTGACTCAACGTTATGTTCTGGAGATTCATTCATACTCAAAACATTTAGGTTAAATTTCTTGTTTTTGGAATTCATTTTATTTTACTTTATTTTTAGATCATTAGGATTTACATACAATTGTATGAATTAGTTTCAACTGCTTCATAGTTTATTAGTGGACAATGGAGTTCCAGCTTCGTCTGAACAATTTTACAAGAAACATTTCCATTCATGTATGTTAGCATATTTGTGTACAAGTTTATCCCTAGTAGTAGAATTGCTAGCACTTATTCTCAACTTTATCAGATAATTTCAAAAACCTTTCCAAAGTACTAACGTACTCCCAATCTTAGAGCTCCTGCTGGTTCATATACTCACCAGGTGATACTGTCACCCAGCTGATACTGTCACAGACCTTTCAGTGTTTGCAATCTGATAGGTATGTAATGGTATACCACTGAGATTTTATTTTGAATATCTCAGATTATGAATGAGGTTGAAAATTTTTTTATATGTTTATGAGCCATTTGGAATCGTTTCTTCTGCAAAATGCCTATTATAGCCAGCTGTCTATTTTTTTCTTACCGGTGAGTAGAAGTTCTACATAGATTTGGGAAAACAGTCATTGTAATTATACATTCCCTTAATTTGGTTCTACTACTATCACTCTATTGAAACTTTAATGTCATCAAAGACCCCTCATCTAAAACTCAACACTTTAATGTCTAGTCTCTTTAACTTTGTAAAATTTGATACTTCAGCACAGCTCTTCCCAATCAATTGAAAAGAATTAAATCCTAATGTGTTAAAGTATTTAACTCATGAATTAACTCCTAGGCTATGAATTTAGAATTATACCAGCTACATGCTGTCCTTAGGAGAAACTAAAAAATAGTCAAATCATTTTCTGTAGGGCTTACTTCTTACTGTGGAAATGGCTCTAGACCAACATTTTCTTAAAAACTTTCATATCTTTTCTTGATATATTACTCTGAGTTATTCTCATAACTCTCTGTGAATTCTTCCTATTTCTTCTAACCTCTTTCTTAATAATCAGTCCTAGGCCTGCAACTACTTTTGTATCTCACTTAAAAACTTCAATCTGATAAACATTACTACCCAGATGATTCTGAACGTTCTTCAATTTTGATACAAGGCTTGACGCCTCAGATTCCACACCTGGTTATTTCCACCTAGAGATCCTCAAAATCAATAAACCAAACACCAAAATCATTTTATCCTCCCAATCACCAACACCTGCTTTTCATTCAGATATGCCCATTTAATTAGCAGTAACATTTAATCACAAACTTTCAAAACCTGTTACTGTTCAAGCTTTTCTTATATTTTATATTCAGTTACAAAATTCTGCTAATTATTCCTCTGTAATAGTTCCTGTCTTCACTCATGTGGCAAAAATTACAAAATTAACTGCAACTCTTCACAGCCTCATGGCTGAGACATTATGATTTAAGGACCTCTTTATTTCAGTTGATCAAAAACACCAGATCCATCTTCCTAATCACAACTGTCATCGCATTACTCTCTAAATCAGGTAAGCTTTTAGTTAGGCATTCATCTATATGATATGATCAAAGCAGTGTTTCTCAAACTTCATTGTGTATACAAATCACTCAGGAATCTTGCTAAAATGTAGACTATCATTCAGTAAGACTAAGAGGGGTCTGAAATTTTTTTTGTTGTTGTTGAGAGGGAGTCTCACTCTGTCACCCAGGCTGGAATGCTGTGGTGTGATCTTGGCTCACTGTAACCTCTGCCTCTTGGGTTCAAGCAATTCACCTGCCTCAGCCTCAGGAGCAGCTGGGACTACAGGAGTGCTCCCACCATGCCCAGCTAATTTTTGGATTTTTAGTAGAGACTAGGTTTCACCATATTGGCCAGGCTGGTCTCGAACTCCTGACCTAGTCATCCACCCACCTTGGGCTCCCAAAGTGCTGGGATTACAGGCATGAGCCACGGCACCTGGCCTGAAAATATTTCTAACAAGCTCCCAAGTGATGCCAATGCTTCTGGTTCACGAACTATGTTTTAAACAGCAAGAGTCTGAGAATAGAAGACAGGTGAGAAGCAGCACAACTATTGTATACAAAATATGAATTTTCAGTAATATAAAACTCAAATTCCGTATCCTAGCATTTAAGTTACTTTAACATAGTCCTACTCTGTAATTCTAAACTTTAATTCTTGTACTTTATAAATCCTTTGAACAATCATTAAATTATTCAGTGATCCATTAATGCAGGACTCTCAACAAGGGGTGATTCCCCACTAACTCCTGCTCCCCTCTTGAGGACACTTGGCAGTATCTGGAGACATTCTGAGTTTAACAACTGAGGGATGCTATTGGCATTTACTAGCACAGTGTTTAGAGGCCACAGATGCTGTCTGACAAATAGTACAGCTCACTACAACAAAGAATCCTGGCCCAAAATGTCAACAATACTGTTGTCAACAAAATGTTAACAAAGTTAAGAAAACTTTGCCTTAATGTTTAGTGGTTCCTTAGCACACCCTGGTGGTGGGTTGTGAGAGTTGGTTCCAGGGTCCCAAATTATGCACAAATTTGAGTATACCCAAATTTGTGCATAATTAAGTCCTACAGTTGGCCCTGTGGAATCTGTGTAAAGGAAAAGTTGGCCCTTCATATATGCAGGTTTCACATCCCATAAACACTGTATTTTCTATTTGCAGTTAGTTTAAAAAAATCTATGCATAGGTGGACCTACACAGCTCTAACCCATGTTGTTCAAGTGTGAAGTGCATATTGTTTTGTTTCCCTGCCTTGGTTCACATACTATCAAATTCTAGAACACCACTTTCCTATTCTTTCATTTTCCTACCCAAAACCTACTCACCACTGATGACTGACTCAACTCTTCCTCCTACAAAATATTTCTTGACTACCAAGTTCACTAATCCATTCCTATATCCTACTCAAATAACACTGTATTACTGCTATACACTGAAAACTCTTATGAGCTTTAGGGACATAAAATTAAATTTTAAAATGCACAGTCACTGTCCACCATGTTTATAGTAGAGAAAACAATAGTGTGGTAACTGCTACAATAAAGATATGTTCAACATAACAATGACAGCCAAAAAAGCATCAGGTTAGGGAAAAGCGGTCAAGAATGGCTACTAAAAGGATGTGATTTGATGAATAATTGTTACACAGAAGAATATAGGAAGAAAGAGAGGACAGAAAAAAAGGCAATCCAGGCAGAAAGAGAAACATCCATGAAAACATAGGTTAAAAGACCTGCAAACAGTTTATTATGATGGTAAGACTTGGGTTTTTGAAAACAGAGCATCAAGGAGAATAGATAAGCGAGAGATGTATGCATTGGCAAAATAATGACTAATCTTGTAACAAACAGCCTGGATGTTAAGGCAGTAAGTATTGTATTAATTAAGGGGAACTACTAAAATTTAAAGCAAAATAAAAAGTGATTTTATCCCCATGAGCTTGCTCTTTCACATGCAAAGCACTTGTCTTTTTTTTTTTTTTTTGGAAACAGAGTCTCATTCTGTTGCCGAGGCTGGAGTGCAGTGGTGCGATGATCTCGGCTCACTGAAACTTCTGACTCCCGAGTTCAGGTGATTCTCAGGACTCAGCCACCCAAGTAGCTGGGATTACAGACATGCACTACTATGCCTGGCTAATTTTTGTATTTTTAGTAGACATGGGATTTTGCCATGTTAGCCAGGATGGTCATGTACCCCTCGCCTCAAGCGACCCAGCTGCCTCGGCCTCCCAAAGTGTTGGAATTACAGGAGTGAGCCAAGCCATACAGTACTTTTGTTACCCATTTTTTTTTTTTTTTTGAAGAGATGGAGCCTTGCTCTATTGCCGAGGCCTGAGTGGAGTCTCAGCTCACTGCGACCTCCCCCTCCTGAGTTTAAGCAATTCTCCTGCCTCATCCTCCTGAGCACCTGGGATTACAGGTGCTCACCACCACACCCAGCTAATTTTTTGTATTTTCTTTTTTTTTTTTTGAGACGGAGTTTCACTCATGTTACCCAGGCTGGAGTGCAATGGCGCGATCTCAGCTCACCGCAACCTCCGCCTCCTGGGTTCAGGCAATTCTCCTGCCTCAGCCTCCTGAGTAGCTGGGATTACAGGCACGCACCACCATGCTCAGCTCATTTTTTGTATTTTTAGTAGAGACGGGGTTTCACCATGTTGACCAGGATGGTCTTGATCTCTTGACCTCGTGATCCACCCGCCTCGGCCTCCCAAAGTGCTAGGATTACAGGTTTGAGCCACCGCGCCCGGCCTTGTATTTTCAATAGAGACAGGGTTTCACCATGTTGCCAGAATGGTCTCGATCTCCTGACTTTGTGATTCACCCACTTTGGCCTCCCAAAGTACTAGGATTACAGGTGTGAGCCACCGTGCCTGACCTGTGTTACGACTGATGTCCTGCAGGTGAGTTTTCAGATATTCATGCCTTGCCTTCTAATCAGAAAATTTCTCAAAAATATCAGTCTCTTAAATGTAAGTTATATTTCCCCATAGCTCTTAGGTCAGTGTCTTAAACATATTAAGGCTTGAATATCTAATTTTATTTTTATTTTAAAATAATATCTCTCAACATGAAAAAATATATAATAAATTTGGACAAAATTGGTGTCCTATATTTCAGAGACTAATATTATGTTCTTAAACATTAGGGGCTATTAACTTGTTTGGTTCTCTGGGAAGCAGACACTGTGATATGAGAAGTATAAAAGGTTTATTAAGGAGTGATAACTGAGAGAAAAGGGAAAAGGAAGATTGAGGAAGGGCAGATATCAGCACCTTGACAAAGTCTCCATCAGGCCAATGAGCAGATTCCATTAAAGGAGTCCCACTTTGGGTAAAAATCTTCACACCACTATCTTATTCAATCACTGGCCCCAAGAAAACCTTACCCTTGGCTACCACTGCCTCACCTAGTCACTGGCCTGAGGTCATTCACAAAAAGAAAAGCCCTGACTCAAAAACTGAAGTAAGCTTAAAGGAGCCAACAGCTAGAAGCTGTCAGCTACCCACACTACTAGTAGCGTAGCTGTTTGAATAGAGCCTAAGCAGTAGATTATCATGTCAGCAGCCACCAGTTGCTATTACTCCTCAATCTTCATTTCTATCATTTAAAAAGAACTTATCAGCATTTCTAAACTGGTTTACATTTCACTGCAAGTAGCTTAAGGTTCACAAGCTTTTTCAACATTTTACCATAAACTTTAACAGGTGTCAGATAGCAAATGGTGAAATATCACTATTAGGAGCAAAAGCACGATATTCAGATAGCTAGGCAAATTTAAAATAGCAGAAATAAAATTTGATATGAAAAATTAAAACACGAGGTGTCTATGACTTCTAGATGCAAAACAGTGTTTTTTTAAAAATGAAAAAACTTAAGATGGCAATTTAAAGGCTGAAAATTTGAGGGGAAGTAACGAAAATAAAGATGTCAAAGAAACTCAGAACTTAGTATATAATCAAAACTCAGCATGATCTTTCATAAAGAAACCAGCTAAAACTATGTAGTATTACATAGATAAATATATCAGAGAAGATTTTATTTAAAGAGAACCTAGAACCATAAATTTTAAGACCTTAAATCATATTTGAATTCCTTTAAACCTAAAGTTAAATAAAATTTCAACCATTTTATCAAAAATATTTTTATTGTAATCTTCACCACTATCACCAAAATACATAATTCAAGCATACCTACCTAACACAGTTACAGTTGTAGAGGACTGGGCATTTCCAAGCGGGAATGTAACAGCTTTGCAGATGTATTTTCCAGAATCAGAGAATCCTATGTTATGTAGAGTAATTGTTGCATCATTAAGAGAATAGTTTTTAAACAAGACTCTTCCCTGATATTCTCCTTGAACAGAGAATCCATACTGAGGATGATGAACTGCAACAGTCTGTGAACTTTTGCCATGTATCTTCTCCCATGAAATCTGTGTTATGGTTTCATTTACTTCAATTAAACACTTCAATGAAACATTCTTTCCCCATACTGCTGTGACATGTGGCTCCACAATAATTGGTCCAGCTAAGGCTCCTATGGAGGAAAAAAAAAGTACTGCAATTCTTAAAATAGAAAAAAGTTGTCAACATTCTCTTCTCTTCCTGCCCCCATCTGTAACTATCTTTAGCTACATACACACATGTGCACACACACACATGCACTCACACACACCACACACAAAACTTACAACTGAGTAACAAAAAGAAATGAAATACATGTTCTCTGGGCTGGATATGAGATCCAAATGTGACTAGCAAATAAATTAACAATCCACCAATATGTGTTGTAGTGAAAAAAGCACTAGATTAGGACTGAGTTGACTTGGAAGGAAGATCCTTCCCCAGTCAAGCCTTCGCATGAGTTCCCGGCTCTGGCTGACACTTTTGACTCCAGCCTTGTGAGACACAAGTAGAGGACTCAGTTAAATCATACCTTGATTCCTGGCACACAGAAACTGAGTGATAATAAATGGATACTGTCTTAAAGCTACTATGTTTTGGGGTAAATTTTTTACACAGCAATAGATAACTTATGTAGGGTCTCCCAAACCAAATATAATACAAAAGTATCTTCTTTTGGAGAGGCCCTAAATCAAGTATCTCTACTGAAAAGTCACTCAAGATAAAGCCTATTGCCAGAAAATACTAATGAAGAAATGGTTATATAAATGTAAAATAGTTTTTCCATTTCAGGGTTAAGAAAAAAAAATTCACAAGCAAAAGTTAAAATGACTTCAAATTTCTTCCATAGAATACTTATTTCCTTCCTAAAAGCAATAGAGCAAAACCTACAATGTTTTGAGGCAAATATGGCTAATACGACTGCTATAGTCAAGCAAGATGCTGCTAATTGACAAGTGTATTAAAACATGTATAACAATTCCTTGGAGGTCTACCACTCACATATGTGGCCTAACAAAATAAATGAGCAAACACACAAACCAAGAAGTAAACCAAAATATGCACTCAAAAATGGAAACTGTATAAATAATAAACAATACCTTTAAAAGTTACATCTAATCAATATTTTTAAATGAATACTGAAATGCAGAAGGGTTTCACAAGATAATCAAAAAAATGCATTTTAACCATGTTTAAACATGTCGAAATATGTTAAAAACTTTATGCAATGTTATTTCCATTAATATTTTTAGAGGAAAAATCAAAAACAAAAAAGTAAATTATAAGGCAAATTTTATTATCTACCAGATAACTGAGGATATTACAAAAAGGGACTGACAATTCACACTGACTGTGCTTAACAACTATGAATTAAAAAGTTTCAGTTTTTAACCACTGCTCCAAAAAAGTATCAGGCCCTGAAAATTTACTATCATGTTCTATAATGCTGGAGTACACATAATTACTAAGCTTTAAAATTAATCCAAGATACATGAAATGTGAAAGTATTCTAATGTATTTTAGCAACCTATTACAACCTTGGTACTTTATAAACAAATAAAAAAGTAGTCTCACGCATATTAATTAAAAAATTCATTTATTATGAAATAATAGCTCTGTATTTATGAAAACTACACAGCCAAGTAGGACTATTCCAAGAACACAAGGATATTTTTAGGCTATTCCTCACATTAAAAGCTCACACCACTTTTTATTTGATGTTAAAAAGGCATTTAATAAAACTTAGCATTTACTATCTGATTTAAAAAGAAAATCAAACTGAGAAAAGGACTCTTAATAAAGCAGATTATTCTCAAATCAGTGGCCATTATCAACATTAAACAGAAAGAGACATGGCTATTAAAAAAAGATAAAGACAAGATGATGCACTATCATTACCATTGTTCAACTGAGACTGGAAATTCAATCCAGTGTAATAAGAAAAAGGAAACAATAAATATTAGGAAGGAATAGAAAGAACTGTTATTTGAAAAATCCAAGAAGATGAAATAAAGGGCTATCAGAACCAGTAATGTGGTTGCTTATAAACATATGCAAAATGTATATGAACTATATAATAAGCATGTTACAATGGGTGATATCTTTACACATTTATTGCAGAAAAGGGTTCAATCATATTTGTAAACATTAATATTTAAAACACTCATGAATAAAATTGTAAAAAAAAACTTATAAATCTGACTTGAAAAAATGGAGGCTATGCCATATTCCTAAATAGGAAAACTTATTTACATGCCAATTCTCCCTATATTAATATACAAATGAACTGTAATTATAGTGAAAAACCCCAATAAAAATTTTAGAAAAACAGAGTAGAAATAACTGCCAAAAATATTTCAAAACAACAACAGACTACTTTAGAGGAGGAAAAACATTAAAGTAAAAATAATACAAAGTTTGGTATTAGTAACATAAAATAATTCAAAGTACACCAACAGACCTATATATAACAGGATGTGGTATATAATAAAGCTAACATTTTGAGTGTGGAAATAATAAATTAGTCAAGAAATACCGAAAGAGCCTGAGCAAAATACTTGGAAAAATACAGATCCCTCTTTGATACTAAACACCGAAAGGAAAACAAACAAACAAAAACCCTAGATGGACTGAAGACCTAAAAGTAAAAAATGATTTCCTGTATATACGTACACAGATAAAAGTTTTCTATATATCTTGTCAAATAACACTAATTACTCTAGAAAGGTAAACTTAACATTACTGAGGACCAAAGAAAGAATTTCTAGTTTTTATTTTACCCTCAGATGGAGGTAAAACAACAACAAAAAGTAGAATAAGAGGTGTCATGGAGTGACTGTTTGTGTCCTCCCTAAAATTCATTCTGAAGCTGTGCCCCCAATGTGATAGTATTCGGTAGAGAGGCCTCTGCATGATAATTAAGTTTACATAAATTCATGCTGGTGTACCCCCCTGCATGAGAGCTCACTCCCTTTCTTTTTCTAGGTTATGTTAAGATACAGTGAGAAAGTGATTGTCTACAATTCAGGAAGATGATTCTCATCAAGAACTGGATCTGCTGGCACATGGATCTTGGACTTCCAAGTCTCTCCAACTGTGAGCAATAAATGTCTGCTGTAAGTCACCCAGTACATGGCATTTTGTTATAGTAGCCCGAGTTGGTTTGGATGTTCTGTCCCGTCCAAATTTCATGGTGAAATGTGACCTCAAATATTGGAGGTAGAATTGTGAGAGGTGTTTGGGTCATGGGAGTGGAGCCCTGATTAATAGCTTGGTGCTGTCCCTGTGGTAATGGGTGAGTTTTCACTTTCTGAGTTCACAGGAAAGGAGATCTGGCTGTTTAAAAGAGCCCACCCTTTGGCCTTTCTTGTGCTCTGTCTCATCATGTGACATGTTGGCTCCCCTTCACCTTCTGCCGTGATCATAAGCTTCCAGAGGCCCGCACCAAAAACAGATGGCAGTACCATGTTTCCTGTGCAGCCTGAAGAATGGCGAGCCAAAATAAGCCCCTTTCCTTTATAAATTATCCAGTATCAGGTATTCCTTTATAGCAACACAAATGGACTATAATACACACCCCAAGTTGACTAAGACAGGTAGTACTGGCCTGATTATATCTCCCCACAACCCGGAAAAATCACAGCCTAGTGGACCACCATTACCAAAAGCAGTATTTGGAGATATTGTGGGGGTTGAGGGGAACTGACCCGTTGGTTCAAAATTATATTTTAAACAGTCTACAACATTTAGATTGGGAAGGCCTGTCTCTCAGCATGACAGCAGAGATAGAAAAATCACCAAACAAAAAAGGCTGGGAGACTTAACCAGAAGGGAGTAATCCCTAATGAACAAGGTCAATATTTACGCCCCCCCCCCAAAAAAAAGTATAAGTGGCTATTTTTTAAGGTGTTTGGCTTTACAAATAAAAAAACACTAATGTAACTATCAGGATTTTTTTTTTCATCTTTTAGTTTAATTTCTAGAAAGTAATGAGTGATTTTTACTTTCTAATTTTTCTATATTATAAGTTTTACTGTTTGTTACAAAAGTAAGTTTTGGTGTATTTTTTGCTTGTTTCAACCCTTAAACCTTTTGGCAAAGCTTTGTACTATTCTCCTAGTATTGATAAATTTGGTCCACCCTCAGATTCCATAAGCCTCTAATTACATATCTCCTTTTTATGTTTTAATTAGCCAGAGTTCTGTTGTTGCAAATAACAGAATCTAATACATTTCCATTCCTGGACTAAATCCAAAAGTTAAAAACCACTTCTGAGTAAGATTTTCCCCTATGGAATCTTAAAATGTGGAGAAACAGATTTCTGTTGTGGCTCTTAAACCAAACTCCAAATTAGAATGTCTCACTACTCAGAGACTACCAATCTTTGAGCCTATTAGTTCGTCCCTCTACTTTCCCACATGAAGCTGAGTTTAACTGGAGAGCAGAAAGGTCCTGGAGAAACATAAATGTTTATTATTAAAGACCTAAATTATTTAAAGTAAGTTCATCACTACTGGTAATGTAAGTCTAGAATATAAAGAGGCAAAAAAATAGCAAATAACTGAATCTTCCATATCTAGCAAGACTCTAACCTTGTCATAAGGTGTTCCTGGCTACTGCACACTCTAGAAGCGAGGGAAAACCATGATAAAATGGGATACCCTGTTTCTACTCTGTCTTCCTGATTTAAAAGGTTAGTTTTCTATCATTAGCTAATTAATTAAATTGAACTTATTATTCTTTCAGAGAAAGAGAGAGACAGGATTTATTCCCCTATCTGTAGCTCTGCAAAAACACTATATCCCTGAAAACACAACTCTTTGGAGTCTTCAAGTGTATTTGAATGGTCATTCAGTCAGCATTTACAGAGTGCCTTGGAGATACAAAGCATTTGGAAATACACACATTCAAGAAGATGCTTGCGACAGGAAAGAAAATGTAATAACATATATAACTACTATGGGTTATTTAAAAAAAACAAAAACAAATGAAGTGAGATCCATATTAGAGATCACACTGAAAGTTTCTGAAAGGAAAATATGAACAAAATGGCAACCATTTCCTTTCTTTCCTCCCCGACTCTCAGCAATGAACCAAGAAGTAACAGAAAACATCACAAACTTTTGATACTATTCTTTTTAAGACTCTGATGCTATCTTTTACCACATTTCACTTCTCAGCCTACAGTAATGACACACGTTAGACATTTCAGTTCCCAGGATCTTTCAAATATTAAGATCTACACAATGGATATGTGCAAATATGTTATAAATGAAACATTTATTTTAGTCTGTGTCCACCTAAACACCAGCTTTGAAAATCTCTAAGATATGAATCCTTTCAGACTCCTCAAAATTTAAAATAATTTTGAGGAAACTATTAAAATATACATCAATAAACTAGCAATATAACAGCATAGATTATCCTCAAAAATTCATCACAGTAACATTTCAACAAAACACATTTTGGATGAATCAAATTTATCACCAGCACATTCAGTAATTAACCTGACTTGTTTTAAACTGATAGGTAAGTCATGTCAACTTTGAAAATATAACAAAAAGGTTTTTCAATAAAATCTCCCAACAATACTCAAAACAGAAATAAGCATGTAAGAATAAGGCCAGGTGAATTAAATAACGTTCTTAACACTATAAACTGCCACTAAATATCAGAGTAAGAAAGAATCTCTAACTTCATCTCATGTCATAACTAGAAATAATAATTCTGGAATTAAAGGTTTCTATATTCTAAGGAGAAACCTGGGTTACATGCCAAAAATTGGTTGAGAAAACCAACCACTTCTTCATTCATTGATTGATCAATATATGTTGGGTGAACACTTTATGCTAGGCACTGCTGTAGGTGCTAAGCCCTTAGAGAGTTTGCATTTTAATGAGGAAACAAACAATTAGCAAGGGCATAAAAATACAGAGAAGAGAGGTGTAAATGTCAAGGATCCATAGTACATTCAAACATTTAAATTGAGTAGCATCAATAAAGTTGGCCAGGGAAGAAGGAAGAGAACCAACAGGGCATCCTATACATTAAGTGAAGAGACAGTGGTCAATTACTCCAAATGTTGCCAAGAGTTTAAATAAAAAATAAAATAAAATAAAGCAATGATAAGTAACCACTGAATTTAGCAACTGTTTTGATGGAGTGGTGAGAATAAAAGCTTGATTTGAAATAGAATAGAGACTTCTTCTTTCAGACTTGGAGTAACAAGATTTATCCTTTTGCCTGAAACAACCATTTCAAGATAATAGTCAACAGGCAACAAAGTTCTGATCCCTCAGATACAGTAGACAAACGAGGTGAAGCACAAGGTCAGAGAAACTAGGGCTAAGCAGTCTTTGAGTTATAGCCAAAATTGTACTGAAGGTTCTAGTCAGTACAATCAAGCAAGAAAAATAAATTTAAAAAAATATCCAAATCAGAAAGGAACAAATGAAATGTCTTTATTCACAGAAAACACAATTGTCTTTTGAGATAATATGGTGGAATCTACAAAAAAGTTACTATGACAAGGGTGTTCAGCAAGGACAGTAGTAGTCCTTATGCAGGACCTAAGACCAATATACACACATCAATTGTATTTCTATGCATTAGTAGCAGAAAACTAAAAAATAAAAATTGTAAAACATTGCTACCTAGAGTAGCATCAAAAGAAGAAAATAAGGGCTGGGCACAGTGGCTCACACCTGTAATCCCAATAGTTTGGGAGGGTGAGGCAGGCAAATTGCTTGAGCTCGGGAATTCGAGACCAGCCTGGGCAACATGACCAAACCCCATCTCTACAAAAACTACAAAAGCTATCCAGGCACAGTGGCTCGCCCCCAGCTATTGAGGAGGCTGAGGTGGAAGGATCACTTGAGCCTGGGAGGCAGAAGTTGCAATGAGCCGAGATCATATCACCACACTGCAGCCTGACAGAGCAAGATCCTGTCACCAAAAAAAAAAAAAAAAAAAAAAAAGTAAGAAAAAAGACGAACTATGGATAAATCTGACCAAAGGTGTGAAAAAACTGTATAGTTAAACTATAAAACTTGCTGAGAGAAATTAAAGAATATCTAAAGAAATGGAGAGACATACTTTATTCATGGATCAGATGATACAATATTATTAACACTAATTCTCTTTAAATTGATCTACAGATTTAACACAATCAAATTCCCATATTTATTCAAAACTGTCAAGGTGTTCTAAAATTTATCTAGAAATACAAATATCTGTGAGGTTTGGCAAGTATTTCTAACGCATGTCACTAAAATCACAATGAGTGGACTTCATCAAAATAAATTCTGCCCTTCGACACTGAAGCTACTAATTAGGAGAAAATTGTTACAAAACATGCATCTGGTAAAGGATTAATATCTGATAAGAACCAAAACATATAAACAACTCCCAAAACACAATAAAAAGACAAACAAGCCAATAAAAAATGAACAAAAGAGGCTGAGTGCAGTGGCTCATGACTAACTCCAGCACTCTGGGAAGCTATGGCAGGACTGCTTGAGCCCAGGAGTTTGAGACCACTCTGGCCAACATAGTGAGACCCCATCTCTATAAAAAATAAAAATTAGCCGGACATAGTGGTAACACGCCTGTAGTCCCAGCTATTCCGGAGGCTGAGATGGAAGAATCACTTGAGCCTAGGAGGCCGAAGCTTCAGTGAGCTGTAGTCATACCACTGCACTTCAGCCTTGTAGACAACAGAGAAAGATCCTCTCCCTCCAAAAAAAAAAAAAAAAAAACAACCAGAAAAAAAGAAAGAGAAAAAAAAACATTTGAACAGACATCATCAAAGATGATACATTAATAAGCATATGAAAAGATGATCAACATCATTAAGAATTGTAAATTAAAACTGTAATAAGGTACTACTACAATAGTCATAAGAGTGGACAAAATTAAATGAGATGACAATAACAAGCTCTGAAGAAAATATGGATGAATTGGAACTCTCCTACATTGCTGTAAAATGGTAAACTGTAAAATGGTAAAACCACACCAGAATACATTTAGCAGTCTCTTAAACATACCATATGATTCAGCCATATCATTCCTGTGTCTTTATCCAACAGAAAAGAAAGCATGTGTCCATACAAAGACTTATACACTTGTAGACCAATGTTCATAGTGGCTTTATTTGTATACCTAAAAACTAGCAACAATCCAAATGTCCATCAAGAGATGAATGATTATACAAATTGCGGTAAACCCATACAATGAAATATTAGTCAACAATACAAAAGGACATCCAAATAGGAATAGGGGCAACTTCCCCAACTTGATAAAGAACATCTACGAAATACCCACAGGCAACATCATACTTAATGTCAAGAAACTAGAATCTTTCCTGCTAAGATCAGAAACAGGCAAGGATGTCACCTCTCACTATTCCTTTTTCAACATCATACTAGAAGTCCCTATTAAAGTAATAAGACAAGAAAAGGCAACAAAAGTATACTGATTATAAAGAAAGAAATAAAACTGTCATTGTTTGTGGGTGACAAAAAAAACTCCTGGAACTAATAATCAATTATAGCAGAATTACAGAATACAAAGTTAATAAACAAAAGTCAGGCCGGGTTTGGTGGCTCATGCCAGTAATCCCATAACTTTGGGAGGCTGAGGCGGATGGATCACAAGGTCAGGAGATGGAGACCATCCTGGCCAACATGGTCGAACCCTGTCTCTACTAAAAATATAAAAATTAGCTGGGCGTGGTGGCAACATGCCTGTAGTCCCAGCTACTCGGGAGACTGAGGCAGGAGAATCACCTGAACCTGAGAGGTGGAGGCCGCAGTGAGCTGAGATTGCATCACTGCACTTCAGCCTGGTGACAGAGTGAGATTCTGTCTGGGGGAAAAAAAAAAAAAAAATTCTGCTCTGCAAAACACACTATGAAGAGAATAAAAAGATAAGCCATGCTTAGAGTTACTAATCTTGAATTATAGCATCATTAACCAGCCTTCAGCTACCTGAGTGGAGGCATGAAGAACGCACAGAGCAAGATTTAACCTGGGTTGGACGTTTTACCAGACATGCACAATTTAAAAGAGGAACAGGCAAGGAAGTTGATGGTGCAGACAAATAAGTGGTTTCAATGATGGATGACGAACTTCAACTTGGTCAAGAAGGTGGGGAGGAAGTAAGATGAAAGGATTATAGAAACCAATATAGCTAAAGAATTATTGTAACTGAGGTACTAAGGGGGATGAGGTGGAAAATGGGAGATGATGGCTGGATAGTGGAAAAGTTCATTTCTCTGGGACTCAGTCTTAATGTTTATAAAATGTCTCATCACTTTGTAACTGTATATTCTTGAAAACTGTCAAAAAACTTTTATATACACCATTTCATTTGATCTCCACATCCCAACCCTTGCCCCTAAAAAAATCACCCTATTAGGCGCAGGTAATTTTTTTTTCCATATGATGGATCAAGAATATAAATAGTAAGGAACAGTATCATTTGCCATAGTTCAGAGGATCAGGGAAGACTTTCCTGGATGTGACATTTAAGCTATACCTTGAAGGCTCATATTTTCATAGGCTGAGAAGACAATTTTCATGTTAAGCAAGGATTCAGTATGAGGCCAAAATATGTAACCACAAGTAAGACCGGAAAGGAAGGTTTAATACAAAATGGGAAAGGACAGTAATTACAAATGGCACAAAGAACTAGAACTAAAGTCTTACAATTATCCTCTGGCACAGTGCTTAGCATCTTCTAAAACAGTACTGTCTCAGTGACACAGCCACATGTGGCTATTAAAAATTAAATTAAATTAAATTAGGTTTTCAGTTACAAGCCATATTTCAAGTACTCAATATCCACAACTGCCTAGTGACAACTGTACTGAAGAGTATAGCTACAGAACATTTGCATCACTGCAGAAAGTTCTAGATAACACAATTCTAGAATAGAAGTTCAATAAGTCAACTTTCTAAATACAGGTTGGCAGGTTTACATAAAGCTAAAAAATTCAGCTTCAAAAGAATTAATTTTTTAAAGTTCACATTTCTATAGTAACTTACCATAACCAATATAGTGAATAACAGGAACAGAAAATAACAAATTTCTACTATTTTCTAAATATTAACACTATTAAGTTAATCCTAATATATCATGATATCTTCAATAATCTCTAGCAATTTCAGGCTTTTATAAAATGCTTTTTAAAATGGAGTCTTCACCATCTATTCTCAATCAATCACTATGTTTTAACTTCAAGTAAGGACAGTATCTTAATTTAACCAACCAACATAAGGGTTCTCCTTAGCTGAATTTACTGTATGGCTAAAAGCACAATTTCGTTATATTTTCAGGAGAAGCACAAACCTTTAGATCAGAATGAGGCCTTAGAGGATATCTGATATACCCTAATTCTACAGAGACAGTGATTTGCTGTTATTATATGACTAGTTACTGGTAAAAACATAGAGAAGAAGCCGCCTGGCTTTCAACTGTTGTCTTCCCAACTCCCTCATGCTGAGCGCAAAATGAGTAAAACTGAATGTTTTATAAAAAGAAAATCTAGAAGAGCTACTAGTTGGGACATTCAAAAACTCAATGATTTCCAAAATACAAAGGTAAAGAGGTATTGCAATTCTTAAATCAAGTACTATGCAAGCAAAATGCAGAGAGAGAGTTTTCATAACAATTATTCAGATTGTACTCTTTACATTCCCATTTCAACCTGTGAAATTTTGCAATTTTAAAATACTAATGAATAATTTAAAAAATAATTTTAGTTTTTAAAAAATGTTTTAAATTTAGTTTAAATTACTATTTAAATATTTAAATGAGTTTTAAACTTAATAAAATGTATTCCCAAGAATACTAGAAAAATTATATTACAGGTTGAGTATTCCTTATCTGAAATGCTTAGAATAAGAAGTATTTTGAATTTGGTGTGTGTTTTTTTTGGGGGGGGGGGGAATTTTTGAAATATTTGCATATATATATATCAGATACTTTGGGAATAGGACCAAAGCCTAACCAGAAAATTCATTTATGTTTCATATACACCTTATACATATAGCTTGATTATACACAATATTTTTAAAAATTTTGTCCATGAAACCAAGGTTGTGTACATGGAACCATCAGAGAACAAAGGTGTCAGCTGTGGAATGTTTCAAATTTTGGAGCATTTCAGATTTTGTGAACCTGTAAATATCTTCTCAGAAACTGACATTTAAGAAACTAGCACTTTAAAGACAAAAAATCTATAAATTCTCATAAATGACAGCCTTCTATAGTGGTTCAGGTAAAAATTTATATACCCACATGTCAACATTCATTAATAATCCAAAAATCTTAAACTTGCTGTTTTAAAGGAGGCACCTCTAAACAATTACAAAGGGGAATATGGTTCAGTAATATATGTACTTCTAAGACCTAAGAATGAGATTTAAAACTGTAAATGAGGAACAGAATGAAATAAAAAGAGCAAGAACTTTGGAGTTGGACTTAGATTCAAGAACACAGTTGTGATTATGGGTCCTTGAGCTGTTTTATCACCTATAAAAAAGGACTATTATCACCTAATTAACGAAGTCTCAGTAAAATTTAAAATAAAGCACTCAAACATGGGAATAGGTACAAACTAAGCACCAAAGGAAGAACCGCTAGAACTGTTTCAGGTCCAGTTGAAACTAAAGCCTGATTCTGTAGTGGCACTAATCTACATGGCTACATGATTTCTGCCTTGTGCCCCCAACCCTAGCATCACTAGCAGCTAAGAGGTAAGCACAGAGAATGTATAGAGCTACGCTGATCCACAGTTAAATTTTGCAAGGCTGGTGTGATTACAAAAATGTTTGAGCCATGCAGACACTCTAAGACAACTCAAGGTTGAAGAAAAAAGTTTTTGCTAATATAGGCAAAATACAGGATACACATAGCACATATTAAGAGTTCAAATATTTATTTAGTTTCACTCATGGAATATAAAGTATTAATACTATGTACTACAGCACAGAAGACTGTACAGCTGCAACTTCCAAGAGCTGATAATCTAGAAAAGAAAATAAGACATACAAGGCAATGAACGCACTTAATTTGTTAACCAAGCCAAAATAGTTTAAAGAAACATTATTAATAATTTTATCACAATAGCTGTAAACCTAGATATTCCAAGGAAAATAGGGACATATTAACCTTATGAGAGCCCCCAGTTAAGGGTACAAACTTAAAAAGATACTTACAAAAAGGAATGAGAGAAGTGTGTAGTATAAGAAAAGCTACATCTACAAAGTAACTTTTTTTTTCAGCTACAACTAAAGGAGTCATTCTATTTTTATCTGGGAAGTTGTAGGAGATCAGTAGAATTTATGCTGGATAATTGGTGAGGTGAAATTTTCCAGGCAGAGTAAAGGCACTAAAGGAAAAACAAAAGCAGAGAGACTCACAGAAACAGAAAATATAAGTATCGGTAACAAAATGACATGAGATAAGGCCAGAAAGGCATGTTCTTAATTCAGCTTGTTTGCTCATCTGCTTTTTCTTTTTCTTTTTTTTTTTTTTAACTAACATTTATTTAACAACCTACCTGTATGGATCATTTATGCCGAGGAAGGACAAAGAAGATGAAGCATGCTCCTTACCTTGGGGAGCTTAAAGTATAGTCAGGAGGAGAAACAGAATACTGTAGGCTGAAAATACAGGAAGTCAAAAAATTAGCAAGAGTATAGGAAAATTGGCCTAACAATTCCCATATTATACTGGCAAAAAGAGAGCACAGATACAGAAAGGGTAATTAAATTAGGTGAAGGGAACCTGTAAGTATTATCTTATTTGGAAAAAGGAGTCTCTGAAAATGTAAGTTAAAGGTCTCAGGATGAAATGACAGTGGATTATCCAGGTAGCTCCCAAATCCAATGAAAAGTGTCCTTACAGAAGATACACAGAGTAAAGTCAGAGAGATGAAAAGGCCATGTAAAGACACAGGAAGAGACTGGAGTTATGTAGCCACAAGCCAAGGAATGCATGTAGCCACCAGAGCTGAAAGAAGCACAGAAGAGAATCTCCCTTAGAGCCTCTGGAAGGAACATGGCTTGATTTTGAAACAGGATGCATGGCACAAATTACGGACTTCTACACTCCAGAGCTGTGTGAGAACATACTTAAGTCGTCAGTTTATGATAATTTGTTACAGAAGCCCTGGGAAGCTAAATAAGAGTACTGCACTAAATTTGACATAATACCCAGAACAACAATAGTAATATGAACAGCAACAGGGAAAATGTTCAGACTTGCATACTGCTCAAAAGTCCTAGAATCAATGCTAGTTTAAAAATATTTCTTTTTTGCTCTGTTCTAAAATCCAGATAACTTTATAGATTAAAATCAAAGAAGAAGACAATTACAAACTCAATAGCCTTTGACTTCCTCATCTAGAAAAGCAAGGATCTCAACTAGAAAACTGGTTTTCAAATTGATCTCCATGTCCAATTCTAGTAAGGTAACTCAAGGAAGAGGTGAGGGAAAGTACAACAAATGAAAATTTCAAAGCACAAGGCTTACAGCTTCTATCAGAGCAGCTTCACTTTTATACATGTAAAATTTTTATATATATGTATTAGTCCTTCTTCATGCAGCTGATAAAGACATACCCGGGACTGGGCAATTTACAACAGGAAGAAGTTTAATGGAGAACTCACAGTTCCATGGGGTAGGAGAAGACTCACAATCAGGGTGGAAGGCAAGGAGAAGCAAGTCACATCTTACATGGATAGCAGCAGGCACAGAGAGCTTGTGCAGTGAAACTCCCCTTTTTAAAACCATCAGATATTGTGAGACTTATTTACCATTACGAGAACAGCACAGGAAAGACCTGCCTCCATGATTCAATTACCTTCCACCAGGTCCCTCCCACAACATATGGAATTCAAGATAAGATCTGAGTGGGGACACAGCCAAACCCTATCATTCCACATCTGGCCCCACCCAAAACTCATGCACTCACATTTTAAAACCAATAATGCCTTCCCAACAGTCCCCCAAAGTCTTAACACATTTCAGCATTAACTCAAAAGTCCACAGTTCAAAGTCTCATCCCAGACAAGGCAAGTCCCTTCCACCTACAAGCCTGTAAAATCAAAAGCAAGTTAGTTACTTCCCAGATACAATGGGCGTACAGGTTTTGGATAAATACAGCCATTCCAAATCAAAGACATTGGCCAAAACAAAGGGGCTATATAGGCCCCATGCAAGTCCAAAATCCAGCGGGGCAGTCAAATTTTAAAACTCCAAAATGATCTCCTTTGACTACATGTCTCACATCCAGGTAACACTGTTGCAAGAAACCGGTTCCTATGGTCTTAGGCAGCTCCACCCCATGGCTTTGTAAGGTACAGCCTCCTTCCTGGCTGCTTTCAAGGGCTGGCATTGAGTGTCTGCAGCTTTTCCAGGCAAATGATACAAGCTGTCAGTGGATCTACAATTTGGGGGTCTGGAGGGCTGTGGCCCTCTTCTCACAGCTCCACTAGGCAGTATCCCAGTAGGGACTTTGTGTGGGAGCTCTGACCCCACATTTCCCTTCTGCACTCCACGAGGGCCCCACCCCTGCAGCAAACATTTGCCTGGGTACACAGGCCTTTCCACACATCTTCTGAAATCTAGGCAAAGGTTCCTAAACCTGAATTCTTGACTTCTGTGCACCCATAGGCTCAACAACACAGAAGCTGCCAACGCCTGGCAGCTTCAACCCTCTGTAGTAACAGCCTGAGCTGCACCTTGGCCCCTTTTAGTCATGGCTGGAGCAGCTGGGATGCAGGATACCAAGTTCTAGACTGCACACTGCAGAGGGACACTGGGCCTAGCCCACGTAACCCTTTTTTCCTCCTAAACCTTCAGGCCTGTGATGGAAAAGGCTGCTACAGAGGTCTCTGACATGCCCTGGAGCCATTTTCCCCATTGTCTTGATGATTAACAAATTTCTCTTCAGAAAATGGGATTTTCTTTTCTATCACAGTGTCAAGCCGCAAATTTTCCAAACATGCATGGTCTGTTTTCCTTTTAAAACTGAATGCCTTTAGTAGCACCCAAGTCACATCTTGAATGCTTTGCTGCCTAGAAATTTCTTCCACCAGATACCCTAAATCATCTCTCTCAAGGTGAAAGTACTACAATCTATAGGGTAGGGGCAAAATGCCGCCAGAATCTTTGCTAAAGCGTGACAAGAGTCACCTTTGCTTCAGTTTCCAATAAGTTCCTCATCTCCATCTGAGACCACCTCAGCCTGGATTTTATTGTCCATATCATTATTAGTATTTTGGACAAAGCCATTCAACAAGTCTCGAGGAAGTTTCACTTTCCCACATTTTCCTGTCTTCTTCTGAGCCCTCCAAACTGTTCTAACCTCTGCCTGTTACCCAGTTCCAAAGTCACTTCCACATTTTCAGGTATTTTTTCAGTAATGCCCACTCTACTGGCACCAATTTACTGTATTAGTCCATTTTCATGTTGCTGATAAAGACAACCCAAGACTGAGCAATTTACAAAGGAAAGAGGCTTAATGGAGAACCTACAGTTCCAGGTGGCTGAGGATGCCTCAAGATCACAGTGGAAGGCAAGAAGGAGCAGGCCACATCTTAAATGGACAGCAGCAGGCATAGACAGCTTGTGCAGGGAAACTCCCCTTTTTAAAGCCATCAGATCTCATGAGACTTACTATGACAAGGACAGCACAGGAAAGAATTGCCCCCATGAATCAATTACCTCCCATTAAGTCCCTCCCACAACACATGGGAATTAAAGATAAGATATGGGAGAGGACACAGCCAAACCATATCAATACTAAATAATAAAACTATTTGAAAAAAGTGAGGAGTAGGGGAACAGGAAGGAGACTGAGTATAACCAGATTAGATGTTTGGAATCTTTTTCTGCACTCTTCCGCAACTTGATCCTTCTTCTGCCTTCTGGACAGATGATGATCAAAGGTAGACCCCAGAAATGTATACTGTAATACTATAATCCAACCACACTCTTTTCTTCCAACATAATTTCCACAAAGTACCACAATAGCAAATATTCATTAGCCTGTGAATATCATTAAGTTTGTGAATATAACACTCAATATAACACAAAATCTTTTTTGAAAAGTATCTTTAGGATCGTTTTTTTCATTGACTCCAAGATGAAGATCTTTTCCCCCATGTCTCTAAAACAGATACAGGTGGTCTGTGTATATGCAAATTTGGTTATTATTCCTGGTGGCATGACTAACCGTACGCGACACTATGACCTATGACTTTTAAGTTAACAAGAACCCTACGTTCCACTAATTTCTTCTGGTATGATGAGGCTAGCACCAGAATGAAAACTTACAGAATAGACATTACAGCCTTGTAAGAAAAATCTCAGTGACGACTGTCTTTTATGTACTAATGAGTTAACACAGCAAGCATAACTGCTATCCTCGAAAAAGGCCTTCCTGCAAAATTAGTGCTTAACTGGCATTGGTGAATTTACATTTGGGGAGGGGTTCTACTATTAGCTGATAATAGTTCACCCTTTGTGCAAATATGGTTTACACTGAATAAGTACTTTCTTTCTAGGAGTCTGGAATTTGGGTATATGCTAGGCAGGGAATGCACTCATGATCAGGCCCTCCACCCCCCAAAAGAACCCTGTGCAATGGGTCACTATTATCTAATGAACTTCCCTGATTGGTAACATTTCATAAATGTCACAACTTGTTCCTAAGGGAACTGAATCCATCTTGTGTGACTCTGGAAAAGAAAGGTGGAATCTTTTGCCTGGTTGTTCCCAGACTTTGCCTCAGGCCCCACTGCTGATTGTGCTTGGTATCCTTTATATATCATAAATCATAGCCTTGAGTATGACTCTGCTGAGCCCTGTAAGGCCCCAGAGAATTACTGAATCTGACGGTAGTCTTGGGGACCTTTTAACATATCTTTTATGAAAGACAGCATCAAGTAACTCCTCATAGCACTGATGAAAAAGCACAGAAAGGCAAAAGCAATACAAAAAAGACTCTTAAAAATTAATAGGAGTACCTTAAACATTTTTCCACTTATATTTCCATTTTCTTGTATGTACACAAATTATGATGATTTTTAAAACTATGCCTATGGGTGAAATATTGATAAGTATAAAAGTATCATAAATATAAAATAAATCAATACACATAAAATAAAAATTACAAGTATTGTCATAGATTTTGTCTTTACTTATATGAAATAAAAGTACATATAAGTCAAAATATATAAAATAAAAATTGTAAGTGATACAAAAGTGTTGTCACAGTTTGGTTTTATCTTTTCCTTCCTTAATGCTACATAAAATCATTTAATCTATGACAATTTGTATCCTATGAAATAAAGTAAATGTCACAATTTGATATCCTAAAGCAATAGATCAGCATCTACAGAATAAGTGTCTCACATAATAAGGCAATGCAGGTTAGGACACACTAAGAATAGACTAACAGAGATTTTAAAACAATGGTTTTATGTTTTTTTTCTACATTCCATACACTATCTAAATATTCAAATGTTTTAGTTACATGAATTAATATGTATAATTCCCAAAGTTACTAGAAAGGCAATAATACAAAGATTTTTCATTTCATTTTGTTTAAGAGGTATGTAAGGCTGGGTGCAGTGGCTCACGCCTATATTTCAGCATTTTGGGAGGCCGAGGTGGGCGGACCACCTGAGGTCAGGAGTTCCAGACCAGTCTGGCTAACAAGGTGAAACCCCATTTCTACTAAAAACACAAAAACTTGGCTGGGTGTGGTGGGGGTGCTGCCTGTAATCCCAGCTACTCAAGAGGCTGAGGCAGGAGAATCACTTGAACCTGGGAGGTGGAGGTTGCAGTGAGCTGAGATCACACCACTGCACACCAGCTTGAGCAACAAGAGCGAAACTCCATCTCAAAAAAATAAATAAAAAATAAAGCCCCACACACATAATACTTAGCTTCTAATCTTGCGCAAGAACACCTTTAAGATACCTTCACATTATGGAAATGTGTGATTATCAACTTAAATACTGTAGTACATCTTCATGAACTTGTGTTAGGCAAAGCCTTCTAGACATGGCACAAGCATAAGCAACTAAAGGATAAAAAAAAAAAGAGGTACACTGTACTTTATCAAAATAAAAAGCTTCTCTGTTAAAATGGACATCATCAATAAGGTGAAAGAAAACACAACCTACAGACTGAAAGAAATCATTTGCAGAAGACATACCTAAAATACTTGTCTCCAGAATATATTTTGGGGGGGAAACCTCTTACAGGTCAATTAAATATAAATAACCCAACTGAAACATGAGCAAAGGATCTGAATTAACATGCCTTCAGGGAAGTTATGTAAATGGCTAATTAGCAAATGAAAATTTGTTCAACATCATTAGCCATCAAGCAAACCAAACCAAAACGTTATACCACCTCACACCCACATGTGATGGTTAGAATTAAAAAGGCAGAAAATAACAAGAGTAAGAATGTAGAGAAGAATTATCAATGCTAGTAGGAACATAAAATGGAATAGCCTCTTTGTAAAACAGTTTGGTAGCTCTTCAAAAGGTAAAATATAATTGGCAAAACCTCCAGCAATTTCACTTGCAGGTAAATACTGAAGTGAAATAAAAATATATGTCCACCCAAAAACCTGTGACTACTTACAGCAGCATTATTAATAATAACCCCAAAGCAGAAATAACCCAAATGTCTACAGACAAATGCTATATATCTACATAATAGAAAATTAGTTATAATAAAAAAATGAAATACTGATAATACAACAATATCAATGAACTTTGAAAACATTACACTAAATGAAGTAATGCAGATACAAAAGACTACACATTTTATGTTAACATTTAATGAATATACAGAATAGAACATCTATAAAGACAAAGAAGTAAATCAATGTTGCCTAGTGTTGGGGGGTGAAATGTTAGGTTAAATGGGAACTGACTTATCTTTTTTGGAGGAAATAATAAGATTGACTGTAATGATAGCTGCATAACTCTATGAATCCACTAAAAACCAATGATCTATACACATTAAATCAGAAAATCGTAAGGTATGTGAATTATATTAATAAAGCTTCTGTATCTACTGTATAAAATAAAAATGCCTTATGAGATACACACACACACAAGCACTAATGGAAGAATAAGGATAAAGATGGTTAAACCAATGGCTTCAAATAGGTTGCTATAAAAGTGATTGCAGGTTTTAATGGCAAAAACCGCAATTACTTTTGCACCAACTTATTTAGAAAGATAAAGTAGAAGTTTAAGGCAAAAAGAGAATTTTAATTAGCAGATTTGCACTGAAGAAAATACAAAGGATGATCTTCAGAGAAAGAAAAAGAATTCCAGATGGAAATTTTAAACTGTCATGAAAAAATAAAGAACTAGAGAAAAGGTAAACACATAGGAAAAAGAAATATTTGCTGTATAAAACAATAAAAGTGCCTTATGAGATGAACACAAACACACACACACACACACACACACACACACACACACACACACTGGCACTAATGGCAGAAAAAGGATAAAGACAGTTAATGTTTGGTGGTTCCCATGTTGCTTGGGAAGTAATAATATATGTACTAATCACTATGGCTTTAATAAGTCAAGGATGCATCTTACAGTCTCTCTCGGGTAGTTAACAGTAGGGTAGTTAATGAAGTTAATATTAAAGAATATAACACCAGCAATCTAACAATAGGAAAATGGAATTAAGAATAATTATACAAAGGAAAGCAATAAATGAATAAAGCAAAGGACATATGGACAAATAGAAAGCAAAATATAAGATGGTAGAGCTAAACTAAAAAACGTAAATAAATAAACTATAACAACTAAATAGGCCAAACAAAAGACAAAGCCTAGAAGACTGATTTTCTAAAAATGTCTGCTGCTTACAAGTGATGCCTTAAATTTAAGGACACAGAAAGATTGAGAGTAAAGGTTGCAAAAGGATAAAATGTAAACCCTAATAAAAATAAACTTATGTAGCTATATACAAACTAGACAAAGTAAATGATAAGTCAAGAAGTAATGCTAGAGATATAGGGCCATTTAACAATGATAAAAGAGCCACGTCTCAGGAAAATACAACTCCAAATTTGATTGTACCTCATAACCTGGTATGTACAGAGCAAAAATTTACAGAATCAAAAGAAAAAAATAGGCCAGGCTTGGTGGCTCACACCTATAACCCCAGCAATGTGGGAGGCTAAGGCAGACGGATTACGATGTCAAAAGATTGAGGCCATCCTGGCCAACATGGTGAAACCCCGTCTCTGCTAAAAATACAAAAATTAACTAGGCGTGGTGGCGCATGCCTGTAGTCTCAGCTACTCGGGAGGTTGAGGCAGAAGAATCACTTCAACCCAGGAGGCAGAGGTTGCAGTAAGCCTAGATTGAGTCACTGCACTTCAGCCTGGCGACAGTGCAAGACTCCATCTTAAAAAAAAAAAAAAAAGACAAATCCACATCATGGCATACAATTTTAATAAACTGCTCACTAATTAACTGAAGCTAAATAAAAATTAGAAAGGGTTAAGAAGATTTGAACAATGCAACCAACTCAATTGATCTGATACATATAGATATCTGGAAAGAGAACACTTCACCCAACAAGCACAATGTACATTCTTTTCAAGTGTACACAAAATTGCCAAAACTGACTGCATATTGGGTCCAAAGACTGAAATCCTACAGAGAAAGTTCCTTGACACAATATTAATCCAAAAATCAGTAAGAAAGGTAACTTTTAAATCCCCATATATTTAGTTAATCAAAAATTTCAAAATAATCCATGAGTCAAAAAGATCTCACGGAAATATAAAAATGTTCTGAACACACAAGGGATGCACTTAGTCATGTCTAAAGGGAAAAAATTATATATATCTCTATATATGTATACACATACATACACACACACACACATATGAAAAGAGAAAGGCTGAAAATCAGGAATCTAACTATCCATCTCAAGAATGAGAAAGACTAAGAAATAAGGCATTCTCCAAATAAAAATAAGTAGAAGAAAAAAAGACAGAAAAGAAAATAATGAAATAGAATCAACTATGAATCAAAAGTGGGTTTTTTGAAAAGTATAATGAAATTGAAAAAGTCTTGGAAAGACTGATCCAGAAAATGAGAAAAGGCACAAAATACTAACATAAGAAATGAAAACACAGAGCATCACTACCTGTCCTCCAGGTGTTAAAAAGATGGTAAGGAAATATTCTGAACGAGTTTTTGTCAACAGATTTGAAAGCATGAAGTTAACAAATTCCTACAAAAATGCTAAGTGCCAAAAAGACACAATAAATCTGACTAGTACTATAATTATTAAAATGTTAAATCTGTAATTAAAAATCATACTCTTAAAAACTTCATGCCCAGATGAATTCTACAAAACAAAAGAAGTATCAATCTTAAACTCTCACACAAGACAAAAAAAAAAAAAAAAAAAAAAAAAAGACGAACACTTCCCAATTTTTTAATGAGTCTAGCATAGTCTTGACACCGAAACGTGGCAAAAGCATTTTAAGAAAGAAAAATTATGGGGCAATTTAATTCCTAAATGTAGGTGGAAAGAAA
The DNA here is from genome assembly GCF_009761245.1 of Sapajus apella. Lineage (NCBI taxonomy): Eukaryota > Metazoa > Chordata > Mammalia > Primates > Cebidae > Sapajus > Sapajus apella. Next base: position 9,721,372 of record NW_022436980.1, read on the forward strand.
ATAAAATAGCAAATTGAATTCAGTGATATAATAAAGGACATATTCATCAAAACCAGACTGAGATTACTCCAGAAACACAAAAATGGTTTAGGTTTTTTTTTTTTTTTTTTTTTTTTTAGGAAAAAAGAGAAAAAAAAAAGAAAAAGAAAGAAAGAGAGAAAGATAGAGGAAGAGAAAGAGGGAGAGAAAGAGGGAGAGAGAATGGGAGTCTTGCTTTATTGCCCAGACTAGAATGCAGTCTAAAAATGGGTATTGAAAACCTCTTTTATACCAATAATTGTGCTTAACAATGGAGACAGGAAGGAATAAGGGAGGAAAATAACAAACAAATAGCCAACCAATATTTGATTTAAACCTGTGAAATGCTTTGCAAGTACTGAGGAGTGATTTACTTCCAATTATGTAGTCACTTTTAGAGTAGGTGTGATGTGATACTGATAAGAATGTGTGTTTTGTGGATTTGGGGTGGAGAGTTCTATAAATGTTTATTAAGTTTACTTGTTCTGGGTCTGAGCTCAAGTCCTGGATATCCTTTTTAATTTTCTATCTCATTGATCTATCTAATATTGACAACGTGATGTTAAAGTCTCCCACTATTACTTTGTGGGAGTTTAAGTCTCTTTATAAGTCTTTGCATAAACCTTATGCATCTGGGTGCTCCTGTATTGGGTGCGTATATATTTAGGATTGCTAACTCTTCTTGTTGCATTGATCATTTTACCATTATGTAATGTCCTTCTTTGTCTCTTTTGATCTTTGTTGCTTTAAAGTCTACTTTCTCAGAAGCGAGAATTACAACTCCTGCCATATATATATATATATATATATATATATATATATATATATATAGGCTCTCCATTTGGTTGGTAAATCTTCCTCCTTTGTTTTGAGTCTTTGTGTATCCTTGCATGTGAGATGGGTCTGGATGCAGCATACCCACGGGTTTTGGCTTTTTATCCAATTTGCCTGTCTGTGTCTTTTGATTGGGGCATTTAGTATATTTAAATTTAGGATTAATAATAATGTATGTGAGTTTAATACTGCCATTTGATGCTAGCTGGCTGTTTTGCCCATTAGTTGATGTAGATTCTTCATTATGTTGATGCTCTTTACCTTTTGGTATACTTTTGGAATGGCTGATACTGGTTGTTCCTTTCTAAGTGTAGTGCTTCTTTCAGAAGCTCTTGTAAAGCAGGCCTGGTGGTGATGAAATCTCTGAGTACTTACTTGTTCACAAAAGATTTTATTTTTCCTTCACTTATGAAGCTTAGTTTGGCTGGACATGAAATTCTGGGTTGAAAGTTCTTTTCTTTAAGGATGTTGAATATTGGCCCCCACTCTTCTGGCTTGTAGGGTTTCTGCTGAGAGATCTGCTGTGAGTCTGATGGGGTTCCCTTTGTGGGTAACCCGACCTTTCTCTCTGGCTGCCCTTAGCATTTTCTCCTTCATTTCAACCCTGGTGAATCTGACGATTTTGTGCCTTGGGGTTGCTCTTCTTGAGGAATATCTTTGTGGTGTTCCCTGTATTTCCTGGAGTTGAATATTGTCCTGCCTTGCTAGGTTGGGAAAGTTTTCCTGAATAATATCCTGAAGAGTATTTTCCAGCTTGGATTCATTCTCTTCGTCACATTCAGGTACACCTATCAAACACAGATTAGGTCTTTTCACATAGTCCCATATTTCTTGGAGACTTTGCTCATTCCCTTTTAGCCTTTTTTCTCTAATCTTTTCTTCTCGTTTTACTTCATTTGAGTTGGACTTCGACCTCTGATATCCTTTCTTCTGCTTGGTTAATTCGGCTGTTAAAACTTGTGCATACTTCATGAAGTTCTCGTATTGTGTTTTTCAGCTCCATTAATTCACTTATATTCCTCTCTAAATTGTCTATTCTCTAGGATTTCGTCAAACCTTTTTTCAAGGTTCTTAGTTTCTTTGCATTGGGTTAGAACATGTTCTTTTAGCTCACAGAAGTTTCTTATTATCCACCTTCTGAAGCCTGATTCTGACAATTCATCACATTCATTCTCCATCAGGCCTTGTTCCCTTGCTGATGAGGAGCTGCGGTCCCCTGAAGGAGGAGAGGCATTCTGATTTTTGAAGTTTTTAGCCATTTTGCGCTGGTTTCTTCCCATCTTTGTGGATTTATCCACCTGTCATCTTTGTAATTGCTGACTTTCAGATTGGGTCTCTGAGTGGACATCCAGCTTGTTGGTGGTGATGTTATTTTTCTTTGTTTTCCTTCAGCGGACGCCCCTCCCCAACAGAGCTGGACCTTCCTGGGTTCAGCTGTGCTTGCTGTGAAACTCTCAACCATCAGCGTTTCCAATTGCTGTTTTTTTGTGAGGGTGGGACCAGCCGACCCTGATCACTTGGCTCCCCGCCTCAGAGCCTCCTTTTTTTCTTTTCCTAATTGAACAGTCGATTCTCTCCCAGGTGCCCCAGTCGCCTGCCGAAAAGGCACCAGGGTCTATGCAATTTCCCATGTGGTGACCGCGCTGAGCGGTGCTGAGATTCATGGCACTTTTCTGCCTGGGAATCTCCCGGTCTGGCTCCTGGCTTCAGTCCCCTTTTCAATCAGCTGAATAGGCGACTCTGCCTTCCCGGAGCTCTAAACGCCAACTAAAAAGGCACCCAGTCCTGCATACTCTGCACTGAGAACCGCTGCGCCAGGATGCCGCCGCTGGCCAAAAGAGTCACGCTGACGACCCATGGGGCTCCTCTGCTGGGAATCTCCTGGTCCGTAGGCAACAAAAATTCATCTGGAAGTCTGGCGTCCACTCACTCCCTGTGCCTTCACTGGGAGCTGCAATCCTGAGCTACTGCTAGTCGGCCATCTTGGATCTCTGTCCAATATTTCCACAAATGTAATTCAACATCAATAAAGTTGTATAGCAGAAGCATGTTGGGCTCATAAAAATATAGTTCAGCACATTATTAAAAAAAATGGGGAAGAAAATCACTTTCTCAACTTATAAAATTTATAAAATGTTTTTATTTATAATATCAAAAATCCAAATAACTTTAATGAATCTATGCTTAAAATTAGATTAAGCTTAATTTAAAATCTATAGTTATATAAGACCTCTACACACAGAACAAACCAGAGAGTTTTATTTAAGGAAAACCTTAACAAATGGAGAGATAAACCAGGATCATGGATTGCAGACTCGGCATTAGAGAGATGCCAAATCTAGCCCCACATTAAGCACCCAGTCACAATAAAAATTCTTAGAAAAAATAGGAACAGAAAGAAACTTCTTGCCTTAGTCCATTTTGTGCTGCAATTAAGGAATACTTGAGACTGAGTAATTTATAAAGAAAAAAAGATTTATTTGGCTCACAATTCTGATACCTGGAAAAGTTAAGACTCGGCACCTGGTGACAGCCTTACATCACTTTTACTCATGGTAGAGGGCAAAGGACAGCTGGTGTGTGCAGAGATCACATGGCAAGAAGGGAAGCAACAAGGCAAGAGGGGAAGCAACAAAGCTAGAGAGGAGGTGGCCAGACTCTTTTTAACAACTGGCTCTTGAAGGAATTAATAGAATGTGAACTCACTCATCTCCCTGTACCACCCCAGGGAAGGCATTACTCTATCAATGAGGGGATCTGCCCTGCACCTCCCAACAGGCCCCACCTCCAACCCTAAGGATCAAATCAACATGAGGCTTGGCAGAGTAAAACATACAAACTATAATACCTTCCTCTAACCTGATAAAAAGCCTTCTGCCAGGCATGGTGGCTCATGCCTGTAATCCCAATACTTTGGGAGGCTGACTTGAGATCAGGAGTTCAAGAACAGCCTCCTCAATGTGGTGAAATGCCATCTCTACTAAAAATACAAAAATTAGCCAGGGGTGGCGGCAGGCACCTGCAATCCCTGCTACTTAGGAGACTGAGGCAGAAGAATTGCATGAATTGGGAGGCAGAGGTTGCAGTGAGCTGGGATTATGCCACTGTACTTCAGCCTGGGCAAGAGAGTGAGACTCTGTCTCAAAATTTAAAAAAACTAAAATTAAAAGAGGCTTTTTTTTGAGACAGAATCTTGCTCTGTCGCTCAAGTTGGAGTACAGTGGCACAATCTCTGCTCATTGCAACCTCCACTTCCCGGGTTCATGTGGTTATCCTGCCTCAGCCTCCCTAATAGCTGGGATTACAGATGTGTGCCACCACACCTGGTTAATTTTTATATATTTAGTAGAGACGGGGTTTCACCATGTTGGCCAGGCTGGGCTTAAACTCCTAACCTCCAGTGAACTGCCTGCCTTGGACTCCCCAAAGTACTGGGATTACAGGTGTGAGCCACAGCACCCAGCCTGGCATCTTCTATTTACAATAAAAAAAAACAAAAAACATCATACTTAATTTTGAAATGCTGAACACTTTTACCTCTAAGATTACACATGTAACAATGCTTCTAGGCACTGATTTGACAACATACTGGAGGTCCTAGCCAGTGCAATAAGACAAAGGAAAAGAAAAACAATACAATTATTGAAAAGAAATAGGCCTTCATTATCATAGAGAGCCATTTATGCTTATATAGACAGAAAATCCAAAAGATTCTACAAAGAATTAAAAATAAGTGAAATTAAGCAAGGTATCTTTACATAAGATCACAGTACCAAAATTGATTATATTTATATGCCCACAAATAATGAGAATACATTTTATAAATACTTATAACATCAAAAATCCAAGTAATTTGAAATAAATCTATAATTAAAATTAAAGTTTAATCTAAAATCTATAGTTATATAAGACCTCTACACACAGAACAAACCAGAAAGTTTTATTTAAGGAAAACCTTAAAAAATGGAGAGATAAACCAGGCTCATGGATTGGAAGACTCAGCATTAGAGAAATGCCAAATCTAGCCCCACATTAATCCATACAAATTTAATGAACTCCCAATAAAAAAATCCTGCAGGCTTTTAACGAAAATAAACTGCTACTAAAATTTATATGGAAAGGAAAAAGGAACAAAACTAAGTACAATAAACCTGAATAGGTGAGCTTACTCCACCCAATATAAGGATATATTTTAAAGCTATAATGAGACATTATGATACTGTACAAAAATAGAAAAATGGACCACTGGAACAGAGTCCAAAAATAAACACAGGCATATATGGCCTACTTGATTTATTAAAAAGCCAGGATGCACAGCAAAGAGTCTTCTCCATACATGGTGATGGCTGAGTAAACAGTAAATGGGGGGGGAACACAGGAGCCCTATTCTTATATAATCACAAAAATAAATTTTAGATGTACTACAGTAAAGGAAAATAATAAAGCTTTTAGGGGGAAAAATTTCATGATGGTGTACCAGAGAAAGATTTTGTAAACAAAAACACAACAAATTGTAAAGAAAAAGACTGGTTTAGGCTACACATATAGATAGTAAGGAACTGCTTTTTATCAACACAAACCATTCATAGAGTGAAATGGCCAGAGTAGGGGTAAATATTTGCAATACACATAATTAATAAAGGGTTCATACTTAGCATATGTAAACAATTCCTAGGAACCCATAAAAAGATGAACGACAACCAAACTGAATAAAAAAGAGAGAATAAGCAGGAACTTCACAAAAGAGGATATTCCAATGGCCCATAATCTTAAATCTCAATCATCAGGGAATTATAAATTAAAATCACAATCACCATTACATGCTGGTGAGAATGTTTAAAAGAAAAATACTGATACTACAAAGGACTAGTGAGGATGTAGAGCAACTGCAACTCTCAAACATTACTGGTGGGAGTATAAACTGTTATAAGCACTTTGGAAAATTATTCCAACAAAAACATGCATAATATGAACCAGCAATACCACCACCAAAAACAGGTACAATGATGTTTACAGCAGTACCATTCATAAAAGCCTAACAGTAAAAACAACCCAAATGTCTTTCCAACATTAAAACTGATAAATTATGGAATAATCATGGAACAAAATACTGTACAGTGGTTAAAAATGCTGCTACATGCAACAACACGGATGAATCTCACAGTGTAAGCAAGGAAGTATTACAAAGTTCAAAAACATGCAAAACTAATGTGTGATGCTAGTCAGAACTGTGGTTGAGAGAAAAGGATTTGTGACTGAGGAGTACGGGAGGGACTTTTGGAGTCTGGTAATGTTTTACTTTTTGACCAGGATAATGGTTTCATGAATATGGTCACATTTTAATAGTTCATCCAATTGCACATTTATGTATATATTTTTCTGATGTATGTATGCATATCGTGTGTGTGTGTGTGTGTGTGTGTGTGTGTGTGTATTTTTTTTTCCTGATGTACTATGGCCCTCAATAGTATCTTAGCTATGGTTCTGGATGTAGTTCTAGATGCCTACCTTCTTTTGGTTCTTGATTTCCATACCTGAAGCATCCAATAGCTTTCAAAAAACTGTCTTTTAACCATGGGGTTAAGTTTCTGAAGTTTGTTAATTTAAAAGTTTTAATATTTCATGAGTCTGTCTCAAGTTTTGTTCAAACCAATCTCACATCTTCAAATGCTGTATTTATCTGGCACTATGACTTCAATCAAGCCTAAAATCTCACGATTTACATAGACAAAACAAAAATCATCACCTCTATATGACAGGTAAAACTGAGTCCCCAAAAAGATTATGTTGAAGCCCTCACCTCTAGTGTCTGTGAATGTGAACTTATTTGGAAATAGAGTCTCTACAGATGTATTTAACATGTAAATTAAGATGTGGTCATACTGAAGTGGGGTAGGCCCTTGATCTGTAGGACTGTTGTCCTATTGAGACATACAGGGAAAATGTCATGTGACTACAGAGCAGAGATTGTAGTAATGCAGCAGTAGGCCAAGAAACACTGAAGACAGCCAGCCACAGCCAGACACTAGGCCAGAAAGAGTCAAGGAAGGATTCTATCCAGAGTCTCAAAGAGAACATGGCCTTGCTTACACCTTGATTTCAGACTTCTAGGCTCCAGAGCTGGGAGAGAATAAATTTATGTCGTTTTAAGTCACCCAGTTTGTGGTATTTTATGGGTGCCCACCCTTCCAGGTACGCAACATCTAATTCCCACATCAATCTTCCATTCAATAACCTTTGCAACATTTTGCCATCTGTCCGGTAACTCCAAAATTACCGATTTTCCACCATTTCTTATATCCTAGAATCATTAAAAGGTATTACTTTGTCTTTTAATTATCTCATTTCTAAACCTTTCCCTTCCATTTCTATCACTAGAACCCTAATTCAGGCCTCAATAACTCTACAACTAGAGTACCTCACTTATTGGTATTTTTTTTTCCTTGTATCATTTCTCTCTTCTCAAACTTTCAGACACCCTATCACATCATAATCTAAAAGCACTCAGTCTGACTCTATTCTGCTTCCTTCAATACATAAACACAACTGGTTACCAGTAACACATTTTGTTCTTTATTGGCCAGTCTTTCACAGTACCTAGAATAGTCTCTGGTAGACTTGGTGCTCAATTAAATATTAACAGCCACTAACATAAACTTACTACTGCCTCCACACCATCTTTCACATTTCACAAGTTCATATTATGCCAATTCATACCATTACTGACTCATTTCATTCATTCTTAATTGATGTCTTACTCCATTTTTCACAAGTTTTATCACTTAAATCACTAAAAAACTCATTCTAAAAGTTTATCACTTACATCACTAAAGAAAAATGCCTTTTTGTAATTTCCCTCTCTCACACCTAGAAGTGTCTCAACATCTTCACTTATTATTTTCTCTTCCCTATCTAACAGAAAGAAGTGTCTTTTATTTCTAACACTAGCCTTTCTCCTCTTATGTTTTTAATGTTTCCACTTATCTCTTTTCCTGGACCTTGCCATTATCTATGAGCTTCTCCTGCTTCTCTCCCAAAGACACAGAAGTCTCATCATATAAATTAAATTTTTTTTAAAAAAGCTTTTCAACTTTCTATAGTGGACACTTGTGGACAATATATTGTATTGGGCTACGGCAACATCATCATCCAGTTTCTATGAGCAGCAATGCCAGGGTCAGAGACAAGGCTATAATACCCAGCATCCAGGAGACAGAAAGTAATGACCTTGACAAACTGCCCCTCAATAGTATCTTAGCTATGGTTCTGGGTATAGTTCTAGATGCCTACCTTCTTTTGGTTCTTGATTTCCATACCTGAAGCATCCAATAGTTTTCAAAAAACTGTCTTTTAACCATGGGGTCAAGTTTCTGATGTTTGTTAATAACACCTTCACTGATGTCATGCCTTGGGCTGCTGCTGTAACAAAATACCATAGACTAGCTCGCTTACAGTATTTCCTACAGCTCTGGAGCATGAAAGTCTGAGACAAGGGTGCCTAAAAAATAGTGGATCTTTGCTTTAAGATGTGACATTTTTCTCCTAACCACTTTCACTAAAATTACTAAGAGTCTTGAATGCCCTTACCTCTAGTAAAAGTATTCATTTATCAAATAAGATTTTTCTTTGTACATTATTTTTTTCTTCTCTCCCTCTGATAGCTTATCCAATCAAAGTATCTCAATGTAAAAAAAATTTCTGGCCCCCTACGCTCTTCCCTTCCCTCTTCCTACATTTTTTCTTCTCGCCCGCCCCCTTCTGCCTGCGTTCCCTTCTCTCTCTGAAACAGCTCATCCAATGCAAATACCCCAATCCTGGTAATTCCGTTTCACAAACTACCTCCTACCTCTCATACCTTACCCTTCTATCTCCCCCCTCACAAATTTCCAAGTATAGCTCAAAAATACACCACAAAGGCACCACAATTAAAATGCATGTGAAACCTTACTGGATTAATCCATCCTTTTATCATTCTTTCCTATTTATTCCTAGTTATTCCAAGTTAGTTCATATCTAACTCCTCCTTCCTTGCCCACAATGATATCCAAACAGCATGTAATCTACTTCTCAGATACAGTCCTCTCTTCAAATCCCTTTGCCAGATTGCCATTTGTCTCTGTAATCCTCTCTTTCCAAGGAACATTACAATGGTTGTCACCTTCACTTGTCTCTCACAGCTCCTAAATATCTTTTACATTTCTGCCAGAGCTATACAATGCTATATAAAGTCACAGATGGACTCAACAGTTACCTGCCTTCAAAAGTTCCTCAATGGCTACACAGTCTAATCTCATCAGCAAAGTATTTAAAAATCCATGACTTCTCTCCATAAAGTTAATGCCTGAACCACAAGGGAACACTAATTCCTTCTAGAATCCTCATCTCAGTGGTCTTTTAACTTGGAATGCCCTCTTTTTTATTGACTTTCTCTCACAGATGGAAATCTGAACTCTTCCTTCAAGATTCAGCTAGAAAATTAGCTACTCTAAGTCTTCCATCCCTAAATTGGTCCTCTTTCTATAATCTGACAATACTTTGTTTATATTTCTAACAAGATAATTCATTTTTGTTTGCTGTATTATTGTATTGTTTGTTGTATTTATATAGCACTTTATTGCAATTTAATTTCAGAGCAATTCTGTGAATAAAGTATTATTTAGCCAATCTAACAGGGGAGGAAACAAGCAGAGAAGTAACTGGCTTTAAAACACACACACACATATACACAGATAAAGACATGTTTCATTCCAATCTCCTGACAATTAAGTTTTACATTTATTCCAGGCAAAGACTTCAAGGAACCTGGCAGAGTCCTTCCTACGTAACAGATGCTTTATAGGGTTGCGGGGTTTTGTTTTGTTTTTTGTTTTTTTTGGTGAGACAGTCTTGCCGTGTTGTTCAGGATGGAATGCAGTGGCAAAATCTTAGCTCACTACAGCCTCAACCTCCCAGGCTCAAGCAATCCTCCCACCATACCCTCCTAAGTAGCTGTGACTACAGGTGAACTCCACCACGCCTGGCTAATTTTTTTGTTTTTTGGTAGAGATGAGGTCTATGTTGCCCAGGCTGGTCTCAAACAATTGGGCTCAAAACAATCCTCCTGCCTCAGCTTCCCAGGGATTACACGTGTGAGCCATGTGCCCAGCCTGCTTTGTGTTTTAAATATGTTTGAAACCACCCTGTTTTAACTGTCTAAACTCTTGAAGACATAGCTCAAAAGTCTCATTTTTAACTCTTCTAGTCCTTAATATTTTTGAAAGCTATATCATATCTCTTGGCATGTTGTTACAAATGTCATTTTATATATAAGCATGCCATTAATCTTACTAATGAGTTCATAAGCTTTAGAGAGCCAACATGCCTCATTCCACTGTGGTATCCTTTATACTCCCTAGCACATGGTTGTTGTTCAACAGTCCCCAATTTATCCCTTGTTCCAATCTCTAAGTCCTTTATTATTTTTTTTTTTTTTGCATGACAGATACAGTTCAACTGTGACTAAACTTTACTTCTACCCTAACAGTAAATATTACTCAGGAGGCTGAGGCAGGAGAATTGCCTGAACCCAGGAGGCGGAGGTTGCGGTGAGCCGAGATCGCGCCATTGCACTCCAGCCTGGGTAACCAGAGTGAAACTCCGTCTCAAAAAAAAAAAAAAAAATATATATATATATATATATTACTTAACCCATTCCTGAAATATAAAGCTCATATATAGGTCAGGGAAGTACTCTAAGTATCTGATGGTAGAAAAATCTAGAGTGACTATTTTAGATGACTGTAGAGGGCAGCAAAGCAACAGTAGTATCCTCAAATAAAACCATGTATTTTTCTTAGGGAACTTCAAATTTGTTTTTATATTTCAACAGATGCTGTCAGGGTTTAAATTTTCGAAGGACAAGAGACTTTTGGGGATGCCAAATACAAATTTCACCAGCTACTTATATATTTAAACATTTTCATTATCAACTGAAAATGTCATGAAAATATATCAATGCCCAGATCCTTTTATATGAAAAACAAGCTTGATAAACAATGCAGTTTCAAAATAGCCACCATAATTGCTGAGTACTTTAAGAATCTAAAAGTTGAAAATGTTTTCTCATTGAAAACTGTAAACATAATCTATCTCTTAATTTTATTTTCTTAAATACAGAAAAGAATATCAATAATCTAACTAGATAGTCTTATTTCCTGCTAATTAGTATTACTAATTCTAAACTTGATATGCCTTTTTGTTGTTCAAAATCAGTCAACTGTAGGGCCTATACCAGTTTAAAACAAAAAAATTATAAATCCTTTGACATTGTACTAGCATACAACAATAAACAGAATGAACCTTGAAAAGGAATAGGAATTCCCTTACCGTCATTTCAATATTGAAGTTCACTCTGTTTTTAATATGAACTATGCAGAAAAACTGTATCAAGATAATCATATATTTATAACCTCAGAATTATTTACAGGAATGGGGAAGCTACTATAAAAATTGATAGTGAATACAACTGCATTATTTGCATGTTATACATTATCAAAGATTGTGTTGGTGGTAATTTTTTACTTCCTTTAACAAGCAGAAATGAAGAGTTTTAGGGTAACTACAGTAGCCATTAACATAAGCAGACTTACGATTTAGGGAGAAATGCTATCATGTTTTAGCCCTGTGCCCTTAAAGAGAAATATAGAAGTGCTAGCTATAAGTCTTCTTCTACTTGATTCTCTTCCAAAAAACTAAAGGAACTAAGAAACACTTTTTTATATTCTGCATTTAAAGTAAAGTAGGTAGGCTATCTCTAAGCAGGTTTTAAAAACTAGGCAGTTTACTGTCAGACTTAGTATTAAATTAAATGTATAGCCATGAATGGTTATCTCTAATATAAATCAGTTTTGTAGGGAGTCTGCATCTATAATGAAGGACATTTGTGAAATGAATCTTAATCTACCCCACACTAGCCACAGCTAAATTAGAAATCTTATTAATAATCTTCAAAACCTATGGCCTAAGATTTTGAGTAATAGCAATCGTGTCTATCATGAATAATTCATAGCAATAGTTACTATATTAACCTGATTTTACTACAGTTTACCAATACTAACATATCATTTATACTTTTTTCTTCTGAATTGAAGCAATAGAAGAGTCAAGGATACTCCTGACATTTTATATAATGTTCCCAGACACTTAGTTGAAGTCCTAGCCTGGCATAGTTTTATATTAGGATAATTAAATTACAAAACAGACTATCTTAAATTTACCCACTTCATTCCTAAAACTCAATTCCAGAGTCAGATGTGTCATACATAAAGCATGATACATCTCACAGAAGCTGCTTAACAGGTAAATAACATACAGCTGATTTTGAAGTAACAAAGTACAAGACTACTATTCTCCTAGGAAGTCAATTCTGCAAACATCTCAAATTCAAAATGGGTAAGGCAATAGAAAACAGAATTGAAGAGAGGAAAAGGAATTTTTTAAAAAGAAAAATCAGTGGAGAACTATCTCAAGTAACATTTTTAAGTCTATCAAGCTTTTCTAATTACAAGAGTACAAACTTCTTTAAGAATATATTCCTATCCTGTGTTCTGCATAACATAGCTTCTGCAACATAATACATATTACGCATAAGAAAGAATTTGTTTAGTTTGTTAAACAGGATATTTTACTGAAGAATTTCTTAGACCGGCCGGGCGCGGTGGCTCAAGCCTGTAATCCCAGCACTTTGGTAGGCCGAGGCGGGTGGATCACAAGGTCAAGAGATCGAGACCATCCTGGTCAACATGGTGAAACCCCGTCTCTACTAAAAATACAAAAAATTAGCTGGGCATAGTGGTGCGTGCCTGTAATCCCAGCTACTCAGGAAGCTGAGGCAGGAGAATTGCCTGAACCCAGGAGGCGGAGGTTGCGGTGAGCCGAGATCGCGCCATTGCACTCCAGCCTGGGTAACATGAGTGAAACTCCGTCTCAAAAAAAAAAAAAAAAAAAGAATTTCTTAGACCATTAATAAACTAATGCACATTGTAACTTTCCATGAGGGATATATCATTCGTTTTTCCTATTCCCGAATGTATTAAACCATGGTACTTTTTATTCCAAAAACCTATCTTCTGAGACTAGCACTTCACAGAAACACTTTAACAAAGACTGTTCTCAACCTGAAAGCATGAAAAAAATGAAAACAGAATTGCATGCTCACTGTATGCAACAAATGGTGAGGGAAGCCTTCCTGGAAAAGTCAATCTTAAACAAGGCCCTTCAGAATTTGATAAGGTAGGAAGGAAGAGCAAAGGGCATAACCCACTTCAGAGACAATGAAAGGTTTGGACCTGAACTATCCAAACTGGTAGTCACCAGGAACATCACACTTGACTATAAAACGCATTAAATGCAGCTAATCCAAACTGAAATGATCTGTAAGTATAAAATATCTACCGGATTTCAAAAACTTACCATGAAGGAAAATGCAAAATATCTCAATTTTTAATAACAATTGCATGCTGAAATAATTTTTTGGTTACACTGTGTTAAATATGATAAATTTCACTTATTTCTTCTTTACTTTTTTAATGTGACATCATGAAAACTTGAAATTACATGACTGGCATTATATTTCTATTAAAATGTGCGCGTTTAGACTAACCTTGATTTTGCCATTAAACTCCTAAATAAAATATTAGTGTCTACTACACGCCAAACACATAGGGAAACAAATAGTGAACGAAAGGGTGAAGCATATTTCTTTCAGAAGATAACATCTGGTAAATTCATAAACGAAAATGCTATAATAAATAGCACTTGTCAAGCGAAGAAAGAATGATCTGATGTCTTTCAAAATACAAACGTCCCAATCCTTAGACTCCCTCCACACCTCAGCTGTCTAACAAAAATTGTTGATCTAGTATAAGTCCACAGTGGGGCCTGGCCATATTGTTCTGAAAAAGATTCCCTAGTAACTGATTAACTCGCACATCCTATCTTCACAGGCTCTAGCTATTCGAGAATAGTGATTTACAGCCCCACTCCCTTTTTCTGTTATTTTATTTCTTATGATGAAATCTAGGCTGACAGCCTAAAAAGCCTCTACTGGGTGCAAAAGCCAACCTATTTAAAGTAAGAACAAATTTGATTCTTGTTTTTTTAAACATTAAAGTTAAAGGAAACCAAACAAAGTTGTTTACACATGGCTCACATTCCAGTTTATGAGTATCTACTCACAATGCAACAGGTCTTCCCTAATCATCTTATTTAGCAGAATGAATGGTGGGCAGTCAATAGTCTTGCAAGAAAAACAATCTCCTGGATGCTATATTGAAGAAAACAGGTAAAATTCACAATATAAGTATATAATATCCTTTCTAAAACGACTATAGTACCTGCAATATGGCTATATCTAGACTCACAGGAGGCAAGCCTCATTAAAATTTGTAATTGAAAAGTTACATTATAATTAGTGACTCTTCTAGAAAAAAAACCTTGAAGCCTACCCTTAATAAAGTTTCATAACATTTTTTTTTTTTTTCTGAGACAGAGTCTCGCTCTGTTGCCCAGGCTGGAGTACAGTGGCTCAATCACAGTTCACTGCAGTCTCCTCCCCCCAGGGTTCAAGTGATTCTCCTGCCTCAGTCTCCTGAGTAGCTGGGATTACAGGCACCTGCCACCATGCCCAGCTATTTTGTATTTTTGGTAAAGATGGAGTTTCACCATGTTGGCCAGGCTGGTCTCAAACTCCTGACCTAAAGAGATCTGCCTGCCTCGGCCTCCCAAAGTACTGGGTTTATAGGAGTGAGCCATCGTGCCAGGCTTCACAAGAGATTTTAAATAAATGATTAAACTCTATCAGAGCTTATTCTGATAAATAAAATCATAAATTTTATAAAATTCAGGAAAGAACATATATTCAAGAATTTAAAGACTATTTTAGACAAAAATATATGAGATACTCAAGCATATGACAGATTAAGGGTGCTCAGATTTTGGATCTGTGTGCATGGTACACAAAATTGTCTTTAAAGTTTCATTACTGACCTAAGTGTTATTTGATTTTAACCTACATTTACATATTAATAGTAATTATTAACTGTCTCATCTTTTACAAACCATGTAGGCTTACTGTCAATTTTTAGGAAGATTTTAATAGATTACAGAATATGTTACAGCAATGCATTATTTACTCACTAATGTTTAATGGTTAAAAGTTACAGAATGTCAAAATGCTCTCTTAATTATCATAGTCAGTGTCCCTTCAATAATTTTCAAGTAATTAGCAATAACCCTTAAGTTTTATTCCCACACATACAAAATACACAACAGAATTGCCGAATTACTAAATTGTAAGCAGATGTAAGTGTGACATAAACAAGGTAAACACATATAATACACACAATTGACCAGCTTTTCCAATTCTTATTTCTGATGCTGTAGATAGATGCAAGGAAGGAAGATTTGATCTTTTCTGCTTGCTTCTAAATTTGGGTTACTTTCCAAAAACATCTGTTTAGGATGCAGAAAGACTCAAATCCGCAATATGTACTATATACCCCAACTGATACCATTAGTAACTTACAGCAGAATCAAATTGTGACTCCCTTCTCCAACTTCTATCTTCAATATAATCACTAACATTTTAAGTGACCTTAGGAACTGCCAAATCTTAAAACACATTGGACACCATTAATAGTCAACTAGGTTTTATACAATTATACAATTAATTTGACTGTATTCTAATATTCTGAACACTCATCATCTGTATATTTATATGAAGTAAATTTTACAAATATTTGAAGATCACTGACTGGGCTATACAATCAATATAAAGATGTAAAATACAAATACGGCAAGCCAATTTGAAAACTCAATTATTCAGGACATTGGTGTAGAATTTAAGAATCACTAACACTAGCCTAGTTAGTTTACGCTGTGCAATATAATAAATGCTAATATTTAAGTGTTACTATATTTCATGCACTTTCCCAAGCGTTTTATTCTGTCATTTAATCCTCACAAGATCTCTATTCGCAAGTTGGTAACGTTATCTCTTATTAAAACAAGAGAAACTTCAAGTTTCCAAGGTTAAATAACCTGCCAATGATTTACAGATAGAGAGAGAGAGAAAAGGAGGAAGGGAGGGAAGAACAGGGAGGGAAGGAAAAAGGTATCTCAATAAGATCTGACCCAAATGATTTTTTTAAAGTGACTTTTTTTCTCACTGCACATCATAAGCCTTTATATAACGGGTTAGGTTTCCCTTTTCCGGGCAAATCAAATACTTCATGAACACCAAACTGTTCTATAATCATGTTTCCTTTAGGTCGATCACCAAGTTATAAGCACCTTGAAGCCAGGACTCTGTCTTATTGATGTATTATGTCCCCAAGCACCTATCGAGTAGTCAAAAGGCTTTTAAAAATTCCATATCATATTAGATCTTCTTTTGTGTGATCTTTTAAACATCCATCTTAAGATAAAGCCTTGCTGAAAATGGAAAGTGGCAAAGAATCCCAGAGTCAAACGGGACCTCACAAAGGTCAAACAGTCTATATTCTTATTCATCACTACCATATCCATGCTAATTTTCTCTACGTCAACCCAAAAAAATTGTGGGAAGAAAAAGTGAAATAAATCTGATCATCTACGAATTGATTATTGCCATAATAAAGAAACTTAGAATTTCATAATTAAATGAGGTTTATCGAGTCAGATGATGCAGTCCCCTTGACACTTAAACCTAAGAATTTCTTAGGCTTAAAAACAAACAAACAAACTGGCAATCTGACAATCTGTAAAATTCTCATTTTAAAAGTTCAATTCTCCAAATAAGACAATGCACACCCCAAAACAGCCAGCCAGCGAATCTGATATAAATATTTTATAACTTTCAGAATACCACATCCACCAGTTTTGAGGAATATTTTTATTAACACGATACAGTTTAGTTAAGGCCACGCTGCATATCAAACATATCTACATATCAAAAATAACAGCAAAAAGAAAAACCTGTATGTGATAAAACAAGTAAAGCATTCTCAACATATCATCAGCTATAGTCATCTTTTTAAACCTTAAAAATCTTTTCAACTCTAAAACTGGCTCGACGCAAATACCAATCACATACCAAACCTTGTAAGTAGTACTATGAATGTCATTATAACTCTGTTAACTAACAGTAGTTAAGTCAACAATTTGTTAAATTAACAGCTTACTTGAAAATTTTACTTTCATACTATTAAGCTTCCATAAGTCATAACAATTGTGCCTATTCAAAGACTGAATTCTAAAATAAAGGTTGATGGAAAAAACTCTTCATAAGAGTTCACAAATTAGGATGTTACAACACTATAAGCCAAAAAAGGATGCTCTTTAAATGAGTAGCACACAGGAATACAAAACTGGTGTCTACCTCTACAACAATAAGAGTTGACTCTAAAGACTACACCAACTCTAAAACACAGTCCATTTGCCTACGCTGCTTAAGTTTTTAGGCTATAAAATAAAATAGCAAATCCTTCCAATACCACATTATTAAGGAGATTTTTAAAAATTGTGTTCTTCTTCCATGTGAAAACCAAGATGTTCCTTCTAAAGCAATCAACAATTCATTTTCACAACCACTAAGAAATTACAATGTAAATAATTCCTGTATCACCTATTCATATTACCCGGCTTCAGTCTTCCACAGAGCTTTGCCTAACTAGACCCGCCCCTCTGGAGGTATAAATATTCTCTCAGTCCTTAACATAAACGAGGTCAGGATAGTAAACTGGTAAGGTCCCCTCCAACAATCCTCTCACTCAATTGTGAGCAACATCCCCAATTCTCCTTCATGGAATAGAACAGCACACAAATTCAACCTAGTTTCTGGCATCAATTTAAAAAGATATAGCAATAAGAACTTTGTCTTGGAACCAAGTATCTGGGGATATAGAAACAGTGTACAAATAATAACATTTCATTTATCATACTATACTCTGTGTAAATCAGAAACTTTAATTACAGTGCTGGAAACGTGCTGGTAAACCGGTAGTGGAAATTGTCAGCCCAGAAGCAGCACTCAATCCCATCATGCAAACTTTGCTACCCTCAAAACCAACTACCCTGACTCACCTATCGTGTAATAGGATTCCTCTTCTTCTAAATCACACTACCCAAGAAATTTGCACACATCTCTCCTTTTAATACTGGTAAAACTTCAGTTTAAGGTTTCATGAAATACTGAAAGCCAATCTTTGAGCAAGCTTAAGTTCTGCCCGTCCACTTTTCTTACCAAGTTAAGAGCCCTCAAATAAATAACGTCTCGCAATGTTTTAATACTATTCCTTCCACCAAAGACTTCTCGCAGTGTTTTAAGACTATTCCTCCCACCAAAGACTGGTGTCCTTATTTTCCCAAATCACTGCCTTTCATTACGTCCATTTCCCTTGCATGAAAAGCAGACTTTTTTTTTTTTTTTTTTTTCAGCACGATCCTTAATAAGTAGGCTTCTAGTCTGCCATACCTGGGAACAAAACTCACAGAGACTAGCTCCCAAATAAGACAGGAAAACAGTAACATAACACGAGGAAAGAGACGGAAAACTGGCGTGTGACTATTTTGGTTAGAACAGCCGGGCACAGTCCATAAAATCAGGTATTTAACACGTAAACCTTGTTCCTGGGGGGGGTTGCTAAAATAAGCACTGATAGTGTGAGAGACGTCCCACAAGCTGGAAGGCAGGGACCAGGCTCAATCTAAAGAGATCCAGAAGCTGCCAGGGCAGAGGCGGGGACCGCCAGACGGAAGAAAACTGGTTGTAGAGGATGCTGCGGCTGGGTGGGCTAAGACGGTGCTTTCTCCAGGATGGAAGGCCTAGAGAAGTGGACCCGGAGGCTTCATTCCGTCGGGCTCCGGTCCCTAGGGTTTCTGGGCTCCCAGCTCAAGTTTCACCGGGGAAAAAAAAAGCAGCCAACATGCATCCCGGCACCTTAACCCACGAGCCTGCGCTCTCCGCTCCAGGGCAATGAGCTAGAAGTAACGGTCCCCGGAGCAAACACGGAGCTCGGCGCACTGAGCACCATCGCCAACCCTCGGCCATCCGAGCCGCGACCCGCGCGGCCGCGGGGGAGGGGAGCCGGCCGCCGGCGCAGCACTAGCTGGCCCGGCCCTTCCAGGGCCTCGCCCCGGGCGCGGCGAAAAGTTTCCAGCCAAAGTCCTCATCACTCGCTCGCGCAGCCAACCGCCAAACACAACCGCCTCGCTGCCCGGGAGAGCTGCTGGGCAGAGCCGGCCGCGGCGCCCGCACCCTCAGTGGCGTCTCCCACGCCGGCCGCCGAGATTCACCTACCACAGAGCCGGGAGAAAAGCAGCAGCGGGAAGAGCAGCAGCAGCAGCGGAGGTGGCGTCGGGGGCTGCAGCAGGAGCCCGGCTCCGAGGACAGAAGCGGAGGAAAGTTGTGTTCTGCCGCCTCCGGGACACAGCAAGGCCGGCCGCGGGGTCCGCGCCATCCCCCACCCTCCCCCCGGCCCGCTAGCCCGCCCGTCCTCCCGCTCCCCCGGCCCCGGCGCCTCCGGCTCTGGGCGGCGGCTGTGGAAGGTCCGGCGCGCGCGTCCCCAGCTCCCAGCTCTAGCGCCGTCGCTGCCGGCTGACACTCAGCCGAGCGCTGGCGGCTGCTTCGACACCGCCGTCGCCGACGCCACTGCCGAGGCTGAGGCGGGAGCCGCCCGCCGCCGCCGCCACTCCCCTCCCCCCGGCAACAGCCCGCCTCGAACTCCTGGGAACTCGGAACGCACCACCCCGCCCCACGCGGGAGGGGGGAAAGTAGCCGACCCTCAGAGCGGTCTCCCGACTCGCCCGCCCTCCCCGCACAACTTCAGCTCCCGTCTGATCCCCGGGCGCAAGCCCTGTCTCCTCCCACCCCGCCCTCCTACACACGCTCCTCCCCTTTCAAAAAAAAAGCAACTCTTTTCATCCACTTTGATAACGGGGTTCCTCCCAAAGCAGAGCTTTAAAAGGGGCAGGAAAATCTGGAATAGGTTAGTCGGCCCCGCCCCTCGTTCCTGCCTGGTTTTCCCCCTTCCCTGCCTTTCCAATGGTCTCGCCCACTCCTCCCCTCTTGGGTCCACCGAGGCCCCAGCGCCGACTGAGGCGAGGGCTGCGGGACAATCACGCTACGCGCTTGCCTCTCCCGGGCGGCGCTCTCCCTCTGGCGGGGACCGGAGACGACGAGGGGTGGGAGAGGAAGGCAGGAGGGGGCTGCTCTTCCGTTGCCCAAGCTAATGGTTCCTGTGTAGGAAGCTGTACGCAGCCTGTTGGACTAGTAATCTTCCTCCTCGCTGGGGCGCGGGGGACTGAAGGGAGAGACTTTCTCCTCCTTCCTGCTCCCTGGGACAGCTGTGCTCTCCGAATCCCTCCCTCCTTCCCAGCCCACTTCCCCGCTCGCCGAGGCACGTTTGCTCAGGCGTTTTTCCTGCTCTTTTCCCTGGTAGGGCGGCTTGGTGGAAGGGTCGGCGGAGCTGGGCGAGGAGAGGGGTCTCAGAAGGTTTGCTTTCTCGCTGTTGCTTCTCACTGGCCGCTGGGCTGTCCACTTTCTGCGCCGGGCAACTGGCAACAGGAGGCCATGGATTTCCCCTAACGAGTGCGTTGGTGTTTTTCGTTCGTTTTGTTTCGTTTGCATGTTCGTATGTGTAGTTTTATTTTCTTGTCTGTTTTCCTTTGAACTGATCGCAGAGACGCGACCTCGGGAAGCGTTAAACATTTGCCCGTAAGAGGAGCGTCTGTGGTCCACCATGACCCTCGCTCACCCCAGGTGGCTGCCCGCCCTGCCCTCTCCATCCTCCCGCCTTGCACAGTACCGGCGATTGACCTTGGAGCCACTGCCACATCGGTTCTGCGGGGGGAGTAGGAGGGTGGACAATTTGGACTGTCCGGCGTAGGGGGCGGATTGAAGGCGGAGGACACCAGTCCACAGGCCTGACACCATTAATTTTATGTAGCTCCTGTCATCTCCACCAGATAGCCGTGTGTTCCAATAACGGGAAAGCTGAACAAGGATCAGCCGCCCAGGAATTAGCCTGTCGAAGCTCAACTAATGCTTGCTTGCGGCCAAGACCACGCTGTCTTCGGCTTTCGGTCACTAGGGTCTTCCCACCTTCCGCCCGCTGGATTACAAGGCTTTACTCACCTCCAAGGCTACAAGCCATTCTGTACCCTGCCCACCTCTTCTTTTCTTTCTTAACTTCTGCCTCCCAGCCAGTCTCCCAGCTCTCGGTCCACCTTTTTCCCTCCATCCCTTTCCTATTCCTCCCTCCCTGTGTCTGTCTGCCTCTGTTGTTCCCTGTAAGCCTGTGTCCTGCAGCCAAGACTTTCTATCACCTATTCTCAAGATGGACTTATGAATAAACCTTGTTCTGCATCGCTCCGGAAGATCCCCTGATGAGGATCATAATTGACAAAATGTAGCTATTGTGACATTCCTCGGCTGTGCTGACACCACCTTTTCCCTTGAGAAAATTTCTTTTCCTGTATTTGCATTCCCTAAACCTAATTTCACTGCTAAATTTAGACAGCCCACTGCGCAGCCACTAGCTAATTATCTGTTTAGATAGCACTTTAACACGTTGTTGAGATTCAGTTAAATGTTAACCAAAATTTTAATATCACTAGCCAATTTCATTCCCCCAGGTTTTCCCTGATGGTTCCAAATCTCCAAGAAAAATAATTGAGCCAACATTTCCAAAGATGCCAAAGGCTTAACTTGGGTGGGGCCATTAGGCAATTGCTACAGAGACCATAAGGAATTAGCAGATTTAGTTCTTCTCAAAAATATAATATGGAGCTATAACAAATATATTTCCTCCCTATTTATAGAAATTGAATAGTGGCCTGCTATGATCTTCTCTGACCTAAAGTGAAGAGAAAGCATGGAAAAGAAGTATTTATAGATCTTATATAAGCATTAAAAGAGCGCCATGCTGGTGTTTTATGTGCATATATGTATTATGTTCTAACAATAATAATTTGTGTTTATACAGCATCTTCAACTCAAGATGTCAAAGCACAAGCTCACTTCGGAAGGTAGCAATTACTATGATCTCTACTTGACAGCTGCAAGAACCTAGGCACAGAGTTTAAGTGCTCTGCTAATACTACCAGCCATATGTGGTGGTTATCCTGCCAGAACCAAGTTCTTGCCTTCCAGTGGACACCATTGACCTCTCAAGATTATTCTTTAAGTTAAAAAGAATAAATTTACTAAGGTAACTCAAATTTCTACTTTCTATAGTAAAAGTATCCAATCTTAAATAACATTCTCCTCAGATGAATGAATTTTAGACATACCCACCCCAAGCTTTCCTGTTGGAAATTTTTACTGGCTACAGAAAGAGATTTTACATTACATATACAACTGATTTTTTTTCAAGGGCAGAAATACTGTTAATTTTTTATAAACCTTTAACATGAGATTATTAGTGGGTTCTATGCCATTACATATAAGTTCACATTTATTGTTTGAGTAACAAACTGTTTTAAGGAATGTGTAATTATAACTAACATTAATATTTCTGACACCACTGAATAACAAAGTATGCATGTATTTTTTTCAGAAAAAAATTATCTGAACAGAAAGCAACATAATCCTAATGCCAACAATGGTTTCATTGTTTTGGATTAAAAGTACTGATGGTGTCCATCCTACTTTCGGCTCAAAGCTTGTTTGCCAATTATCAAGGTTCATTAACTCTTAACTAAAAAACAAAGGTTGACATCTTAACAAAGAAGTAATTATGTACAGTGCTAGGCATTTTGCATTTACTCAAATAATCCAAGTAAAAGGTTTGAGACTATTATTAGAATTTCATAGCTGACTGAAACAAAGGAAGTATTTTATAGAAGAGATAAGATATTATATACTTCAGCTAATTCTCCTTAACATCAGCAATTTTTTTACAACCTGCTGTGTGAGGAAACAGCTTTTCCTATGTAGAAGAGGTGAACAATATTTTGTGGAATATTTGAACTTGGTACTATAAATAATAACCTTATGTTACCCAGTTAGGATCACAGTTTTTGTAAAGAGAATTATACAAATAATAAAAAAAAACAAACTGCAAAGCCACCGAAAAGCCCATCCACTTGCAAAATGTTCACCAACCTCATTCTTATTAAATGAAATTTGTTCTTACTGAAGAGATCTTCCCTATATACTCATATGCCTTTCTTCCTCCTATTTCCTTTGGGTCTTTGTTAAAATTTAACTTTATCCTTGAGGCTCTCCAACACCACCTATGAAAAAGCTGCCCCCCCACCCTAATCCCTATGCCCTTAACTTGCTTTATTTTCTCCATTGCCCTTGCCATCTGACATGTCTCTATTTATTGTCTGTTCCCTCTCACTAGAAGGAAAGTTCCACAAGGGCAAGCAAATATCTATATTTTCACTGCTAAAACTCAAGTAGGCCAGGCACCATACCTCCTGCCTATAATCCCAGCACTTTGAGAGGCTGAGGCTGGCAAATTGCCTGAGTCCAGGAGTTTGAGACCAGCCTGGGCAACAAGAATGTATTAGCCTGTTCTCATGCTGCTAATAAAGACAAACCCAAGATTGGGTAATTTATAAAGGAAAGAGGTTTAATTGACTCAGTTCCAAATGGCTGGGGAGGCCTCACAATCATGAAGAAGGCAAGGAGGAGCAAAGTCACATTTTACATGGTGACAGGCAAGAGAGCATGTCCAGGGGAAATTACTTTTATAAAACCATCAGCTCTCATGAGGCTTATCAGTATCATGAAAACAGCAAGAGAAAGACCTGCCCCCATGATTCAATTACCTACCACTGGGTCCCTCCCATGACATGTGGGAATTGTGGGAGCTATAATTCAAGATGAAATTTGGGTGGGGACACAGCCAAACCATATCGATAGCAAAACCTCCTCTCTACTGAAAATACAGACAAACGAAAATTAGCCAGGTGTGGTGGCATGCTTCTACAGTCCCAGCTATTCCAGAGGCTGAAGTGGGAGAATCACCTGAGCCTGGGAGGCTGAGGTAGCAGTGAGCCTAGATCATATCCCTATACTCTAGACAGCTGGAGAAAGACCCTGTCCCCCCACTGTCCCCCCGAAAAACAAACAAAAATGAAAAAAGAAAAATCCCGTGTACCTAGAATAATGTCGGCCATATAGGTTTCAAATTGGATGATTAAATGATTATTGTGAAATAGCATACTTAAGTACATGTGTCATTCATTAGATGTTTATACTTCTTTAAGGTCTTGAACATAGGATAAATCATGACTTTTTTTTTTTTAAGCTGGAAGGTGGTTACTCTGATCATTGCTTAACACTCTTGTAATAATTGTTACTGGTGCTGTTTATTAAACTATTATCTCTCCACTATGTATTCATAGTTCTGCCCTGGTTTTGTAAGGCTGATGCTAGGACTCTATGCAAACTATGTATCTCCTTTACCAACTGGCTTCCTGACAGGTTCTATCAATAGAGGTCACTGGAGAAAATGTGGACCCCTGGAGTAGGACAAAAAGGGACGTGTTCCTTTCCATTTGCTTCTTGCTATCAGCATCACCTCAGCAGTAATAACCTGTCACACTGTCTTTAACAGTTGATTCCAGCCTCCCACTTCTTTTATACTCTAAATCCCAGAGTCCTTATGAGTCTTCAAAAGTACCAGCCCCAGGTAGGCTGTTTCTATTTGTCAGAGGTCCAAGCCCAGCTAAGGAGGATGGCTCCATTAAACTTCTGAATTCTAATAATACAACCTTTTTTCCTTTTCCTCCTAGCTCTAAAGGTAGTAACAGCTTCCCACAGTTTATATCTCTGGGTCACCGCAGTATTCCCCTTTTTGATCTGGAGAACCACCCCTACCATCCCTGTGTAACATTTTCATATATTCCCTTGATTACATAGTATAGTTTCTATATTCCTGATTGGACCTCAACTTATTTTTCAGTGACTATGTCCCAAGACCTGCCCTTGTAGTAGCTATTTTTTTCTAAGTTGAACTGTTTAAATCACAGAACCAACATCAGTCCATCAATTAATGTAAATAAAAACAACAAGGCAAATGAGCAAAATTTATTTTTTTGTTGGCAATAATCTAGGTTAGCAGAGATGGATCATAAATATGTAAATTTGGGACTAATTATATTGTCAGCAGTATATACACATGCTTTGTATTCTTGTTGTTGTTCCTCATGCAGGTCATGGTAAAACAAACATAAATTTCTCATTTTTAGATTGTTAGGTGATTTTTTAAATGAACTTTGCAATTGAGAATTATTATGAAATTAAGAACAAAAGGAATATACAGTTTAATAGATGAAATAAGACCTAGTGTTTGATAGATCACTAGGGTGATTATAGTTTACAATAATCTATTGTGTATTTCAAAATAGCTAGAAGAGAATAATTCAAATGTTTCTAGCAGAAAGAAAAGGCCAATATTTAAAGTAATGGATATCCCATTTATACTGATTTTATCTTTACAAATTACATGAATGTGTTGCCACATGTACCCCCAAAATATGTACATCTATTATGTATCAATACAAACAAATAAAACTTTAAAAATTATTTGAGAAGAGATTTGGACTTTTTCTTAAACCTACAATGAAAACAAATTTACATTTTACATAACTATCTAAAGCCTAGCTCTATTTGTAGTATACAACTCCTATAGAGGTGCTGGTGTTCAAAAAATATAGTTTGAAAAACTGATATGCAGGCAGAAAAAAAGAGCTATACTGTATCATTTTGATAGGTAGGTTAAATAATAGTGTAGGTAGCTTTAACAAAGATGATTAAGCTACTATGTACTGGAATCTGTGTTAGGTATTGGAAATAGAAAACCCCAAGTCCTGACTCCAAATACTAATAACAATATTCTTGCAAACGTTGGAGGGATGTACAGTATGTGACAGAGCAGAGGACTCTCAAGTCTGCCTAAAAGAGACTGGGAAACCCTCACAGCACAGATAACATGTGAACAGTCTTAAAGAATGACTAGAAATTTTACGTATGGATGGAGAAAAAGCAGAAGAGGGAATAGGGGAATGATAGACAGAAGGACACAGAGGCACGACTTAGTATGATGTCTTCTATAACCCATAAGCATGTCTTTTTAGTTGAACTGTTTAAATCACAGCGCCAACATCAGTCCATCACACAAAGGGGAATTGGAAGATAAGATAAAAATGAAGTTAAATGGGCAGGTAGGGATTGTTTGTACCTTGTAAGGGAGTTTGGATGTTATCTGGTCAATCATGAGAACAAATAAATTTTGAGTAGGGGAATGACAAGATTAGATTTGCTAGAAAAGTCAGAGAAAAATGTGAAAACGGATATATTGTCAGGGGATTTGGGAGAATTATAAACAGGAGCTTAGTAAGAAACTTGTTATATGGAACAGCGTGAATGAAGGTCTGAACTTTCATTCCTGGATGAAATAAAGTGATAAAGAAAATGGGAAGGAGAAAATGAATTCAGGGGAATTTTAATATTTTAAAATAAAATAGTTTATTTCCAGAGTGGGTTGAAAGTATGGTGTGGCTAGCTAGGAGGTAATGATCTGGACAACTGAGAGAAGCAAGAAACAAAAGGCATGAGAGCAAAGTGATGAAAAAAAGCACTTAAAGTAGGCAATGAAAACATGGGTAGAGGCAGAAAGATGTTAGAAGAGAGAACATAGCGAAGAAAATAGGGGTAGAAAAAACAAATGACAAAGTTTTACAATAATGTAATTGATGATTTTATAAATTATTGAGCAAAATTTTAGGGCAGATTTTATCATTTACTTCCACTAAATATTGTTCCTTGGAGTCTCATTTCTCTGTTAACCAGCTTTATGTAATGTCCAGTACAGTTTCTTTTACATTGTCAATAACCAAAAAATATTTCTTGAAAGGAAGAAAGGGAAAAGAAAAGAGTAGATGGTTTTGCTGTTATATTTAGATTGAACTGAACTAAAGAATTCTGGTGTCTGTGTAGGATCAGTACAGTAAAAAGCCACTTCTTCCCTCATAGATATTTCAACAAATCCTGCCCTAATTAATCACCTAAAGCACTGTTTCTAACTTGTACCCTTTGCTATCCAACCCAAAACATATATTTATCAGACATGCCATGCCCCCTAACCAAGAGAGACATACAGAAGGAGTCTGTGTAATGTAATGGTGAAATCCCTGGAGTCACATTGCCTAGGTTTCAGTTCAAATCCTCACTTGGTAACCCTACGCAAGTTATATCTTACCTTCCTCATGTGAAAATAGGGAAAATGATTATTTCTTCCTCATCATATTTCAGGGTACAGTTAGTTTATGTAATTACTTTAAAAGGGGCCTAATACATAAAGCCCAAGACGTGTTAGGTGTGGTAGTAGTTTTGTTAGTAGTAGTATTAATATTAGTATTTTATTATACTTCTGAGACAGGGTCTTGCTCTGTCACCCAGACTGTAGTGCAGTGACACCATCGGGACTCACTGCAGACTGGACTTCCCCAACTCAAGTGACCCACCCACTTCAGCTTCCCGAGTAGCTGGGACTAGCGACATATACCACCATGCCTGGCAATTTTTATTTTTTGTAGAGATCAGGGTCTCACTGTGTTACCCTGGCTGTGTTAGTATTTTACACATACATTTAGAAATTGCATATCAATCACAGCAGCCTGGGAATAGAATTTCGATTAGGCTCATGTTGCCAACAATCCAATTGAAATCTCAAAACCAATTCTGATAAACTCTGACTTACATTAACCAGACTGTGTTAATTCAGCATCATTCTTTTTTTGGTTTACATACCTCTGCAGTTTACCTCTAGAATAATGCTCCCCAAGAGGTCTATATCTTAATCTCCCAAACCTGTGAACAATATATGGCAAAAGGGGATTAAGTTTGCAGATAGAATTAAGGTTGCTAATCACCTGACCTTAAAAATAGGGAGATTATCCTGGATTATCCAGTTGGGCACAAGGGTCCTTAAAAGTCAGAGGAAGGTAGAAGACAAGAGTAAGACAGAGATGTGACCACGGAAGGATGGTCAGTGAGACACAGGTTGGGGCTTTGAAGATGGAAGGGAGCAGTGAGGCAAAGAATATGGCAGTATATAGAAGACTGAAAAGGCAGGCTGGGTACAGTGGCTCATACTTGTAATCCTAGTATGTTGGGAGGCAAGAAAAAAAGTCCAGGAGTTTGAGACCAGCCTGGGCAACATAGGAAGGCCCTGTATCTACAAAAAAGGTAAAAAAATAGTTGGACATGATAGTACACACCTGTGGTCCCAGCTACTCTGGAAGCTGAGGCAGGAGAATTGCTTGAGCCTGGGAGGTGAAGGCTGCAGTGACCTGAGATCTCACAACTGCACCTCAGCTTGGACAACAAGCAAGACCCCATCTCAGAAAAAAAAGAGCGAAGACACAGATTCCCCCTTAGAGCCTCCAAAATGGAATATAATCCTGCCCATATCTTGATTTTGGCCCAGTGAGAACTGTGAAAGACTCCTAACCAACAGGACTATAAGCCAATACATTTGTGTTGTTATAAGCCATTGAATCTGTAGTAATGTTATAGCAGCAGTAGAAAACGAATCCATCTCCCAATTCCTTTATGTTAACTTCTAGGAGCAACATTCAAGAATATTAACAAAAACTCAGTTTTTGTGTTTCATTTTGTTTTTTGTTTTTTTGAGACAGTGTATCGCTCTGTCACTCAGGCTGGAGTGCAGTGACATGATCTTGGCTCACTGCAACCTCCGCCTGCTGGGCTCAAGCCATTCTCCTTCCTCAGCCTCCAAAGTACTTGGGACTACAGGCATGCGCCACCATGCCCAGCTAATTTTTGTATTTTTAGTAGAGACAAGGTTTCACCATGTTGGCCAGGATGGTCTCAGTCTCTTGACCATCCATCTGCCTCAGGCTCCCAAAGTGCTGGGATAACAGGTGTGAGCCACTGCACCCAGCCTATTTTTTTTTTTAATATACTTAAATTCAGGGATACATGTACAGAATGTGCAGATTTGTTACATAGATATACATGTGCCACGGTGGTTTGCTGCACCCATCAAACCGTCTCCTGCACTAGGTATACCTCCTAATGCTATCCTTCCCCGTGCCTCCCACCACTCTACAGGTGCCAGTGTGTCATGATCCAATCCCTGTGCCCATATGTTCTTATTGTGCAACTCCCACTTATGAGTGAGAACATGTGGTGTTTGATTTTCTCTTCTTGTGTCAGTTTTCTGAGAATGATGGTTTTCAGCTTCATCTATGTCCCTGCAAAGGACATGAACTCATCCTTTTTTATGGCTGCATAGTATTCCATGGTGTATATGTGCCACATTTTCCTAATCCAGTCTGTCATTGATGGGCATTTGGGTTGGATCCAAATCTTTGCCATTGTGAATAGTGCTACAATAAACATACATGTGCTTGCGTCTTTAGAGTAGAATGATTTATAATCCTTTGGGCATATACTCAGTAATGGGATTGCTGGGTCAAAGGCATTTCTAGTTCTAGATCCCTGAGGAATCACCACACTGTCTTCCACAATGGTTGAACTAATTTATACTCCCACCAACAGTGTAAAAGCATTCCTGTTTCTCCACATCTTCTCCAGCATCTGTTGTTTCCTGACTTTTTGGTGATCATTATTCTAACTAGCATGAGATGGTATCTTATAGTGGTTTTGATTTGCATTTCTCTAATGACCACTGATGATGAGCTTTTTTTCATAAGTTTGTTGCTTGCATAAATGTCTTCTTTTGAAGTGTCTGTTCATATTCTTCACTCACTTTTTGATTTTTTTGTTTGTTTGTTTTGTTTTTGTTTTTTTTTCCTGGTAAATTTGTTTAAGTTCCTTGTAGATTCTGGATATCAGCCCTTTGTCAGATGGATAGATTGCAAAATTTTTCCCAGTTCTGTAGAGAACAGGCTGCCTGTTCACTCTGATAATAGTTTCTTTTGCTGTTCAGACACTCTTTCACTTAATTGGATCCCATTTGTCAATTTTGGCTTTTGTTGCCATTGCTTTTGATGTTTTGGTCATGAAGTCTTTGCCAATGGCTATTTCCTGAATGGTATTCCCTAGGTTTTCTTCTAGGGTTTTTATGGTTTTATGTTTAAATCTTTAATCAATCTTGAGTTAATTTTTATATAAAGTATATATACAGTTTTAGTTTTCTGTACATGGCTAGCCGGTTTTTCCAACACCATTTATTAAACAGGGAATCCTTTCCTCATTGCTTGTTTTTGTCAGGTTTGTCAAAGATCACATGGTTGTGTAATATTGGGGTTCAGGGGTTCAGGGTGCCCTTAGCTCCCCTGAGAGGATGTTTTTCCAGGTTCTTGGTCTCCTGCCCTCTCAAGAATGAGAGAGGGGACCATGGCGCAGTGCACAGTAAATGCTGGTCTCAAAAGTGTAGAAAGTGATTTATTTAGAGAGAGAGAGAGAGAGAGCGAGAAACATAAGGAGAGAGAAAGAAACAGCTAACTCTCACACTGAGTGAGAGAATCCAGAAAGATGGAATCCAGGAGAGGAAAGCAGCTTCCACTCTGGGGAAGGGAACAGAAAGAGATGGAGTTTAGGAGGGGAAGACAGGCTTCCACAAGAGTGTGTGGAAGGGGACTCCAGAGAGGAAATCCAGGAGAGAGAAAGATGGCTTCCATGAAGGGAGTGTTCGTGGAAGGGGACCCAAATATGGAGTCTGAAGGGGTGTGGAAGAAGGGGACTTTCAGCCTGGGAGGAACCCCCACCTTCTCTAAGACCCCAGGCCAATGAAAGGAGTTCCTTAGAACTTCCGCTGGAGTGACTGACTCTTAGTTTCTTCCCGCGCCCATGAAATTCAAACATAAACCGTTAAGTCTCCCAGGTGGAGAGAGATGGGAGGGGGGCATGGTGCTAGGAAGTTCTTGCCCTTAAAACAACGTCCCCTTGTGGACCCGGAAAGAGAATACATTCCCTCATTCCCCCGCTCTGAATAGGAAAGCCCAACATCTGTTGGAATTATGGTTGTCGATCCTCTTTAACTACTTCCTGCTGAAATGGGGTGTAGAAAGGGCCTTGCAGTTGAGGCTTCCTCCAGAGGGAAGTCTTTCAGGGGTACAGGTTGATCCTGAGGTCCACGATAGAGCTCACGAGCCAAGGACATCAGGGGTTCCAGCAGCAGGATTATTTGTGACCTTATGGTTCTATAAGAAATGAGTGTGACAAGATGGTTAAAGATGAGAGGTCCAGAGGCCAAAAAATATAGAATGGTTATAAATGAGCCTAGGAGAGAATAGAGCCAGGGCAGTCAGTTGTTAAACAAGCTTCACAATTAACTGGTTTACAAAATATCAGCATTTTGCCTAGAGACAGATTCCCTTCCCACTATGAAAAGGATACTCAGAGTTTGAGAGATAGCGAAGTTGAGGGTTATAGTCCTGTTAATGCCAGGATATAAATTAGACTTATGCGTGGTTACTTCCCCGAGGATCTTGTTGGAAAAGCAGATGTGGATCTTCTAAGAACTCGCAGGGATATGAATTGTTGTCTCCTGGAACTTCAGGCTGCGGAGTGGAGGGTCTATGACTTTCCTCAGGAGGTATCCAAGGCTTTAGCCGAGTGTGATGAACCCATGAGTCAATTCCCACCACTTTAACTGCCATTGAGGTAGACAGAATAACCAAAATGACCCTTCCCAAGATGGGCCTAGAGAGGGAGAGTCTGAGGGGAGAGATTTAACAAGCACCAAGTTTTCAGGGCAGGAGAGAAATACTAAGAAGGCTGTGCCAGCATCCGGGAGAAGACTGACTTCCTGGACTTCTATGGTCAGCTTTACCCAGGGCTCTGTGGGGGTGACGCCTCATGCTGGCACTAACTCCAGGCACCCTCAGTCCTGCCATTAGGTCATCTGGTCGGACACCTCAGGCCCTGGGAACCTTCATCCCCTGGGACAGTGTGCTTTCCAGTGATTTCCTTGGCACATCAGGCAAGGACAAGATGGTGGTCCATTCCTATGGGGACAATTTCTTGTAAAATGTCCCATGAGGCCACACTGGTAACAAGTTCTGTCAGACTGGCGAATAACCCAAACGTTTCCCTCATTTGAGCCCTGGGTCTGCTTGCCTGAAAGCCATAACTAAGGCTGATCTCTCCTGTTCCTTTCAACCGATTCCTTCTCATCTCTATTATAAATCACTGAGGTTGCCTGGACTCTGTTCTGGTCCCAAAGCCAGCTTCTGGAGCTTCCACCCAATACCTGCTGCTAACTGAGTAATGGACTTGTCCTTTAGTATTAACTGATTCCCAATGGAGTCTGGTGACAGGGGGTGTACTTTATTAAGGCATCCTGCAATTGCTCAAGGAAAGCTGTTGGGTTTTTTTCCCTTCCCTTTGGGGGTTAGTTTTGCCACTTGGCAGAGGGTAATTTGGCCATGCTATTTGGCAGAGAAAAATGAGTGGCTTCTTCCTTAAAGACTATATGTCAAATCGGTCCCAATTTTCCAGTATACACTTTAATGGGGACTTGAGCTTGGGAATAGAAGGACTTATCTGAAATCGCACATAAGGGATGCCTGCATCCCCAATTAAAGAAATTATAGCCGCTTCTACCTGAGGTGTCCCCCAGGTAAAATGGGTACTGAACTGAAACATCTTTCAGTCAGTATCCTGAAATTTCATATGCTCAAAATGCGTGATCCATCTTATCAGAGGGCCTCCTATGTACTGGATTTGAACCACGACCTACCAGCATCATAGGACCTCTCTCACTGCCTACATGACCTCCAGTGACTACCATAGAGGAAAGGAATGAGAAGATCTATTGGGTTGGTTAGTCACGTACCAACGAGCCCCGATGAGGCCAATGAGGCACAGGAGATGGGTACCAATATTTCCCAGCAAAAGTCCAATTTACACAGGCCAATTTATAAAAGTGCCCCAGAAGGGTAAACTTCTAGGGAGGGGTTAGTAGAGCACACAGTTCAAAGAAGACAGGCCACGTGGCTGAGGCTGGAACAATACCCTCAGGACCCGGGCCTCCTCTGCCCTAACCCATCTCCTTTGTAGGAAAATGCTTTTAGGGTTGTGAGACCTGCCATTGACAATTTGGGGCCTGGAACCGTTTTAACGATGATCTTCTACATGGAAAAGTTCTGCCATAGAGAGAGCCAATCCTAAGCAAGACAAATTATACACCAAACACAAAATCCCACAGCCTTCAGCTTCTGAATTTCCCCAAAAGGTTTTGCCAATTCAAGACAGAGTCCCAGCAGGAACTTGAACCAGCAACACTGCAGTTACAGGCCCTGTATCTTAACCAACTGTGCAGGCCAATTGCATTAAGGGAAGGCAAAAAGCTTCCTTAAGCTGTATTTTGAATGAGAATACTGCACCCTGAGACTATGTGGCCTGCCTAAAAGCTGGGCGGGGCTGACGGCCAGCAGCCGCTTCCTTTCTGTCAGCTGCGCTGGCAGAGGAAAAAAGCCGCTTGCTACGACAGTTTAAAAGCCATGTTCGCAGCCGCTGCTGGGCCAGCCGTGCGTTCCCTCGCGCCCACGGCTTTCGGCCGCCATGTTGACCCCGCCAGAACCATGTGCGCGCCTGGGCCACTCCCCAAGCTGCTGCCCAAACAGGGACCTGCGCGTCCTGGGGAGCCTTTTTACCTGGCTGCCTGGGACTGGAGAATGCCAGGTAGGCCTGCCAGAACTATGGGCCAAGCCTCCACGCTCCAGGTTCCCTACAGGTTGGGGCCGTACCTCGCCCCTCCCCACTGTTTTCTCTAGCCCGGCTCCTGCTTGCTGCACAGCTGAGCTGTGGGAGGTCCCAGTTCCGGTTCAGGGGCTGGGCTGTTCCCAGCGGGCAAGGAGGAAAAGGCCCTGGGGGCAGTGCTCACCTTCTCTGCCCCACAGGCTCCTTCAGGTTTTGGTCCCAAAGGATTGAGAAGGAGAGGGAAAGCAGAGAGACAGCTTGAAGGTAAAG
Source organism: Sapajus apella (assembly GCF_009761245.1). NCBI lineage: Eukaryota > Metazoa > Chordata > Mammalia > Primates > Cebidae > Sapajus > Sapajus apella. The sequence goes on from NW_022436980.1 coordinate 9,755,165, forward strand.
AAACTGTGCTTTTAATTCTGGCTAGCCCACACCACTTAAGATGGCCTGGGTCATGCCTCCAAGGCTCAGTGCAGCTGCTCCGGTTCCCTGAATCCCTGCCTGGCTGCACCTGCTTCAGGTGTTCTTAAAGAGACAGGACAGAATGGGGCCGGTTTTACTCACAATTTTGAAGTCTTCTCTGGCTGTACATCTTTCCTGGCTGTACCCCTTTTTCTGGTGTACCCCTCTCCTGGCTGGCTCACCAAACATGTAATATTGGGGTTCAGAGGCTCAGGATGCCCTTAGATCCCCTGAGAGGACGTTTCTCCAGGTTCTTGGTCTCTTGCCCTCTCAAGAATGAGAGAGGGGCCGGGCGCGGTGGCTCAAGCCTGTAATCCCAGCACTTTGGGAGGCCGAGGCGGGTGGATCACGAGGTTAAGGGATCGAGACCATCCTGGTCAACATGGTGAAACCCCGTCTCTACTAAAAGCTATGAAAAATTAGCTGGGCATGGTGGCACGTGCCTGTAATCCCAGCTACTCAGGAGGCTGAGGCAGGAGAATTGCCTGAACCCAGGAGGCGGAGGTTGCGGTGAGCCGAGATTGTGCCATTGCACTCCAGCCTGGGTAACAAGAGCGAAACTCCGTCTCAAAAAAAAAAAAAAAAAAAAAAAAAAAGAAAGAGAGAGGGGACCACGGCACAGTGTGCAGTAAATGCCAGACTCAAAAGTGTTTATAGAAAGTGATTTATTTAGAGAGAGAGAGGAAAAAAACAGGAGAGAGAAACAGCTAACTCTCACACTGGGTGAGAGAATCCAGAAAGATGGAATCCAGGAGAGGAAAGCAGCTTCCACCCTGAGTGGCAGGGAACAGAGAGAGATGGAGTTTAGGAGGAGAAGACAGGCTTCCATGAGAGAGTGTGGAAGGGGATGCCAGAGGGGAAATCCAGGAGAGAAGGATGGTTTCCATGAAGGGAGTGTTCGTGGAAGGGGATCCAAACATGAAGTCTGAAGGGGTGTAGAAGAAGGGAACTTTCAACCTGGGAGGAACCCCCACCTTCTCTAAGACCCCAGGCCAATGAAAGGAGTTCCTTAGAACTTCCACTGGAGTGATTGACTCTTAGTTTCTTCCCATGCCCACAAAATTCAAACATAAACCGTTAAGTCTCCCAGATGGAGAGAGATGGGAGGGGGTCATGGTGCTAGGAAGTTCTTGCCCTTAAAACTACATCCCCTTGTGGACCCAGAAAGAAAACACATTTCCTCAGTTGTAGATGTGTGGTGTTATTTCTTATGCCTCTGTTCTGTTCTATTGGTCCATATATCTGTTTTGGAATGAGTACCATGCTATTTTGGTTACTGTAGCCTTGTAGTATAGTTTGAAGTCAGGTAGTGTGATGCCTCCAGCTTTGTTCTTTTTGCTTAGGACTTTCTTGGCTATATGGGCTCTTTTTTGTTTCCATATGAAATTTAAAGTAGTTTTTTCTAATTCTGTGAAGAAAGTCAGTGGTAGAGCTTGATGAGGATAGCATTGAATCTATAAATTACTTTGGGCAGCATGGCCATTTTTATTATATTGATTCTTTCTACCCATGAGTAGGGAATGTTTTACCATTTATTTGTGTCCTCTCTTATTTCCTTGAGCAGAGGTTTCCAGTTCTCCTGGAAGTGGTCCTTGTAAGTTGTATTCTTAGGTACTGTATTTAATTCTGTTTGTAGCAATTGTGAATGGGAGTTCACTCATGATATGGCTCACTATTTGTCTATTACTGGTGTATAGGAATGCTTGTGAATTTTGCACATTGATTCTGTATCCTTAGACTTTGCTGCAGTTGCTTATCAGCTTAAAGAGTTTTTGCACTGAGATGGTGGGGTTTTCTAAATATACAATTATGTCATCTGCAAACAGAGATAATTTGACTTTCCTTCTTCCTATTTGAATTCCCCTTATTTCTTTCTCTTGCCCAATTACCCTGTCCAGAACTTCCAATACTATGTTCGATAGGAGTGGTGAGAGAGGGCATCCTTGTATTCTGCTGGTTTTCAAAGTGAATGCTTCCAGCTTTTGCCTATTCAGTATGATATTGGCTGTGGGTTCATCATAAATAGCTCTTACTAATTTTAGATCGGTTTCATCAATACCTAGTTGACTGAGTGTTTTTAGCATAAAGGCATGTTGAATTTTATCAAATGCCTTTTTTGAATCTGTTGAGATAATTCTGTAGTTTTTGTCATTGTTTCTGTTTATGTGATGGATTACCTTTATTGATTTGCATATGTTGAATCAACCTTGCATCCCAGGGGTGAAGCTGACTTGATTATGGTGGATAAACTGTTTGATGTGCTACTTGATTCAGTTTGCCAGTATTGTATTGAGGATTTTTGCATCAATGTTCATCAGGGATATTGGCATGTAATTTTCTTTTTTTGTCATGTCTCTGCCAGATTTTGGTATCAGAATGATGCTGGCCTCAAAAAATGAGTTAGAGAGGAATCCTTCTGTTTCTGTTGTTTGGAATAGTTTCAGAAGAAATATACCAGCTCTTCTTTGTACCTCTGGTAGAATTTGACTGTGAATCCATCTGGACCTGGACTTTTTTTGGTTGGTAAGCTATTAAGGAATGCATCAATTTTAGAACTTGTTATTGGTCTATTCAGGGATTTGACTTCTTCCTAGTTTAGTCTTGTGAAGGTGCAGGTATCCAGGAATTTATCCATTTTTTTCTAGATTTTCTAGTTTACTTGCATAGAGGTGTTTATAATATTCTAATATTCTCTGTTGGTAGTTGTATTTCTGCGGGATTTGTGGTGATCTCCCCTTTATCATTTTTTATTGTGTCTGATTGATTCTTCTCTCTTAGTCTGGCTATTGGTCTATCTATTTTGTTAATCTTTTCAAAAATGAGACCCTGGATTCACTGATTTTTTTGAAGGGTTTTTCATGTCTCTATATCCTTCAGTTCTACTGTGATCTTAGTTATTTCTTGTCTTCTGCAAGCTTTTAATTTGTTTGCTCCTGATTCTTTAGTTCTTTTCATTGTGATGCTAGGGTGCCATTTTAGATCTTTCCTGCTTTCTCCTATGAGGATATAGTGCTATGCATTTCCCTCTAAACACTGCTTTAGCTGTGTCCCAGAAATTCTGGTACATTGTGTCTTTGTTCTCACTGGTTTAAAAGAACTTATTTATTTCTGCCTTCATTTCATTATTTACCCAGTAGTTGTTTGGTTTCCATGTATTTCTGCAGTTTTGAGTGGATTTCTTAATCCTGAGTTCTAATGTAACTGCATTGTGGTCTGAGAGACTGTTTCAGAGTGTTTTAGTTCCAATTATGTGTTTTATCAGAGGTTAGGATTACAAACCCCACTATTTTTTGCTTTCAATTTGCTTAGTATATATTTCTCCATCCCATTATTTTGAGTCTATGTGTGTTAGATGGGTCTCCTGAATACAGCCTACTGATGAGGATGGGTCTCCACTCTTTATCCAATTTGCCAGTCTGTGCCTTTTAATTGGGGCATTTAGCCCATTTACATTTAAGCTTAATATTGTGTGAATTTCATCCAGTCATTATGATGCTTGCTGGTTATTTTGCCTTTTAGTTGATGCAGTTTCTTCATAATGTTGATGGTCTTTACATTTTGGTTTGTTTTTGCAATGGTTGGTAGTGGTTTTATCTTTCCATATTTACTGCTTCCTTCAGAAGCTCTTGTAAGGCAGGCCTGGTGGCAAGAAAATCCCTTAGCATTTGCTTGTCTGTATGGAATTTTATTTTTCCTTCACTTACGAAGCTTAGTTTGGCTGGATATGAGATTCTGGGTTGGAAATTCTTTTCTTTAAGAATGTTGAATATTGGCCTTCACTCTCTTCTGGCTTGTAGAGTTTCAGCAGAGAGATCCCCTGTTAGTCTGATGGGCTTTCCTTTGTGGGTAACCCGACCTTTCTCTCTGGCTGTCCTTAACATTTTTTCCTTCATTTTAACCTTGGTGAATCTGATGATGATGTGTCTCAGGGTTGCTCTTCTTGAGGAGTATCTTTGTGGTGTTCTCTGTATTTCCTGAATATGAATGTTGGGCTGTCTTGCTAGGTTGGGGAAGTTCTCCTGGATAATGTCTTGAAGTGTGTTTTCCAACTTGGTTTTATTCTTCCTGTCACTTTCAGGTACACCAATCAAATATAGGTTTGTTCTTTTCACATAGTCCCACATTTCTTGGAGGTTTCGTCATTTCTTTTCATTCTTTTTTCTCTAATCTTGTCTTCATGCTTTATTTCATCAAGTTGATCTTCAGTCTCTGATACACTTTCTTTTGCTTGATTGGTTTGGCTACTGAAACTTATGTATGCTTCATGAAGTTCTCATGCTGTGTTTTTTAGCTCCATCAGGTCATTTATGTTCTTCTCTAAATTGGTTATTCTAGTTAGCAGTTCTGCTAACATTTTCTCAAGGTTCTTAGCTTCCTTGCATTGGGTTAGGATGTGCTCCTTTAGCTCAGAGGTGTTTGTTATTACTCATCTTCTGAAGCTTACTTCTGTCAATTTGTCAAACTCATTCTCCATCCAGTTTTGTTCCCTTGCTGGAGGGGAGTTGTGAGCCTTTGAAGAAGAAGAGGCATTCTGGTTTTTGGAATTTTCAGCCTTTTTGTGCTGATTGTTTCTTATCTTCCTGGATTTATCTACCTTTGTTCTTTGCTGTTGGTGATCTTCATATGGAGTTTTTGCGTGGTCATCTTTTCTGTTGATGTTGATGCTATTGCTTTCTGTTTGTTAGTCTTTCTTCTAACAAGGCCCCCTTCTGCAGGTGTGCTGGAGTTTGCTGGGAGTCCACTCCAGACCCTGATTGCCTAGGTATCACCAGCAGAGACTGTAGAACAGCAAAGATTGCTGCCTGCTCCTTTCTCTGGAAGCTTTGTCCCAGAGAAGCACCCTCCACATGCCAGCTGGAGCTCTTCTGTATGAGACATCCGTCAACCCCTGCTGGGAGGTGTCTCCCTGTCAGGAGGCATGGGGTTCAGGGACCCACTTGAGAAGGCAAACTGTCCTTAAGCAGAGCTCGAGCACTGTGTTGGGAGCAGGCATGAATGTTTAAGTCTGCTGAAGCTGTGCCCAGAGCTGCCCCTTCCCCCAAGTGCTCTGTTCCAGGGAGATGGGAGTTTGATCTATAAGCCCCAGACGGGCTGCTTCCTTTCTTTCAGAGATGCCCTGTCCAGAGAGGACAAATCTAGAGAGGCAGTCTGACAACAGTGGCTTTGTGGCATGATGTGCTCTGCCCACTCCGAACTTTTTGGGGGCTTTGTTTGCACTGAGTGGAAAACTGCCTACTCAAGCCTCAGTAATGGCAAACACCCCTCACCCCCCACCCTCACCAAGGTCTAGAGTTCACTGTCGACTTCAGACTACTTTCCTGGTAGTGAGAATTTCAAGCTAGACTTTTAGCTTGGTGGGCTCTGTGGGGGTGGGATCCACTGAGCAAGACCCTTGGCTGCCTGGCTTTAGCGAATGATTCTGTCTCCCTGGCATTCCAGGCACGACTGGGGTATGAAAAAAAACTCCTGCAGCTATCTTGGTGTCTGCCTAAACAGCCACTCAGTTTTGTACTTAAAACCCAGGGCCCTTGTGACGTAGGCACCTGAGGGAGAGGGAATCCCATGGTCTGTGGGTTGCGAAGACCGTGGGAAAAACATAGTGTCTGGCAGGGTCCCTCATAGCTTCCCTTAGCTAGGGGAAGGAATTCCCCTACTCCTTGCACTTCCCAGATGAGGCAACACCCCACCCTGCTTCTGCTTGCCCTCCTTGGGCTGCACCCACTGTCTAACAAGTTCTAATGAGATGAATTGCATGCCTCAGTTAGAAATGCAGAAATCACCCACTTTCTGTGTTGGTGTCACTGGAAGCTGCCGACCAGAGCTGTTTCTGTTTGGCCATCTTGTCTAGGAAATCAAAACTCATTTTGTTTCTAACTACCTTATCTAGCCTACCTCCCTAGGCTCTAGGCCCACTCCATTCCTGAGTAGTCTCTGTTTTTCTCAAAAGACTCTTTAGGACCCTGTTCCACCATAAACAAACATCCCAGTCTACCTTCTCAATCTAAATGACACATGAATTTTTATCTTAAAATTTAAGATCTTTGGCAGCCTTTTCTTTAAAAAAAGTCTCTGTTTATTCCATGTACTTCCACCCATGTTTCTTGAAACAGGGCTGGGTAATCTACTTCTAGACCATTATTTGTAGCCTTTCTTTAACAACCACCCCCACCCCCCACCTTTTGAACTTCTGTGTGTATTTTTAAAATTCTGCTTCTACTTGAAGTCCTTGACAAAATCAGTTCTTTTCAATCTCCTGAGAACCTCTGGTCTCAGTAGGAATTTCTCATTTAAAAGTTTTTTTCTCGCCTAGCCTCCTGTTTTCCTAGCAATTTATCATCACTGTTGAATTTATGCTTTGTCTTCCAATTTTTGTCTTATAATGCTTATCCCCAAGTCCATGACTCCAGTTCTGGCTTTTCTGCCTTTCTATTCAGATTGGACTTCATGGTAAACTTTTCAGTAACGTGCTCATCAGCACTTGTCTGCTTTGCTAACCCTCACTAATGGCATTCAGCACTCCTGCCATACATATCAGGAGTTGCTTCATAAAATATCAACAGGGTGCCAATTATAATTTCTGATATTTCATGATATCAAATTTCTCTTCAAATTCTCAAAGCTATGCAAGAATCCTTACAGTCATCTTTTTGAAGACTTTGCAGTGACTTCTTCAAATTTTTCCCTTTCTCCTCAGGCCTCCATCCATTTCCTTAGCCCATACACTTTCATTGGATAAGACTGCTTCTTATTTCCCTGATAAAAAAGCACTCCTAGATGAACTACATCAATTACCTCTTAATGTAACTTCCCTTCTCACCCTTTCCTCTCTCTCGGCAATAATTTCAAAGTTCATTGATTGTAATCTTATCTCCACCTTCCCCCACAAATCAGAATGTATAAGTGGTTATATTATAAGCATTTGATGATGAAAGAGCTAGATACAACTCACCTCTTAAAAACAGAACAAACACTGAGTATTAGAATTTCTAAAATCTAATTTCAGAATCAGGAACCCAGCTTCAAAGATAGCAGACTGCTGATAGCTCAGCTGCCCTCTTGTATCCTAGAGTCTTTCTGTTATGAGAATAAAGAGCCAAAGGAGTTGATGTAATAGATAGAGTCAAATTGGAGCACTATCAGCCAGCTTATCAAATGAATCAATTCTATTTCTTTCATTATCAAATACTTTAATGCTCAGATGTTGCCATTCACTATTTGAAAATATCATTATGGCACAAAATGTATGTGAATATTTAGGTAAAACAGATTTTGTTGTTTTCATATTCCTAGTAGCTGGGACCACACGTGTGTGTCACATGTCCAACTAATTTTTTACATTTTTTGTATAGACAGGGTCTTGCTATGTTGCCCAGGCTGGTCTCAAACTCCTGGACTCCCACTTTGACCTCCCAATGTGGTAAGATTTCAGATTTTGTTGTTTTCGTATTTTGTTTTCAAATCTGTGAAAATCTGTTTTCATATATTTTGTTATGTTTCTATATCTTGATGTTCTAGAACCTCAAGATTAGAGGGGTCTTTGCTTTCTAATTTTTCTTATTTTGGACTCTTTTTCCTATCTATTTTCATAAATGTCTTCATGGTTACTTAAATTAATATGGAATATATTAGGTTATTGAAAAATATTTAGGCATTCATGGTTCCAAGACACTATATTAGTCAGGGTTTTCCAGAAAGATAGAACCAATAGGATACATGGGTTGATAAGCAGCTAGATAATTAGATAGGTAGATAGATGATAGATAGATAGATAGATAGACAGATAGATAGAGGATTTATTATAGAAACTGGCTCATGTAATTATGGAAGCTGAGAAGTCCCACTACAGGCTATCTGCAAGCTGAAGATTTTGGAATGGCAATAGCATGGCTCAGCACAAGTTGAAAAGCCTTGGAACAAAGAAAGTGGATTGTGTAATTCTCAGTTTGAGATTAAAGGCCTGAGAACCCAAGATGGGAGTGCCACTGGTGTAAGTTCTGGAGTCCTAAGGCTGGAGAGCATTGAGTTCTAATGTCCAAGAACAGAGGGAGGAGCGCACGTAAGCTCCAGGAGAGAGAGAGGGAAAATCTTTTTCTGTCCTTTTTTGTTCTGTTGGGCCCCCAACCAATTGGATGGTGTCTGCCCACTTGAAGGTTTCCACTCTGTCCACTGACTTACAGGCCAGTCTCCTTTGGAAACACCCTCACAGACACACCCAGAAGTTTTGCTTTACCTGTTCTGTGGATATTACTTAGTCCAGTCAAGTTGATACCTAAAATTAACTCTGACAACTAATATGCCACTTTTTGGTAAATTTCTGTATAACATAAGAGAAACCCCTGAGAAATGGACTCTTCTGTTTATGGTAAAATAACCATTTCAAACAGTTTTTGTCCCTGAAGGGATTATTAACAATAAATGAAGGGACTACCCTTTTGAGTACTGTAATAGAAGATACACTGCATTTATTCAGCAAATATTTATTCCACATCTTCCATGCTCCATCCAGTGGGGATGTAGCAATGAATAAGGTATATATGCCTTTCGTTTCTATGACTTTTTAGTTTGGCATGAGTGGTAGATATTAAATGAATATAATCTATTTAATTATTTAGTCTCAATTTTATGAATGTTATGAGGAAAGGCACAGGGTGCCAGTGGGTACATACTGTGGGAACAAAATTAATATGTTGGGGACAAAAATAGCTTTGTTTATAAACTGTTGTTTAGGCTAATACCCAAAGGATAAATTAATATTAACCTTATGGAAATTGTGTTTTTATGTGAGACTGTGTGTGTGTGTGTGTGTCTTGATAGAGTGTTTTAAAAGCCAAGTTTGGTTAATTTGAAAAATTAGAGTAGGAACATGTGCCTGTTATTTGTGTTCCCCTCTCAATCACAGTAGCTAGAAGCCCGAAAATTACATTTTGTTAAGTCTTTGGTAAGCACATTTTATATTAATTTCTGTCACAAGGTGGCAAGAATGGGCACAGTGCCTTCAACACATCAAAGGGAAGTAAAGACTAGTGGAAGGTGATAACAGCTTCCTGATATCCAGGTAATATTTTATTCATTGAAACGGCTCTTGGATTCTGTTTTTCCAGCTGTACACTGACTAATACAGGATAGAAGAAGGGTATAAGAGCCTAATGAGGTCAAAAAAGACCAGGTAAATGATATTCTTTTGGGTTGTATAGAGTATTTTGGATTTCATTGTAACAGCAATGGGAACCCATTGAAGGATTTGCAATAGAGAAGTCATATGATAAATTTCCAATTTTAAAAACAGCAATTTGACTGTCATAAAGAGAATGGATTGGTGAAAATAAGAGTGAATTCAAGAATCAGTTAAGTGGATAGGAATTCAAATAAGAAATGATGGTAATTAGATCCAAAGTGATAAAAGTGGAGAAGCTGACAGAGCTGAAAAGAAATTGATAGGACTTGGGGCTTGGTGGGATTTAGGGGGCAAGAGGGAAAAAGTAAAGGATGATTCTAAGATTTCTGAAATGAGCACTGGGTAGATGGTGATGTAATTCACTGAGATGAGACAATTTTAGGGGCAAATATCATAACTTAGAGTTCAAGTTGCATATGAGATATACAAGCAGATGTGCTGAGCATAGTTATATATGTAGATGTAGAACTCGTAACATCAAATCTATGCTGAGGAAATAAGTTTAGAAGTAGTCAGCAAATTGATTATATTTCCAGCCATATAAATACATGAAATCTGTTAGGACATGAGCATATTGTGAGAATAATAAGGTCTAATCCTGAGAAATGGGAATATTTAAATGACATGCTGAAGAGAAGATAGTGCCAGAAAAAGAAACCTAGAAGTGGCCAGAGAGGAAAAAGGGAAACTGAAAATGTGGCATCCTAGAAACCAAGGAACAAGAATATTTCTAGAAAGAGGAAATAATTAATTAGGTTGAATACTACTATTGAATGAGTACATTGGTAATCTCAGCAAGAGCAAGTAACAGAAACCAAACAGTTGTTAATATAAGCAGACACTGAATTTATTTAAAGGACATTAGGTAATTTATTAAATCTCTGAGAGGTGCGATAAACCACATGAGTCCAGCAGCCAGAAACAATGTCCAAAACCATGTTGCAGAGGTAGTCAAGAGAAGCTACTATTGATGCAGCCAGTGGACACTAGCTGTCACATTTGACACCAGGGAGAAGACTTGAACTGTGCATTCGACACCACTTTTTACACTGCTGCCATGGTCACCTCTGGAACTCAGTTTCCCTGCTACTGTCACCACGATCAAAGAGTTTCTTGAGGCCTGCATTATTCACAGGCCAGTCTACCTGTCCTACCTGGTGATAGAAACAAAAGCTAGATTGAAACTAATGGTGGAATAAATGGAAGATGAGAATCTGAGAAGAAAAAGAATACAGCTGATGTTTGAACGATGCAGGAGGTAGGGGTGCTGACTTTCTGCACAGTCAAAATTTCACATGTAGTTTTTGACTTCCCAAAACTTAACTACTAATAGCATACTGTTGGTACTATTGATAACATAAACAACTGATTTACATATATTTTGTATGTTATATGTATGATATGCTTTATTCTTACAAGAAAGTAAGCCAGATAAAAGAAAATGTTATTAAGAAAATCATAAGGAAGAGAAAGTATACTTATATTCATTAAGTGGAAGTGGATCATCATAAAGATCTCCATCCTCATCATCTTCACATTAAGTAGAGGCTGAGGAGGAGGAGGAAGAGAAGGGGTTGGTCTTGCTGTCTCAAAGTTACCAGAGGCAGAACAGAATCCACGTACAAGTGAATTCATGTAGTCCAAACCCACGTTGTTCAAGGGTCAACTGTAAATAACTTTTCTAAGACATTTAAAAGAAAAGTGAGAGAGCAGTGGCTTCATACTGACCTGCAGTATGATATCCACAGAGAGTTTTTCAAGATTAAAAAGATCTAGCAAATAGGGAGAAGCTAATGAAATTAGGAAGTTATAAGAAGATTTAATATATAAGATTACCTGAGTAGCAAGACAAGAAGGCTTGCTATCACACTATTGTCCAACATTATTCTGGGGATACCAGTATAGAAAGTGAAAAAATAATTTACAGGTTTAAATATGAGAAAGCATGAGTTTAGATTGTTACTATTTGCAGGTAACGTAATTTTATTTGTGAAAATCTTAAAACAATTACCTAAATACCTTTTCAGAATTGAATAAGGTGATTGACTAAAAAATCTGTATACAGAAATTGGTAGCCCTTATATATTGAAACAACAATGAGTTAGGAGATCTAATAAAAGACAAAATCCACTTACAATAGCAATAAAAATGATAAAATACCTAGAAATGATCTTAACAAGAAATATGTAAAATTTATATAAAGAAAACTTTAAAATATAAATTACAAAGGTAATAGAAGAAACCATAAGTTTTTTCTTTTTTTTTTTTTTTTTTTGGTTGTTGTTTTGTAATCATGGATTAGAAAAGGACTTTCCAAGTAAAAAACAAAAGCCAGAAGCAATCAAAGTAAAATTTGAATAAATCTGAGTATATAAAATTTTCTGCATAGCAAATAAACCAACATATATTACAAAAGCCATCTTTACATATAAATAATGTCTACAAGTCAATTTCCTAAAAACATAACATGAGAAAATAGAAAAAGGATATGAACAGAGAAAAGGATATACAAATGGATTTTAAATATTTGAAGAGGCTCAATCTTAAAATAAATTGGCAAAATATTAATTAAAATTATATTATGAAACCAGGAAAACCTTTGTGATGGTCTTGTGTTGGGCGAGTTTTACTGCTTGTTGGGGCTTAAAAAACAATACCCAAAAATCAAGGCTTCAGGAGTAGCCTTAGAAGCAAGGGTGTTTCTTTGACCTTCTCCTACCCTCCTGTCTCTGGCCTTTCATTCTTCATTGAGGTTAGCCATAGAAACTAGAATCCATATTTCCCAAGGCAGATCACAAAAACCAGAGCCCTTTGTCCTTTAAACCAGCCATAAAACTTAAAAATATGACTCCAGGTTGCCCCTATACCCCCAATTTCTGTTTAAAAATTGGCCATATAGAAATTGTCTGACCTGTCTTGTTTGATTGTAGGTCATAAAACTCTCATTCCAGAGACGGCCCTGCCCCATATAGAGAAGGAAGAAATGCATGCTCAGAGACATCAAGAACGTAGGCAGACAGGCCTTACTGGGTTTCCCCACTCAGTCTGTTAGCTGACTCAGTGTTACACTCTCATACATTTTTGGTGGGATTGTCATTTCATCTCTATGGATAATAATTTGACAATATTTATCAAAATTACAATTGCATTTACCCTTTACCTGTGTAATCCCATTAATAGGAATTTAACTTATAGATATATTTTCACTTATGTGAAATAATGTACAAAATATTCATTGCAATATTGCTTATAATACTAAAAGTTAGGAGACAGTGTAAATGTCTATCAATAGGGTCAGGATAAACAAAATTATGCAACATTCATAATTTATACTATGCAGTTTTAAAAGAATGAATCAATACTTTGTGAGTTAATATTGTTTCTAAGATATATTTTAAGTGAAAAAGCAAGATATGCCACAGGGTATAAAGTATGTTACTTTTTTTAATTTAAGCTTGAGAAAATATTTGTATACATTTACTTAGGTGTGCATAGAATATCTCTGGTAGGACACCTGCCCCTAAGAGAAGATAGATGACTGGGACTAGAAATAGAAAATACATTTTCTGTCATATCCCCTTTTGTAATTTTTGAATTTTTAGACATCTAAATATATTGCTACTCAAAACAGTTAAAACTTGAGCAAACAACAACAACAACAACAACAACAAAACAAGCAAAAAGCATAAGATTCCTGGAAATATATAAAGGAATACATGCCAGAACAGTGGAGAGATTGGCCTTACATATAAAAGTAAACATTTCCTCCAATTTTACAGATCAGAAAGAATATAGAGGAGTTGAGGGGAGTTGTAGCATTGATTTGGTGCAGGAAGTTGAAGGATTGAAGAAATTTTTTGCATGATGCTTTTTTTTTTATTATTTTTTTAGGGACTTTGCAAAGTCATGGGAGTATAAGAGAAGAGTAGATGTTTGAAATAATTATTGTGAGTATAAGCGAGTGAGTTGACTACAGGAGTATAAAAGTGCAAGGCAGTATTAAGGGCCAAGTAAAGGTTAGGCATTAGAGATCAAAACTGATTTCTATTTGTTCAGTTGTCTGATATTTCTCCATCTTCTCTTAGTTGGTTGGGTGAGATAAAAAGATAGTGAAAATGAGAGGTTCTTTTCTCTCTAAGATGAAGACTGAGGACAAGATGTTATCTGCGAGTGGAAAAACACCCTAAAAACGGATGATTAAGCTGCCAAGAAATGCCACCCTGGTAGGGAAAAGTACCATTTGACTGTTTGCCATCATCTGTCACAAAGAGAACAAATTTACAAAGATTTGCTTACACAGAGGCAACACAAATCCTATTTGGTTTTCCTAAGTTCTTAGAAGTTTTGTAAGATCCTGACTAGTTTAAGCTCACTCTGTAAAACTAGGTTTAATCAAGTTGTCAGCTTGCAAACTCCTTTTTACTCATTTGTTATTCATGTTAAATTCAGTATAGTAAGAATCTATTTTGAGAAGTTTCTTAAAGGAACTTTAAAAAGAATAGTATACTAAACTGGATTTTAAAAATATTCTACCATTTAAGCCAAACTTAGAAGTAGAACTATATCCTGAGTCATGCTGATTTATAATTATTACAATGTTGAGTAGAAAGAATGTGTGTATCTGCTGTTCCTGACATATTAACTGTTAAAAATTGAAGGACATAAAAGTAACAGTGAATTATTATTTTTTAGCTCTTCAGCTTGAATATAGTACTCTGTTTCCGTTCACTAGAAATGCCTTTTAAAATACTAATTTTTAAGTTTAAAAATAAATGTCATTTCTCAGTAATTTAATCTTTAGATGTATTAAGGCCCTTCTGTTACTTAAAACTCTTAAAATTACAATATATATGAGACAAGCCAATAGCTTATTTTTATCATGGCTTCCTATTGAAAATGAAGGTAATATTCATTCCCCAAAAGTCTGTTGTTGCAAATCCTTTTAGAAAGTGCTTTTAAAAGCTCTCACTTTATTCATAAGCTTATGGAGGTAGTTCCTAGTCAGTGCCCAAGCACTGCCTCCCATAGTGATATTGAAATAGCAACAATGAAAAGGCCATTTTTTCGGAGTTGTCATTGAAAACGGAATTTTCCTTATGCTGGGCGCAGACTCAGGACTTGATTGATAGTCCTTTGGCTATTCTTCGGTGATAGGCCAGCAGTTCTATATGTATTTGCATGGGGCAGTATAAATTGTACATTCTTAGAATACAAAAAATTATTTGGCTTTCCATATAGGTTCAATGGAAAAGTCATTGCATTGAATAGGACCCATACTCGTGAAGAATTACGAAAACACAGAGCATTTTGCAGCAAATTATATAATCATGTAAATAGTAAACTAATAATAAACAGTAAACTGATAACAGTAAAATGTATTTAAAATTTGTAATGTCTCATATCTTCATGGCACTACAAAGGTATTTTAAAAATTAAAAGCAGAAGCTTGAAATGTGTACAGTACTCCTTTTATTTGCTTCTGAATATGATTATGCCAATATACTCTTTGAATCAGAGAATTTTTTGACCTAAATAGGTTTAATCCTCTTCTCCTACTTCATATACAAGGAAACAGGCTTTTAGAGAAGAAAAGGTTTTTTTTCCTCACCCATTGCTAAGTTTGTGGTTGAGGCCCCTATTTAAAAAAAGAGGTTAACGAGAAAAATGTCACAAATATTTATTTACTATAAAGTTTATGTGACATGGAAGACTTCATAAAGAAATAAAGATCCAAAGAACAGGTAAACCTATGTGTATTGTATGCTAGGTTTGATAGAGACGTGGATAGTCATGGAGAGGTATGATTGGACTAAGTGGCTAGCAAGGCAGGTTTGTACACATTCTTCTCTGTGTCCCTGGGTCTTCACAGACAAGGATGTTTGTTATCTCCAGGGACAGGAATGGTACTTCTAAGATGTGGTTCTTATGACTTTGCTTCAGGGATGGAGGGTGGGAGAAGGTCAGAGAGTAACTTTCCTGCTTCTGCTATTTTGAGGCAATATATCCTGAACCCCATCACTTGTAAGTTTTTGCCTTATTCAGGGACTTCTATCCTCTTTCTTTTGCATTCTTTTTTATGAAACATAATCATGGCAGAAATATATCTGTGAAGCTGTGGGTTTCACCTTAGTCACGTTTGTCTCCATGGGCACGAGTCACAAAGCGCCTCAAAACCATGTTAACATTTAAGATTGATCTGCTTTTCTGCTTCTGAATGTGAGAGCCTATACTGGATCTCTGAAGAAAACAAAGATGAGATGAGGTCCTTTGGACTTCATGAAGTGACATGACAGAAAGTATGATTGTCCAGCTGATACTTTACTGTGTGAAACCATCATCTGCTACTCCTGAATCCTGAAGGACAGACTCAGGGGCCCTCTGACTCATGGTAAGGGTTGTCAGGGTGATGCAACAGCAGGACCATAGGGTTTGTTGTCAGAATAACAAGTTTTGAAGCTCGGTTTCCCCACTCACTAATTTTTAATGAGCACATACATAGTTTAAAATCTGAAAATGGGGATGATAATAATTTCTACCTACTTCTAAAATTTGGTTTGAGAATCAAGTGGAATATTAATATATACATAAACATTTTATGAACAAGGAGACAAGTTATAAATTCATTATCTTGTTAATTTAATCATTTCACTAGGGGTGGGTTCATTGTGGGCCTCCTTTGAGGTAGACTGTGTTTCATGAATTTATAACAAAATCCTAAAGTTTAACCAAGACAGTATGTGGAAAAATTATCTTTTGATGTCTTTATGTTTTGTGTCCCCTTTTTTGCAGTAACAACACAGATATAAGAAAAAAGGGTTTGAGTCTGTTTATAGTATTAATCAGATTCCCACTCTCATTCATATTGAGATTTTAAATCCTTTTCTTACACACCTAAAGGAAAGTGTATCTGACCCAGTGGTTTTTCCTTTATGCTGTCACTTTATTTAGTATGCCTTGTTAGCATCAAATAGTAAGGTATTTTATTTGGGTTTTCTCTTATAGTACCAGAAAATGCAATCTTGCTAGATGAAATTGGTTTCAATGCTAAAAAATAAATATTTATCTTCTTAAAAATAAATATTCACACTTTGATATAACATTCATTTTCCAGACATGTACACTTGCTCAGAGATAATATTGTATCAGAAGATTTAGGAAAATAATTTATTGAGAATATATAGAATCATCAAATATTTTTTAATTTTTAAAAATTGGTGTGTTTTTTTTTGCTTTTTAACCTTTTCATTTATATATAATAATTTACATATTTATGGGATACATTGAGTGTTAAATTCACAGCATGAGTAATGATTAAGTCAGGGTATTTGGAGTATTAATCACCTTGAGTGTTCATCATTTTCACATGTTAGTATCATTTCAAGTCCTCTCCTCTAGTTATTTTGAAATATACATATTATTGCCTAGTCACCCTAGCCTGTTATCAATTATTATAACTTATTTATCTTATCTAACTGTATATTTGTATCAATAATCAACATATCTTCATTTCCCCCAGCCCTTTTTCCCAGTTTGTTATTGTTTTACCCTGCATGTCTACGAAATCAAGTATTTTAGCTCCTACCTATGAGTAAGAGCATGCTGTATTTGTCTTTCTGTGCCTGGCTTATTTCATTTAACATAATGACCTTCAGTTCAATGCATGTTGCTGCAAATGACATGATCTTATTATTTTCTATGGCTGAATAATATTTCACGGTATACATACAACATATTTTCTTTATCCATTTGTCCATTGATGAGCACTTAGGCTGATTCCGTATCTTTGCTATAGTGAATACTGCTATGATAAACATGCAAGTACAGCTAGTGCTTGACTTACGACCACGATTGGTTCCGACAGACTGGTCGTAACATGATTTGGTTGTAAGTTGAGTAGGCTATATGTACAGTACTGTGAAATGATGTTATAAAAATCTTTAAGTCATATTTTATCATAATTTTCTTTCTCACCCACTTATGAGTGAGAACATGTGCTGTTTGGTTTTCTGTTCTTGTGTCAGTTTGCTGAGAATGATGGTTTGCAAAGGTCCATGTCACTGCAAAGGTCATAAACTCATCCATTTTGGGGGGCTGCATAGTATTCCATTGTATATATGTGCCACAATTCTTTATCCAGTCTATCATTGATGAGCATTTGGGTTGATTCCACTGCTATTGTAAACAGTGCTGCAATGAGAATACGTGTGCATGTATCTTTATAATAGGATGATTTATAATCCTTTGAGTATATACCCAGTAATAGGATTACTGAGTTAAATGGTATTTCTATTTCTAGATCCTTGAGGAATTGCCACACTTTCTTCCACAATGGTTGAACTAATTTACACTCCCACCAACAGTGTAAAAGCATTGCTATTTCTCCACATCCTCTCCAGCATCTGTTTTCTCCAGATTTTTTAATGATCGCCATTTTAACTGGCATGAGATGGTATCTTATAGTGGTTTTGATTGGCATTTCTCTAATGACCAGTGATGATCAGCATTTTTTCATATGTTCATTGGTCACATAAATGTCTTCTTTTGAGAAGTGTCTGTTCATATCCTTTGCTCACTTTTTGAAAGGGTTGTTTTTTCCTTGTAAATTTGTTTAAGTTCTTTGTAGATTCTGGATATTAGCCCTTTGTCAGATGGGTAGGTTGCAAAAATTTTTCCCATTCTGTTTGTTGCTGGTTCACTTGAATGATTGTTTCTTTTGCTGTGCAAAAGCTCTTAAGTTTAATTAGATCCCATTCATCTATCTTGGCTTTTGTTGCCATTGCTTTTGGTGTTTCAGTCATGAAGTCCTTGCCTATGCCTGTGTCCTGAATGGTATTGCCTAGGTTTTCTTCTAGGGTTTTTATGGTGTTAGGTCTTATGTTTAAATCTTTAATCCATCTGGAGTTAATTACTCTGTTCATTATTTCTTTTGCAGTGCAGAAGCTTGTTAGTTTAATGTAGTCCTGCTTATCATTTTTGTTTTTGTTGCCTGTTCTTTCAAGGTCTGAACCATAAAATCTTTGCCTAGATCAATGTTCTGAAGAGTTTTTCCTATATTTTCTCCTAGCAAGTTTATACTTTTGGGTCTTACATTTAAATCTTCAATCCATCTTGATTGATTTTTGTATAAGGAGAAAGACAAAGGTCCAGTTTTGTTCTTCTACATATGCTTATCAAGTTATCTTATCACCATTTATTGAAAAGGGTAACCTTTCCCCAATATATATTCTTGGTAGCTTTGTCAAAGATCATCTGGTTGTAGATATTTGGCTTTATACCTGCATTCTGTATTTTGTTCCATTGGTCTATGTGTTCATTTTTATACGAATACCAAGTGGTTTTGGTTATTTGTAATATGTTTTGAAATCAGGTAATGTGATGATTCCAGGTTTGTTCTTTTGGCTTTGGGTTGTTTTGGCTTTTCAGGCTCTTTTTGGGTCTTATACCAATTTTAAAATTGTTTTTTCTATTTCTTTGCAAAATAATGTTGGTATTTTGATGGGGATTGCATTGGATGAGTAGATTGCTTTGGGTAATATGGGCATTTTAAACAGCACTCCTCAACCATTTTGGCACCAGCGATCAGTTTTGTGGAAGACAATTTTTCCACAGACTAGGGTCAGGGGAGGGGGGATGGCTTCAGGATGAAACTGTTCCACCTCAGATCATCAGGCATTAGATTCTCATAAGAAGCATACAATCTAGATCCCTTGCATGTGCAGTTCATTCTTCTTGTTCATGCTCCTATGAGAATCTAATGCTGCCACTGATCTGACAGGAGGTGGAGCTCAAGCAGTAATACCTGCTCACCTGTGGCTTACCTCCTGCTGTGTGGTCTGTGTGCCTTGGTTCCTAACAGACCACAGACCAGTACTAGGGGTTGAGGACCCCTGATTTCAACAATACTAACTTTTACAAATCATGAGAATGAAATGTCTTTCCATTTGTTGATGACTTTGCTGTTTCTTTCATGAGTGTTTTGTAGTTTTCCTTGTAGCTATCTTTTAGCTCTGATTAAATTTTTTCTAGGTGTTTTCTTTTCATTTTCTTTTTCTTTTCTTCTTTTTTTTTATAGTTATTGTGAATGGGTTTGTCTTGATTTCTTTTTCAGCTATATTATTATTGGTACGTAGAAATGCTACATATTTTTGTATGTTGATTTAGCATCCTGCAACCTTACTAAACCTGTGAATAAGTTCTGAGAGTTTTTTGGAGTCATTTTTTGTTTTTTCTAGATATAAGATTATGTCATCTGCAAAGAACAATTTGACTTTTTCTTTTCCAATTTGTGTGCTTTTTATTTCTTTTTCTTATCTGGTTACTTGAGCTAGGACTTCCAACACTCTGTTGAATAGGAGTGATGAAAATGGGCATTCTAGTCTTCTAATGCAAGAGAAAAGCTTTCAACTTTTTCCATTCAGTATGATATTAGCTGTGGAGTTGTCATATATGGCCTTTTAAATTTTAATTTTGAGTTAAGGTCCCTCTATGTCCAGTTTGTTGATAGTTTGTTTTTATCATAAACGGTGTTGACTGTTGTCAAATGATTTTTCTGCATCTATTGAGATGGTTTTTGTTCTTCATTCTGTTGTTATGTCACCTTTGATTTGCATATGTTGAATCATCCTTGCATCTCTGAAATAAATACATTTGATAATGGTATATTATCTTCTTGATGAACTGTTGGATTTGGTTTGCTTGCATTGGTGAAGATTTTTGCATCTGTGTTCAACAGGGATGTTAGACTGTAGCTTTCTTCTTTTGTTGTTGTGTCCTTGTCTGATTTTGGTGTCAAGGTAATCCTAGCCTCATAGATGAATTAATGAGAATTCTCTCCTCTTCAATGTTTTAAAATAGTTTGAAGAGCGTTGGTGTTAGTTCTTCTTTATACATTTGATAGAATTCCACATTGAATCAATTCAGTCCTAGGCATTTATTTGATGGGAGACTTTTTATTACTGATTCAATCTTGCTACTCATTATTGGTCAGTTCAGGTTTTCTATTTCATTCTGATTTAATCTTAATAGGTTGTATGTTTCTAGAAGTTTATCAGTTTTCTCTAGGTCTTCAAGTTTCTTAACGTGCAGTTGTTCATAGTAGCCTGAATGTCTTCTTGTAGAGCAGCTGTAATGTCTCTTTTTCATTTCTGATTTTGTTTATTTTGGATCTTTTCTTGGTTAGTGTAGGTGTATTAACCTGTTTTCACACTGCTGATAAAGACATAATTGAGACTGGGTAATTTATGAAAAAAAAAGTTTCATGGACCCACAGTTCCATGTGGCTGGGGAGCCCTCACAATCATGGTTGAAGGTGAAAGGAACATCTTACATAGCAGCAGGAAAGAGAAAAATGAGAGCCAAGTGAAAGAGGAAACCCCTTATAAAACCACCAGATCATGTGAGACTTATTCACTATCTCAGAAACATTATGGGAGAAACTGCCCTCATGATTTAATTATCTGTCACCGGGTCCTTCCCACAACACTTGGGAATTATGGGAGCTATAATTCAGGATGAGATTTGGGTGGGAACACAGCCAAGCCATATTATTCCTCCCCTGGCCCCTCCCAAATCTCATGTCCTCACATTTCAAAACCAATCATGCCTTCACAGCAGTCCCCCAAAACATTATTTCAGCATGAACTCAAAAGTTCACCGTCCAAAGTCTCATCTGAGACAAGGCAAGTCCTTTCCACCTATGAGCCTACAAAATAAAACACAAGTTAGTTACTTCTTTTTTTTTTCCACCATTTATTTATTTTAGTGCATTTTAGGTTTTGGGGTACATGTGAAGAACATGCCAAATTGTTGCATAGGTACACACGTGGCAGTGTGATTTGCTGCCTTCCTCTACTTCTTAGATATAATATGGGTAAAAGCATTGGATAAATACACCCATTCCAAATGGAGAAATTGGCCAAAATGAAGGGGCTACAGACCCCATGCAAGTCTGAAATCCAGAGTGCAGTCAAATCTTAAAGCTCCAGAATGATCTCCTTTGACTCCACATCTCACATTCAGGTCACACTGATGCAAGAGGTGGGTTCCCATGGCCTTGGGCATCTCTGCTGCTGTGGCTTTGCAGGGCATAGTGCCCCTTCTGCCTGCTTTCACAGGCTGATGTTGAGTGTCTGTGGCTTTCACAGGTGCCCAGTGCAAGCTGTCAGTGGATCTACCACTCTGGGGTCTGGAGGATGGTGGCCCTCTTCTCACAGCTCCACTAGGCAGTGCCCTAGTGGGGACTTTGTGTGGAGACTTGCACTCCACATTTTCTTTTCACACTGACCTAGCAGAGGTTCTCCATGAGGGCTCTGCCTCTGTAGCACACCTCTGTCTGGACATCCAGGTGTTTCCATATATCTGAAATCTAGGTGGAGGTTCCCAAGCCTCAGTTCTTGACTTCTGGGCACCCACAGGCTCAACACCATGTGGAAGCTGCCAAGGCTTGGGGCTTGCACCTTTTGGACCCACAGCCTGAGTTGTACCTTGGCCCCTTTTAGTGATAGCTGGAGCAGCTGGGATGTAGGGCACCAAGCCCCTAGGCTGCACACAGCCGGGGTGCCCAGATCCTGGCCCACAAAACCATTTCTCCTCCTAGGCTCCCAGGCCTGTGATGGGAGGGGCTGCCACAAAGGTCTCTGGCATGCCCTGGAAACATATTCCTCATTGTCTTTGTGATTAACATTGGGCTTCTTGTTACTTATACAACTTTCTGCAGCAGGCTTGTATTTCTCCCATTTTTTTTTCTATTGCATTGTCAAACTGCAAATTTTTCAAACTTTTATGTTCTCCTTCCTCTTGAACACTTTGCCTCTTAGAAATTTCTTCTGCCAGACACCCTAAGCCATCTCCCTCAAGTTCAAAGTTCCACAGATCCCTTGGGCAGAGGCAAAATGCTGCCATTCCTTTTGCTAAAACATAGCAAGAGTCACTTTTACTCTAGTTCCCATCAAGTTTCTCATTTTCATCTGAGACCACTTTAGCCTGGATTTCATTGTCCGTATCATTATCAGTATTTTGGTCAAAGCCATTCAAAAACTCTCTAGGAAGTTCCAAACTTTCCCACATTTTCCTCGCTTTTTCTGAGCCCTCCAAACTATTCCAACCTTTGCCTATTACTCAGTTACAAAGTCGCATCCACATTTTTGAGGACTTTTATGGCAGTGCCCCACTGTTTGGTACAAATTTACTGTATTAGTCATTTTTCATGCTGCTGATAAAGACATACCCAAGACTGGGTAATTTATAAAGAAAATAGGTTTATAAAGAAAAGAGGCTGGGGAGGCCTTACACTCATGGTGGAAGACGAAAGACATGAAAGATACCTCTTACATGGTGGCAGGCAAGAGAAAAATGAGAGCCAAGTGAAAGGAGAAACCCCTTATAAAACCATGAAACCTTGAGACTTATTCACTAACATGAGAAGAGTATGGTGGGAACTGCTCCCATGATTCAATTATCTCCCAGTGAGTTCCTCCCACAACACATGGGGATTATGGGAGCTACAATTCAAGATAATATTTGGGTGGGGACACACTCATCTTGAATTGTAGCTCCCATAATCCCCAAGTCTTATAGTAGGGACCCAGTAGGAGGTAATTGAACCGTGGGGTAGTTTTATAAGAGGTTTTTCCCCCTTTTGCTTGACACTTCTTCCTGCCACCATGTGAGGAAGGATTTGTTTGCTTCCTCTTCTACCATGATTATAAATTTCCTTAGGCCTCATCAGCCATGCTGAACTATGAGTCAATTAAACCTCTTTACTTTATAAATTATTCAGTTGCAGGTAGGTCTTTATTAGCAGTGTAAGAACAGACTAATACAGTGGTTAATCAATTTTGTTTATCTTTTTGAAGAAGCAACTTTTTATTTTATTGATTCTTTATATTAATTTTTAGTTTCCATTTCAGTTAATTCTGCTCTGATCTTTATTGTTTCTTTTGCTAATTTGGGCTTTGGTTTGTTCTTAATTTTCCAGTTCCTTGAAGTGGAACTAGATTATTTTACATTAGATTATTTGAAATCTTTCTCTCTCTTTTTTTTTTTTTAATTTAGGGGCTTATTTCTATAAACTTCTTCCTTAGTACTGCTTTTGCTGTGTCCCACATGTTTTGATGTTATGTTTCCATTTTCATTTATCTCAAGATTTTTTTTTCAATGTTACTTATTGACTCAATAGTTTTCAGGAGCAAAGTTGTTTAATTTCCATTTATTTGTATACTTTCCAAAGTTCCTCTTGGTGTTGACTTCTAGTTTTATTTGATTGTGGTCTGAGAAGATACTTGATATGATTTTTACATTTTTACATTTGTTGAGATTTGTTTTGTAGGCTAATATAGGTCTTAGAGAATGTTCCATGAGCTGATGTGAAGAATATGTATTCTGCCATTGTTGGGTAGAATATTCTGTAAATGTCTATTAAGCCCATTTGATCTAAAGTCCAGCTTAAATCCAATGTTTCTTTGTTCATTTTCTGTCTAGATGATTTGTCTAAAGCTGAGAGTAGGGTGTTGAAGTTTCTCATTATTACTGTATTGCAGTCTATTTCTCTCTTTAGATTTAGTAATATTTGCTTTATTAATCTGGGTGTTCCAGTGTTGGGGGCATATATATATTTAGAATTGTTATATCCCCTTGCTACTCTAGTCTCTTTATCATGTAATGACCTTCATTGTCATGTTTTTGTTTTCATTTTTTACTGTTTTTTGACAGAAAGCCTGTTTTATCTGATATAAATATAGCTACTCCTGCTTACTTTTGATTTCTATTTTCATGGACTATCTCTTTTCATCCCTTTACTTTTCATCTCTATGTGTTTTTACAGGTAATGTGCATTTCTTGTAGGCAGTGTATAACTGGATGTTTGTTTTTTTAAAAATTCATTCATCCAGTCTATGTCTTTTAAATAGATAATATAATTCATTTACATTCAGGGTTATTATTGATATGCAAGAGTTGTTTTCTGTTATATTTCTATCATATTATTATTTTCTGCTTGTTTTTAATAGTCTTCATTTCTTTTTCTTTTTCTTTTTCCTCTTATCAATATTCCTTGTGTTTTAGTGATTTTCTGTCATGGTACCATTTGGGTCTCCTGTCTTTCTCACTTGTTTGTTGGCTTTACCAATGAGTTTTATATTTTTATGTGCTTTCATGATGGAAACTGTCATCCCTTTGCTTCAAGGTTTGTAACTCCTATGAGCATTTCTTGTACGGTCAGCCTAGTGGTGATGAATTCCTTCAGCATTTGCTTATTGGGAATAGATCTCTCCTTCATTTATGAAGAATAATTTTGCTGGATATAGTATACTTGGGTGGCCATTTTTATCTTTCAGCACTTTAAATATATCCTTCTATTCTCTCCTGCCAAAAACTCTGTGATTAATTGAACAGGGGCTCCTTTATATAACGAGGCACTTTTCTCTTGGTGGTTTTAGAATGTTCCTTTGTCATTGACTTTAGACAATTTGATTATAATGTGCCGTGGAGAATAACCTTTTTCATTTTATCTGTTTGTGGATCACAGGGCCCCCTGTATATAGATGTCTAAATCTCTTGCTAGACTTGGCAAGTTTTTATCTATTATTTTGTTAAATAAGTTTTCCAACCCTTTCATTCTCTCTTTGCCTGGAGATACTGAAAATTTGTATATTTAGTTGCTTTATGGTGTTCTGTATATTATGATGATTGTTATCATTCTTTTTTATGCTTTTTTCTTTATTTTTATCTGACTGGGTTATTTCAAAAGATCCATCTTCAAGTTCTGATATTCTTTCTTCTATTTCATCTAGTCTATTGTTGAGCCTTTTGAGTATACTTTTTATCTCATTGAGGAAGTTCTTCAGTCCCAGCATTTCTGTTTTGTTCTTTTTTAGAGTATTTCTTTGGTAAATTTCTTATTTATATCCTTAATTCTCTTTTCTGATTTATTTGTATTGTTTTTCAGAATTCTCTGGCATCTCACTGAACTTTTGTACCATAATTTTGCATTCTTTTTCTGGGATTTCAAGAATTTATTTTTGATTGGAATCTATTACTGGAGAATTACTGTATTCTTTTGAAGCCATGATATATCTCTAATTTTTCATGTCTCCTTTATCCTTACTTTGATATCTGCACAATTGTTATAATAGATATTTCTTTCAGTTTTTTGGATCATCTCTATAGGGGAGGACATGTTCCTGAAGATATATTAATATTGTTGATTAAGTAGGGCTCTCTGGCTTTGATTTTGGGTATATGTAGTAGCGTAGTTTGTGTATGGTTTCTTTGTCTATAATCAGTGTCAGTGGTATCTGTGATTCCCCAGTGATTTGAGTTGTGGTTATTAATGGAGGCTGTAGTAAAGTTTTGTTAGGGACAGGGGTGCCAGGTGGGCCAGTCTTGGGCACCAGTTGTGACAGCAGTTGGCTGAATATGCCTGCCATTAGGCACCATGGTATTGTATGCTGGCACTGGAGTTATTTGGATCAGGCAAGCCAATTTTGGACCTCCAGGTGGTTGTTCACATGCTGGTAGTGGCAGCAGTAGACCAAATGGGTGAGCAAGTTCTTGGATTCCTAAGTAACTGGCATGGATTGGGCAATGCCAGTAGAGTGGCACAATGACCCTCTGGGTCTTGAGCTTTACATGCTGATATTAGCAGTTGCCATGTACAGGATCACTATCCACAGCCTCAGACACACAGCTCTCAGGTTCACTGCTCTTGGCAGCAGAAGTACTGCAGCACCATGCAGAGAGGGGAGGGACCCAGTCTTTCATGTGCAAGCCCAGGCATGAAGGCCACACCACCAGTGGAGGTACAGCCACCACTCATAGCCTTAAACAGACAGTATTCTAATTCACCCACCTCAGCTTTCAGTGGCAGCAGTAGTGGCTGTGCCTATTGTGGTGTGCAAAGGAGGAGAAAGGATTCTGCTCTCGATAGGTGAGCCTGAGCCACTCCTCTGGTGGGAGATGATCTCACTCTCCACTTGCATGGCTGACCACAGAGTTTGTGCCACAACTGGGGATGAGGTCACCTCTCACAGTCACTGAGAGGGATCTCAACCTCTGAAAAGTGTGTATTTTGGCTCCCTTTGTCCCAGGGCTTCCTTTTCTGTTCAGCATTGTCATTTTCCTATAGGATATGTTACTAGGGACCCTAAAGCACCTTTGGGTCCAGCCAGCGCTATGGCACTGTAGCTCTCCAGGTAGACACAGGGAGTTGTAATTTGGAGCTCCCAGTATGCAGAGTTTTGTGATCTGTGGTTCCCAGGGCAGGATGCTGCCCAATCACTGCTGTGCTCTCACAGTGACAGCCTGCTGCAGCTGCTTAGGTCTCAGGGAGTTGAATGACCCAGCATGAGCTCCCTGTCTGGTGCAATGTGGAGTCTCCAAATCACCACCCAAGCTAGTGGCAGGATTTGTGTCAGTAGAGAAGCTCTCCCATGGTTCAGATCGTAGCAGTACATGCTGGGGATGTACACCACTAATCTTCTCTTACTTAACTATTTTTTGCAATTCCAGACCTACCTGGGCTCCCAGCCAGTTTAGCTAAGCTGATCTTTTGCTTCCTTTTTCTTTTGTGCTTCAGGTATTTCTCATGACTTATCTGTTGGACTCCAGTGTTCTCTCCTAGATGTTCTGTTTGTGGTATGATTACCAATTTGTAATTTTGTTTTTACTTTCTGGAGAGGAAAGGTGTTTGAAGTCTCTAGTCAGCCTTCTTTAAATAGGCTGTCTTTTCAGATATTCATATATGTCATTACCTGAGAAAATCTTTCCTTGACTTCAATCTAAATTAATTACACCTGATTATTCACATAACAAATGTTTATTTAATTTAATGTGTAACTCACAAGAGTTTAAACTTCACTATGACTTTGTCTATTTTGTTGACTACCATATACATACTCAGCATTTAGCTAATGTTATACATTGATTAATTCAATGAATATTTGTTAAATGAACAAATAATAGAAGCATAGAACTGATAATGCTTTTAATGAAACATTCCATATTTATTTACATATTTTTTTCTTCCATAAAATGTGGTAGAAAAAAATATATAAAGAGAAGAAAAAAGAGTAATTTAAAACTTATTCTTGCACTGAGATTTTCCTCTCTTTAAAAGTCCTAAACCTGAAAATTTGGTCCAGAGGAAGTGGTATCAAGCAGTTCTACAAAATCCAGTTTAATTACTCAGTGTTTGTGGCAAGATTAGAAGTACTTTTTTGCCATCTATGCAAACAGTCCAAGTTTAAAGGGAAAACACAAGGCAAAACAGTAAGAGACATCTGGAAAGTAGGTGAAGGAGTGAGTGTTAGGCAATTTTCCCCTAGCCTTCCCTTCTAGGGAGAAAAGGTAATCATTGCTGTCATCCTCTGTATTCAGTGCTCTTTGTCTACTTTGCTCAGGACAAGGTCACATTCTACCTTAAAAAAAGTGTTTTCCAAAGAAAGGTGATGCTGCTAACTATGAAACTGATTGATGCTTTTGAAGCTTCCTCATACCCTGTCCTGATAGTTGTGGTTGTTATCTTGAAGTAAAAAAAGTAAATCTTTTTATGTTTTTTCGTGAAGCAATCTTTTCATGTTTTTTTTTTTTTCTTGGAGTGCATGTGTATGCATATAACATTATGGAGTAAGTGAAATTAGTAATATTTCAGCAAACTTGATTTCTAATTATATAAAGCCTAACTCTGAGTTACTCTCTTAGTTTTATTACATAAACAATCTCAGACACATGAATCATTAAGGGGATCCTGTTTAAAAAATGGTTTCTAGATATTCAAGGATATTGTACCTCCAATTTCATTTTTTTCCTAAGATACTGAATTTCCTGTTAAATTATACGAACATTTAATACAGTCATGAATCATTTAACCATAGGAATATATTCTGAGAAATGCATTGTCAGGTGGTTTGTCATTGTACAAACAAAGAATATACTTACACAAACCTAACCAATATAGCCTACTGCACACCTAGACTATATGATATAGCCTATTGCTTCTAGACTACAAACCTATAAAGCAAGTTACTGTACTATATAGGTAACTGTAACACAGTGGTAAGTATTTATGTGTCTAAACATTATAAACTTAGAAATGGTACAGTGAAAATACAGAAAAAAGATAAAAGATGGTGTATCTTTATAGAGCTCTTACCATGAATGGAGCTTTTAAGAGTGGGCATTGCTCTGGGTGAATGAGTGAGTGGCAAGTGAATGGTAAAGCCTAGGACACTACTGTACACTACTGTAGACTTTATAAACACTATACACTTAGCCTACACTACATTTATAAAAAATTTTCTTTATTCAATAATAAACTGAGCTTACTATAACCTTTTAATTTTATATACTTTAAATATTTTTTCACTTTTGTCTCTTGTATTAATGCTTAGCTTAAAACACAAACACATTACACAACTGTACAAAAATATTTTCTTTCTTTAATCTTTATCCTATGAGCTACTTTCTATTATTATTATAATTTTAAATAACACAAACACACACATTAGCTTAGGCCTACACAGGATCAGGATTATCAATATCACTACCTTCCACCTCCACATCTTGTCCTACTGGAAGGTTTTCAGGTATAATAACATAAATGATGCTGTAATCTCTTTTTTTTTTTGAGACGGAGTTTCGCTCTTGTTACTCCAGGCTGGAGTGCAGTGGCGCGATCTCGGCTCACCGCAACCTCCGCCTCCTGGGTTCAGGCAATTCTCCTGCCTCAGCCTCCTGAGTAGCTGGGATTACAGGCACGCGCCACCATGCCCAGCTGATTTTTTGTAGTTTTAGTAGAAACGGGGTTTCACCATGTTGACCAGCATGGTCTTGATCTCTTGACCTCGTGATCCACCCGCCTCGGCCTCCCAAAGTGCTGGGATTACAGGCTTGAGCCACCGCTCCCGGCTGTAATCTCTTATGATAACAGTGCCTTCTGCTGGAATACCTCCTGAGGTATTTTACAGTTAACAGTTTAAAAAAAGTAAGTATAGAGAGTACACGCTAACTTAACAATAAAAGTATAGATAGTAAATACATAGACCGGTAGCAGTCATTATCATTATCAGGTATTTTGTGCTGTATATAGTTGTATGTGTTATACTTTTATACTACGGGCAGCATAGTAGCTTTCTTTACATCAGCGTCCCCATAAACATGTGAGCAATGGATTGAGCTATGACATTATGATGGCTATGATGTCTCCAGGTGATAGGAATTTTTCAACAGTATTGTAGTCTTATGAGATCATTGTCATATATGCGTCCCTTTATTGATAGAAACTTTGTTATGCTGCACATGATTGTACTTGGTGTTTGTTTCTAAGAATTCAAGAAACAAACTTTGTTTCTAAGAATTCCTGCCATATTCTTTGGCTTAGGGAATGCCTAGAAAGGTACACATATCCAAAGGCCTTTTCTCAAGGCAAGACAGCCCACAGTGCCCCACTATGCCACTAATATTCACAATTCAGAGGTACACAGAGAAACTACAGTCAGAAGCCAGGAACTGCTTGTTGGCCACAGGGCAGCAATTTGGTTCCTGGCAGTTTGTTGTTTTCCTAAAAATTGGAAGTACATTGAAAAGCTGTCTCCCTTGTAGTATGCTGGATAGAATCTATAGAGTTGAGGCAGTCACAAAATAGAGTAATTTATTAAGCTTCCCACAATTTCTCCCAGACCTGAAAAGGCTGAAAGGAACATGAGATCTTATCACCCTAATTGAGAGGATAAGACAGCATAAAGAAGTTATTTAATTTGCACAAAGAGAATTATCTAAAATTATATTCATGTGAAATAGCAATGGTGGCTCTAACAGCAAGTTACTGTCTGAGTCCTCTGGAAATAAGCAGAACTTTAAGACTGAGAATTCTTGTCAGTGTGTGTATTTTGCTAATTGAAACTAGGAGAATAGCTGGGTAGAAGGTGAAAAGTTATAGTCCAGTCTACCTGTAAAACATGAGATCTCATGAGAGCCTCACAATGCCTGCAGTGATATACAGGATGACTCTAGGAGTCACTTTTTGGACTAACTACAGTCTAATTTCCATAGGTATGCTGGTCAAATATATTCAGTTTGCTTGTTTGCTGTATAGTGAAGGGAAAGAGGAAAAAAACAATTGAAGCCAAATACTACCATCGCTTCCTCTTACCTTTATTCCCTTATATCCACACATAGTTTACTGAAGAAATCTTAGAATTTGTAAGAGGCTATAGAGATCAGCCCATTTTAATGTTTGTTTTTGTTGATACAACACAAGTATATGCAGAACTGAATCAATTGACCTAAGGTAACATAATGTGAAAGGGAGGATGCTGTATAGCTTGAGCATATCAGCCAATCTCTTTGGGGTTCAGCTTCCTCATCTTAAAATGAAGAGTTTGGATTACAGCAATGGCTTTCAAAGAGTTGGGGTGGGAGGAGCTTCCCAGTTGAGACCCACTGAAATTAAATAATTGAGTAATCCTAGAGTGCTAACAAGTGGGATAACTAAGTCAGGGTCTAAATATGTTTTCATTCACTTCCTGTGGTTATGCAGCAACTTGTTTAAAAAATATAAGAAAGAAAAAAGAGGAGGAAGAGGAGAAGGAGAAAAAGAATTACTTTTGAAGTGTCAATGGAGAGCAAACATGAAGTCAATCTTCCTGTTTTAATATTATGAAAATGTGATTACATTATTATGTGAAGGCCATTCAATCCTGGGTTAATTTAATTACTCTGACTGTAATGACCCAAGTGGACTACCATATAATCAGTTTAGCTTTAAAAATAAGTGTTTAATTCCTAGGCATTTTAACATTTGGGTTGGTGACAATATGACTGTTGTCAGCAGGCTTGTGCATATATTATCCAGCCATTCATCATAGAATCAGTGCATATACGTTGTATATGTTGTGATCTATGTTACAGTATAAAATCTCTGTCAGGTACCAAGACCAATCTCCCTAATAATGCTGTTAACCAACAGGTCAAATTTCAGCAGAAAAAATATGCCAAAAAACCTGTATCAGTTTCAAGGTAATTCCCTTTTTAAAATTAAAGGTTTTAAAAAATTTCTCACTGATTTCTAAAAATTGATTTTTAAAGCATTCTCACTTTTTTTAGAAGCTAAATTTAATATTCACTTTAAACCTCAGTTGGCATTTAGTCATTTGTGCCTTTTAAAGATGTTTCCAATGGAGGTTCACTGAGGGAGTAAACTGTGATATGATGTTCACAATAGGTTGCTAGTGGATTTTTCCACCAATGTAATTTAAAACTAATTGATAGACTTAATTTTTTTGAACAGTTTTATGTTTTCAGAAAAACTGAGCAGAAAGTTCAGAGAATTCTCATTTGCTTTCCCTACCTTCCCAATTTTTCCCTATTATTAACCTCTTGCATGTGTGGTACACTGTTACAATTGATGAGTCAATATTGATACACTATTATTATTAACTAAAGTCCATAATGTACCTTAAGGTTTGCTCTTTGCGTTATTCCATCTACAATTTTAACAAATGTATAATGACTTCTTTTTTGTTATAACACATATAGTAGTTCAGGAGCAAGAAAACTCAGATGTCTTTGAAATATCCCAATTTTTAAATGTTGACAACTAAATCAATTTTTTCTTTGTAATTTCATATTTTGTTAATTATGTCAAACTGTATCCCAAAGTCAAAATGATATTACCAGTTACATTCACAAATGTCTTGCTTCCATTTCTTTTTATTGTGCTCTGTTTTATCCCTCTTACAAGTAATTCCTTTAATTAGTTTTTGTTTTATCCTCCATTCTATATTTTTGAAAATAAAAACATTGTGTATATATACACTCATATTTCCTTTAATTTTTTAAACAGTAGCATGCTATAAACACTGTCTGCCCCTTGTTTTTTTCACTTACTACATTCTGAATCCATATTAGTGTATGGATATCTTCCTCATTTTTTGGGCAACTATACAGGGTTCCATTATGGGGATGTGCCATTGTTTATTTCAGGGCTTGACGCATAATAGCCTGAGGACAAATCTAGCCTGACACCTATTTTTTATGAACTTCAAGCTAAGAATGAGTTTTATCTTTCTAAATGATTAAAAGAAAAATTAAAATAATAATAGTATTTTTAAAATGAAAATTATTTAAAAGGCGAATTTCAGTGTTCGCAAATAAAGTTTTATTAAAACACAGCCATGCTCATTTGTGTATTGTCTATGGCTGCTTTTGTGCTACAGTGAGAATGATGAGTAGTTGCAAGGGAGACCATATAGACCACAGAGCCTGAAGTATTTGCTATCTGGCCTTTTCCAGAAAAATTTTGCCAACTCTGATTTATTGAGCCCATCTACTATTAACAGACGTTTTGGTTGTTTCTGATTTAGTAGAAATAATAAATAAAGAAAGTTTTAAAGTATAGCCTTTGACATCAGTCACTTTGTATTTTTTGCCAGTATGTCTTTACCACAGATGCCTAGAATTGGAATTGCTGTGTCAAAGGGCAATACATAGGTAATTACAGTAGAATTTGGCAAATTCCTCTCTGGAGGAATTGTATAATTTTTTGCAAGGCTTGGGTAAACAGGTACTCTAACAATGTGTGAGAGTGCCTGTTTACCCAAGCCTAGCCAACATAGCATATTGTCAACTAATTTGTTAATTCAAGTGGTTTTAATACAGTAGGAGATGTCAACAAAATACGTCCAAACATAAGCTGCAGCTAGGGATCCACTCATTTGCAGATCTGCAGTGTATTATTGGTCAGGTTGTGCTGTGTAAGAGTGTTCAATTTCGAAGGTGCAAATGAAGACTGAAAGCCATCCCTCTTCACCTTATTTTGTGCCCTAATACAGGTCTGCTTACATCACTGGAGGAAAGTGTGCCTTCCCTCATTGGTTCAGCCAGAGAGAGTTGCCAGTTATTAGCCTACTCAGTGGATGTGACTTTTTGCAGTTTATTGTTACAGGAAGTGGGAGATAGGGGAAGTGAGGCAGCTGCACAATTTGTGACACATATTGTAGGTAGGTCATTCGAATATAGAACTCATTTCACCCACCTATTTATTTTGCCTGCTTTTCCTTAATATCTATTCTGCAAATCCACACTATCCTCAGCTAGCTTATATCTAATCTTCCCAGTGGAGTCTTCTAATTATTCCCATTCCACCTATTCATCTTTTATTTTCAAATTTCTATCATCTTGTCTGTAACTCACAGCCTATCAAAAAACTGATTCATTTTCTTTATTGTTTTATCTCATTACCTTTCTTTGTCCCTTTCTTCTTCCCTAGGCCACCCTTCTCTCTACCTCCTATACCTCCTCTCTCTTACATACTAGAGTCTTAGGTATATAGCAGATGTTTAATATATATGGTGGGTAAGTTAAATGCACCAAATTTTCCAAAAGTGCATCCAGAAAACACTTGGAAATTCCTAATGGATTAACTTGCAGGAGTGGGGTTTTATAACTGAATGGTATCCAATGGGCTCTTCCATCTGATTAGCAGGAACTGATATATTATTAGAAGGAAGTGTGAGTTGTGGTTAAGAAGTGAGGTCAGAGCCATCAGGGCAAATGCAGATATCAGGAGATGGATGAGGAATCAGGAGTTGAGGAGTCAGGATGGTTTGATGGTGAAATGTGAAGTGCTACAGAAGATCTGTTTCCAGACAGAGGGGCAACAATGTGAGTGTGCTGGAATAGTCTCATTGGATTGTGGCTATGTAGCAAGAAGTCAGGACTTTTCTAGTGGGGGTGGGAGTTCAGCAAACTTTTTCTGTTACGATCCAAATAGTAAACTTTTTAGCTTTGCAGACCATAAGGTCTGTGTTGCAGCAATTTAGTGTTATTGTATCTCAACAGCAGCCATAGACAATTTATAAATAAGTGAGTATGGCTGTGTTATGATAAAACTATTTATGGACAGTAAGTTAAATTTCATAAAATTTTCTCACGGAAAATTTTTTTCCATAATTTAAAAGTGTAAAAGAAATTTTATCTCAAAAGCTGTGTAAAAGCACAGCAGGGGACCAAAATTTCAACCCCTGGTCTAAAAGTATAGTGCTGATCTATTAAGAAGCTGAGTACTGATTTCTGTCCATGAAACTCTATATGAGAATGTTTGAATTGAGTTGTTTTTGATATAATTTTCTTGTATAAAAACTGATGCTTGGTTATTTTAAAAATAAAATTACTATTACAATTGTTCTGATAAAATAATAACAATAGTGGCAACTGTTTGCTGAGTACCTATTATGTGCCTGAGATTACACATACATTGGTTAGTCCTCACAAGAACCCTATGAAATTTGAAAGACTTTGTAATTTATTTGATGTCACATAGCTAGTTAGTAAACAATCCAGGATTCAAACACTAAAACAGAGCAACTGTACAAAGTTATGAATAAATATAGCTTGAAATTGGGTAGAGGCCTATCATTTTAATAGCATCACCAGGTGAAACACAGGGCACAAGGCAGATTGAGAATCCAAAATCCAAAAATTTAAAATCTGAAGTGTTTTAATATCTGAAGCTTTTGAAACAATCAACATGATGTCCAAAAGAAATGCCCACTGACGGATTTTGGATTTTCAGGTTTGGGATGCTCAGTTGAATAATGCAAATATTTTAGAATCCAAAAAAAGTCTGAAATTCAAATGCTTTTTGTCTGAAGCATTTTGGTTAAGGGATACTCAACCTGTTTAGTAAATCACGCTGTGTTATCATTCATGTTTCACAACTTAAGGCAGATGTAAGTGCTGACTAAAATGCCATTGGTAAGGTGAAATTATGCTAATTTTATTCCATAAAAAGTTTATTAGTTTTGAGTTTCAGATTATGATGTAATTTCAACAATGTGTTACAGCTTCAGTTCTAGAAAACTAGTGTTGGGATAGCTCTAAAATATATATTTGAAGTATTCGAAGCTGTGAAATGCCTGTACAGCAGTTATCCATCTATAAAAGAGGGTACAGTGAAGCACACTTCAAACTAACACTATCTATCAATGTTACAGGAAAATATTCCACATATAATAACTCTGTTTTACATTCTTATGATTTGCATATTGCTCACACATATATTATCATGTTATATATAAGCTGACACAATCCTAGATGGTTGGAAGGGAAGATACCTTTATCTTCCCTTGCTTTAGAATTGGAACTATAGAATTAGAGCTATAGAATTGGAACTTCCTGCTTTAGAATTGGAGCTATAAGGCTCAGTGAAATGAAGTGAGGGATTGAAGATTAAAGAAATGGTCTATAGATGCACATCTTAAACCAAGGCCAGCTTCACAGGCATTGACCTGTGCAGTTGAATAGGGCCCTAAACTTAAAAAACCCTTGTGGTCCAGGCACAGTGGCTGATGCCTGTAATTTGAGCACTTTGGGAGACCAAGGTGGGTGAATCATGAGGTCAGGAGTTTGAGACCAGCCTGGCCAACATGGTGAAACCCTGTCTCTACTAAAAATACAAAATATTATCTGGGTGTGGTCGCAGGCACCTGTAATCCCAGCTACTCAGGAGACTGAGGCAGGAGAATTCCTTAAACTCAGGAGGCGGACGTTGCAGTAAGCCAAGATCGCGCCACTACACTCCAGCCAGGGGCGACAGTGTGAAACTCCATCTTAAAAAAAAAGGAAAAGAAAAGAAAAAAAAAGGCCCCTGTTCTTGGTTTAATAATCTACTGTCAATATTTTGAAATTCTCCATAACTTATTAACAAGGGGTTCCACATCATCGTTTTGCATTAGGCTGTGAAGATTATGTAGCCAGTCCTACTTTAAACCAAAATCTTATTATCATGTGATCTATACCTTTTTCTTTGTTTTCCAAGAATTATTTTTTTTTCTTTCCCTTAAGCTTGTACTGTGTAAAAAAATTATCCAAGAATTCTTACAATGTTTACATTTGGGTGTGCCAACCTAGACCATGGCATGTTAATGCATTACCTTCTAGTGTATTCATTGTTAGTAATCTATTAGTCTTTAAAATTCTGATGGAAAATGATTTTATACCTAGAATTCTATACTTACGCAAAGTATCAAGTGTGAGGGTGGAGAAAAGAAAACATTTTCAGTCAGGGAAGACTTAGAACATTTGCCTCCAGCAATACCAGTGTAAATCAGGAACTAGGAAGACATGAAACCCAGGAAATCATTGCTGCAACCCAGAAGAGTAGTCAAGGGTAGTCCCAGGATAGCTATGCAGCCCATTTGGAGAGCAGCCCCAAATGAAGCAGTAAGTTGAGACAGAAACTTTCTGTGGTTAGCGGTGGGGAGAGAAGGACTCATTTTATAAATATCTCATATGATGAGACTTCAGAAAAAAAAATTGAGAATGACTTTAAAAAAATAATATATAAGAATAAAGTGAAATAAGTACAAATTCCAGAAACAAACCCAAAGAGCTGTGTAGGACAGGAAATGTAGCTATAGTACAACTGGTTGGCTGATGGTCCAACTACTTGACTGCAGTGATATTTATGTATCTTCAAAATATAAGCACTGTTAGGTTACTTAACTAAAAATTATATAACTGTATTGGAAAGAATGGGAGAGAGGTTGTGGTTGTGTTGTAAGAGCTAAATCACCACATATTAGAGAAAGACATAAATAGTATCTAACATTGGTAAATCAAGAATAGCAATATAGGCTGCATGTGATGGCTCATGCCTGTAATCCCAGCACTTAGGGGCTGTGGTGGGAAGGATGTTTCAGCTGAGGCTTTGGAGATCAGCTTAGGCACCATAGTAGGACTTCATCTCTGCAAAAAATCAAATCAAATCAAATCAAAAAATCAAAAAATTAGCCAGGCTTGGTGGTGTTGCCTGTGTTTCCAGCTACTTTGGAGGCTGAGGTGTGAGGATTGCTTGAGCCTGGGAGGTGAAGGCTGTAGGGATCTGTGATGGTGCCCTACATTCCAGCCTGAATGACAGAGCAAGACCCTGTCACACAAAAAAGATTAGCAATATAAACATATTATTTATAAATGCAGAAGCTTTTATTTAAAAAAAGATTATCTTTAGGGAATAGAATCTGGTATTAGAGAGAAATGGAGAAAGAAATGATAGATATATTCATTATAACTTTTTCAGTACTATTTGATTTTTATCAGCATATACATGCATCACTTTTGTATAAACATGATTTTGAAAACTCTTTTCAATTGATTCTCAGAATTCAAAAGTTTTAAAACCTCTTTTCAGGAATCAAAATGATGAGAATATACAGATGCTGTGCTGTAATCTATTCAGTTTACTTTGATATAGTATAAGCTCCTATTGCTTAAAGTAGCCTAGGTAGTTTTAGTCTAGGTGTTCTAATTCTCACTTTACTGACGAAGGTGTTTTTAAAACTTAATTAGCTAATGCCTATAAAGGGATTTCAGGTATTGGATAAATGGCTTATTCAATGTTAAAACTATTTTTTCTAATGAGAAATTTTAAGGTATGTTTAGCTATGACTTTTATTGGTTATCACATGACAAGAAAATATAGGAAGCTGAACATTAGAATGACCATAGTGCCATTCTATTACAGTCTGTTGTAGTTTTTAAAACTTTGGATATTTTTTAAATCGAAGAAAATTTATTTTATACCTCTTAGAGGTCACCAAAATGAAGGAAGAATAAAATATAGAGGGTAAAGTTAAATCGAATTTTAAAAGTAACAAAAAGCACCTTCATGTCATTACCTGGTATCAGATGATATTAAAGAAAGAGAAGAAGGTTGTGACATAAAAATTTAAATCATATTTATAGAGCACCTACTGTAAGTCAGACCTTGTTGCTGGCTTATTTCAAATACGGTTGACTTTGAACAATATGGATTTGAGCTGTATGGACATGATTATATGTGTTTTCTTTTTCCAACCAAATGCAGACCAAAAATACAGTATTCTCAAGATGCAACCCAAGTATACGGAGGGCTGACTTTTCATATACATAGATTGTAGGGAGCTGACTGTGGGACTTGAGTATGCATGGATTTGGTTATACAGGGATTACCCTGGAAGTAACAATTGTCCATGTATACAGAGAGATGACTTTATTTAATCTCTTCCAAACAATGTCATTTTCATTGTGCAGATAATGAAATGAGCTTCAGAAATGATAAGTGACTTGTTCAAAATTATACAGGTAATGTGATAAACTTATAGCTTAGGGCTATGCAATCTAACTCAGAGCTGTCCCCAGTTCAACATGCTATGAAGTTTTCTGATAAAGCATGTGAAACAAAAATGAAGATAATGAGGGAGATAATACTAACAGGGTACAGTGGCAGTTGTTGTATATTGCTACCAAATTTAAAAGGCTTTGAGTTCACAAGTTGGGCCTCAAACTTTCTGATGAACTTGGATTTAGTTAGAAAAAGTAAAGGATGAGGATAAAAAATAATTTGGGGAGATTTAGATATAGGCTGTTGTTGAGTAACAGGGAAAAGAACTTAAACTTCTAGATTGGTGGTTCTCCAAGTGTGGTCCCTGGAGTAGCAGCTTACCTGAAAGCTGATTACCTGAAAGCTTATTAGAAATGCAAATTCTTGGGCCCCAATCTAGATTCAGATTCATGCTTCTCAAATCTTAGTTACATAGGAATTCCATGGGCAGCTAGTTACAAAGATTCCTGGGTCCCACCTTCAGAGATTCTGATTCAGTTGGTGTGAGGTAGGGACTAGAAATTTGTACTCTTAATAAACTCCCAGGTGATGTTGATGCTGCCATTCTGCAGACCACTTTTGTAGATCACTATATCCCATAATAGGTTATTTTTGTTCAAAGAGTGAATATATGAATGTGTGAACTTTTCGTCAGGACAAGGAATTGGTACAGTGCATTGGGAATGGAAGGTAAGAATGGAACAACCAGGAAGATAGGCAAAACAAATAGATCAGTCACAAGGCCTAGTAGTTAGGTTTATACCTAGAGTGGTTAAGGTTTACATCAAGTACGTATGTTAGGAGATGATCTAGAATTTTTCCTAGCAGGCCTAGTTTTGTTTTACTCATCCTGTCTGAAACATGGCAAGAAAGGGACTCTTTATTAGTGATTGCAATTACTTTTATTCAAAAGCCCATGAATCATTGGAGGGAAGAAGCAGCAGGGAGCAATTAACTTTTTAAGTTTCAGCATCATGTTATTGTTTTTTCTTCCAAGGCAACTCCTGAAATGGGATGTTTAACTAAGACCCTGTCAACATCCTCTAATCTTTCCCTTTCACATCAGGAGTAAGAAGAAGTGCTTGAGGATATGTCATTTAAAAAAAAGTTCCTTAGTATTAAAAATCTAAAATTAAGACTTAAATCTTAAAAAAATTAAATATAAAACATATTTTCATCTCAAAAAAAATTCCCACATTCCCTATACCTTTATAACATTTCCAACCTCTTACCCAAATCTGAAAAGAAACGTTGAAGTCATACTTACAGATTCAGTTGAACATACTGTATTTGTTTTCAAGAACAAAGGTTCAGAAATATATTGTGCAGGTTGTTTGTAATTTGAGGGTCATATTTAACAAAAACAAGCACCTCTATACTAGAATTCAGAAATCCATTGAAAACTATTGTGTTTTGTGGTAATAGATATAGGGCAACTTTTTCACTTCTCATAGAGATCAGAATATTCATTGAATTACAGAGTGGAGAGAAACCTTGAGAGACTCAAACACTGTTCATTCAGACCAGAGGGTGAAATAAAGGGAAAAAAATGAATTTGATTTTGTGTTCTAGATACCAAAAGCTAAACAAAGATACAAACTCTAAGCCTTTGAATTAGAGAGAAGACTGAGGAAGAAAGGACTCACTCTACTGGAGAAATTTATTTTTCAAGTAGTCAAGGATATTAGAAATGTCTCTCTCAAATCTTACATTGAGTTTCTCCAGAAACAGATCCTGAGATAAGGATTCAAGTCCAAGTGGCTTACCTGAGAGCTGATCTCAGGAAATACCAGTAGAGAAGTGAGGAAGAGAGAGAAGGGAAGACAGCCAATAAAGAGTGTATCATCATGCAAATTACCAATGAGAATAGAAGGAGCTTCATCTTGCCGGAGAACACTGGAGTCAGTGTAGAACATGTGCTTCGAAATTCTCCCACTAACTCCAACAATCAGTCATTAATTAGGGGTAAGGTGAGGAGGATGGGAATTGTTTCTCTGGCACTGCTGGTCTGTCTTGTGTATGGGCAAAGAGAGTTCCACCCAGGGTCAACTACAGGATTTGTGGGGCTCAGAGCAAAATCAAAATGAAAATGCGAGACCCTTTGTGGAAAAAGGCTTTTGCTAGTTTTTCCTCTCTCTCTCTCTCTCTCTCTTTCACACACACACACACACACACACACACACACACACACACACACAGTGTGTGTGTTTGCTCTTTGATGTCACGCTCCCTCTGGCATGGAGATACATTCAGGGCAAGTGCAGGTCCTCATAGTTGGCTGGTCCCTGCCCCATTTTGTCCCAAAATTAGGCACATAGGATATGCTCAGCATATGTGCCTGACCCTGACTCTCATCACAACTTGCGCCCAGGCACCCTCTGTGGTAAGAGGGTAGCAGAAGTCACTAGGTCTGAGGCAGGGAAGCAGCAGGACCAGGGAGTGTGCAGAAGTAGAGGCTCAAGTCCCCTGGGCAGTTCTATTGTCCCATTCAACTTCTGTTACAGAATGAAGATTCAAAGATAAAGAGTAGGAATTTCAATACAGCAAATGCAGAGAATTAAACCTCAAGCATGTGGTACCCACTTTTGAGTACAGGGCCCTGGGTGTCTGTACTGGTTATAACCCACAAAGTTAGCTCTGGTTCTGCCAGCTAGATGAACCCTTTAGTAAAGAGATGAAGGTGCTGGTAGTTGGAGAGTAGAGTGGACTACAGTGGTTAAAGTCCAAGGGGATACGGATGAGACACAAACAGTGCATGCTAGAGAGTCAAAGATTTAAACTGTAAACACCCATTTCTGTAATTAATTTTACTTTTCAAACGAGATCACAGGAAGTTCTTTAATTGAATAAAGTTATTCCAACACTTCTGGATGATCTTTCCTTTTGGCTCATTCCCATGCATTAGGGACTCAAGTCATATATCTTGCATTAGCAGCTGTGGAAACAAGTATGATTTTCCCAAATAGGCTCAATCATGTATTAAGTATTTTTGTTGCACTTCTAACATGTACCAGACACTGTGCTATGTGCTATAAATACAGTGATGAACAAGACCAAAAAGCTCCCTACTATAATGGTAATTATATTACAAGTTTCACTCAAGGAATCTGCTACTTGTTTCTTGCTGAAATTCTCCCCACATCTAGGAAGTAATACTAGTACTTGGAAAGAGAGAGAAGTAATATTGTTATTTCATATCAGTTGCCGCCTTTAAGAGTTATTCATGAAAATGCAATAGCTACATTCTTGTCTACCTTTTAAATCCATTTAAATCCTTGCTAAGCTATAAATTCAGTGGAAAGTCCCTTGGGTTAATTATAGATTTTGTAAAAATAGTTCTTTCTATTCCTTTTCACAATGATAAACTCACAAGCATATCATCCAGGATAAATATATAAGCAGTCGTGTTTAGTATACTGTGGTTCCTAAT
Organism: Sapajus apella; assembly: GCF_009761245.1. NCBI lineage: Eukaryota > Metazoa > Chordata > Mammalia > Primates > Cebidae > Sapajus > Sapajus apella. The sequence goes on from NW_022436980.1 coordinate 9,796,964, forward strand.
TGTCCTAAGGTTGCTCTAAGGAGCAGTGCTTTATAATAAGTCATCTGTACTCCCCACCCTAACTCATAGGGTTCAGTTTTTTCTTATGAAAGTGAATGAAAATGGAAACAGTCTTTCCTCTGGTATTCCACTAGTTATGATCTTAAAACTGCTCCTGAGTATTTGGATCTTAACTTCTCTTCAGTACTCCTTTACAGCCTGAAAGTCGCATTGTACTGATGGCTTGCCTCTTTTTCTCTCTTTTTTACTTTATCTCTGGTGTGAGGAAGATTTTAAGAAATGACCACACCAATAAGGCTTTCAGAACTGTGAAAAAAAAAAATCACATCATGAAACAAAATAATTCTCACTTTGTCCCTGGAAGAAAATGGCCATTGTTTCTTATCTCTGAGGTAGTTCTTGGGATGATGACTGAAATGGCAAGAATAATTGAGAAAAATACCTATGTGCATCACAAAAGCCAAAATGCACCTTTTCTATTATACAAAAAATCATCAGCTCTTGCTGACAATTGATATGGTCCATTCAGAGAAGAGGCATTCGTATTCCTAGATATGATATGAAAAGCCTCTTATCTCTCCTTCACCATATTTGTAGTGATTTAAAACACCATTTGCAGCATGCACTATGCATACTGTACACATAGGGATGAAATGTATCTTAGAACATACTTATTTCAAATGATGCTGTTGGTATACTACTTTATACATCTGATTTCAAAAGATCACAAATAGCTTGCATAAGAAATATTAAAATAAGGAAAATCACATAGAAGTCAATTTGGTTTTCAGCAGTGTTGAAATATATGTTGATGGTGTATGTATATTTTACTGATAAAACCATTTGGAAAGAAAGGTTTTGAACATTTTAAATACCATTTTGTGTCACTTTAGAACTTGTATTTTCTGTATCATAATATAGAAAAATAATTCCAAAACATTCCACTAGCAAAAAATGGCAATATTGGAAGCAATTTTCAATTTTTCATTTATAAAATCTCTGACACCAAAGAAACAAAGAAATTCTAGATGAGCCACACCCTGTTTCAGTGAAATAAGTATTAAATTAGCTTTAACATCTGTTTATATGGCTCTTTTCCATACTTAGTACAGAACCTTCAGCTCCAGCCTCCTGCAAACTTGGCCACAGTTATTTCTAAAGGTTCCCTCTGGGGAGGTTTTATTGTTATTACCAAGTTTTATCAGCTTTTTTTTTTTTTTTTCTGAGACATAGTCTTGCTATGTCACCTAGACTAGAGTGCAATGACGCGATCTCGGCTCACTGAAACCTCCACCTTCCGGGTTCAAGCGATTCTCCTACATCAGCCTCCAGAGTAGCTGGGATTACAAACATCCACCACCATGCCCAACGATTTTTTTTTTTTTTGTATTTTTAGTAGAAGCGGGGTTTCACCATGTTGGCCAGGCTGCTGTTGAACTCCTGACCTTGTGATGCACCTGCCTCGGCCTCCCAAAGTGCTGGGATTACAGGCATGAGCCACCGTGCCTGGCCTTTCCATTTTCTTTATCTCCATTGTCCTTATCTCTAACTCTGACCTGTAGTTGAGGATGCCTGATGTTGTGGGGTTTGTTGTCTACTAGGCTACATGAAGGTATCCCAAAACAGCTGTCTCTGTTTCCCACAGATGTTCTGCTGGTATCTTGTTCTGATAAGCTGCTGTGTTAGGAAGGGCTCTTATTTTTTCTGGGCATTGCTCTCTCCTGACAGTTATTTCCTTCTGCTACTAAGTTCTTAGTCAAGTGACATGGCAGAGTCCTCCAAGAAGTTAAAATTTCTGCTACTAATCAAAAAACTTCTCTTACTCCTGTCATGAGTATATTCTCTATTGAGCTTTCATACTTCCAGTGCTTAAGTCTCAAATCCTGAGTCATCCTTGATTGCCTCATTTCCTTCACTCACTACATCTAATCCATAAGTAAGCACACTTGAATCTACCTTTAAACCTGTCCACAATCTGGCCAGTTTTCACCCCATCTACCTCTATCACCTTAATCCAAGTCTCCATCACCACTTCTTACTTGAGCTATTATGAAGAAAGGAATTAAATAATAGCAATAATAGTAAAAACAAAACCTTATAATTTGTAGTTGCTATATAATAAATTTTGCTATGTTGTGTTGTTTAATACAAAACCTGATCCCCAGCTCTGCTTAAAATTAACTAACTCCCTGTAAAACCTACTTTATCTATTCTTCCCACATTCTCAGCAAAGTTCTCAGGCATCTCAAGACTTCTGTTTTTCTTGCTGACCAGCTGCAAGGTCACATGGCAAGATAACACCCAAAGAATGCACAATGCGTTTCTCAAAATGCTACTTTTCAAATGTAAAGTACATCACAAGACATGTTACAAATTAATTAGCTGTTCTTTGTTCTGGCTTCTTTGAACCTGTTAGCTGCTACGTCATCCTGGATGTATAAAAAGTACCCCATTTTCTTTCTCCTTTGCTCAGCCTAGAGATGCTAATCCACTGAGCCAGTGGCCACCTTAATAAAATCTTCCCGTTTCACCCATTGGTCTCTCCGGTCTCCTAAATATTCTGCAACATTTTTTTTGGTGAGCCAGCCGGATGTCTCCTGAATATTCTGCAACAATTATAATAGTTTCCTAACTGATGTCCTTGTTTCCAGCTTTGCCATTAGTACAGCAGCCAGAATGATTACTTAAAAACCTAGTTAATAATTCTGCTCTAACCAGGTCAATGGTTTCTGTCTTACAATGAAATTTACCTTGTTTTACACAGCCCTTAGTAATCTGGCTCCTGGCTTCCTAACACCTTTTCTTAACCTCCCTCCTTACTCACTCACCCTTTACCCCCAACCCCTGTGTTCATAAAGCCCCCTCACTTTATTTTCTGCTCTATGCAAGTATCACCTTCTCAGATGGGGCTTTCCTAAACTAACCACCTTACATTAAGAAAACTACCTTTCCCTGGCCAGATGCGGCAGCTCGTACCTGTAATCTTAGCACATTGGGAAGCTGAGGCTGGCAGATTGCCTGAGCTCAGGAGTTCGAGACTAGCCTGGGCAACACAGTGAAACCCCATCTCTACTAAAATACAATAACAACAAAAAATTAGCTGGGTGTGGTGGCATGTGCTGTAGTGCCAGCCACTTGGGAGGCTGAGGCAGGAGAATTACTTTAACCCAGGAGGCAGAGGTTGCAGTGAGCCAAGATTGCAGCACTGCACTCTAGCCTGGGTGACAGAGCAAGACTCCATCTCTAAAAAAAAAAAAAAAGAAAGAAAGAAAACTTCATTTTCCTGTCTACTGTATTCCACTTATGTTGTGGCCCCTTAATTGACTTTTTCATCACAGTACTTTTTGCCATCTGATATATTATTTATTTGTAATCTGGCAGTCCAATTAGAATGTCAATTCCATGAAAGTAGCAGTGTCATTTATTTTGCTCATTACTGTATCTATCTGTAGAACTTGGCAAAAAGTAGGTGCTTAATAAATTTGTTGACTGAAGGAATGGGTGTTTCACCCCTCCTATGAGAAGGGTGGCTATTGGGACAAAATTTGGTATTTCTGGATCTTTGGTTAAATATTATAATAACAGCATTGTATCCTAATGTCTTAGTTCATTTTGTGTTGCTGTAAAGAAATACCAGGGACAAAGGAATACCAGAGACTGGGTAATTTATTTAAAATAAAAAATAGGTTTATGGCCAGGTGTGGTGGTTCACACCTGTAATTCCAGCACTTTGGGAGGCCAAGGCGGGTGGAACCTGAAGTCAGGAGTTCAAGACCAACCTGATCAAGATGGTAAAACCCCCTCTCTACTAAAAACACAAAAATTAGCTGCCTGTAATTCCAGCTACTCAGGAGGCTGAGGCAGGAGGATTGCTTGAACCTGGGAGGTTGCAGTGAGCCAAGATTGCACCACTGCACTCCAGCATGGGTGACAGAGCAAGACTCCATATTGGAAAAAAAAAGAAAAGGTTTATTTAGTTCATAATTCGGATAGTTGAAAAGTTAATGATTGGGCATCTGTATCTAGTGAGGGCCTCAGGCTGCTTCTATTCATGCAGAAGGTGGAGGAGGGCTGGCTTGTGCAGAAGTCACATGGTGAGAAAGGAGGAAAAAGAAAGAAGGGGAGGTGCCAAGCACTTTTGACCCCAGGTGTTTGGGTCATGAGGGCCAGCCCTCACTCCACTAGGGGAGAGAGAAAGAGAGAGTGAGTTCTCTCTCCCCCAGTGGAGCGAGGGCTGGCCCTCATGACCCAAACACCTCCCATTAGACCCCACCTCCAACACTGGGAATCAAATTTTTACATGAAATTTGAACAAACATCCAAACCATAGCACCCACTATTACTGTAAGCTATTATAGCCAACAATAATGTTGATTAAGAAATGTGATTATATATATATATATGTGTGTATATATATATATATATATATGTGTATATATATATATATGTATGTATGTATGTATGTATGTATATATGGTACTAAATGAATATCTTCAAATATTTGGCTACCTTTTAGGGAAAGTAAGGCTATCAGTCTGCATAGTTATAATGATAATATCTTAGGATATGTGATAGCCATATTATATGCATCATACAATTCATACAGAGGACAATTTTTAGCTATTATTTTTGATTCAATAATATCTAAGTTTTTTCTCAAAAGTTACATTTTATATATATTTTCTTTCAAAGTTAATGGAAAATAAAGAATATTTACTAAGAAGAAGAGATCTTAAAAAGGAAAATTTCTTTTTTTTTGTGGGTATTTTTAAAATTTTATTTTATTTTTTTTTTATTGCATTTTAGGTTTTGGGGTACATGTGAAGAACATGCAAGATTGTTGCATAGGTACACACATGGCAGTGTGATTTGCTGCCTTCCTCCCCATCACCTATATCTGGCATTTCTCCCCAAGCTATCTCTCCCCAATTCCCCAGCCTGCGCTTTCCCTCCCATATTTCCCCTCAGGCAGACCCCAGTGTGTGATGCTCCCCTCCCTGTGTCCATGTGTTCTCATTGTTCAACACCCGCCTATGAGTAAGAAAATTTCTTAGCCTATTTATAAGCTTAAAAGGGAAAACATTTGTAAATGAGCAGTGAACAGAGAAAATGCACTGATCTCTCTGCTGTGTTTTCCTTCTCTTATACTCTATTGCAATTAATACTTTGCTCTGTTTACCAAAGGTGTGGGAGTTTCTCACACACCAATCAATTCTGACACTCACTCAGGGTCTTACAATTCAGTTCAATTGTGACACTGACCGGAGTTAGCTCAAACCCCACTGGTTAAGGGCTGAGTCCCATAAGACTGCTCCACACTTAAGACGCCTTTCACAAATAACTAGTTTCACAGGTTACCCACAACTTCTGTCTGAGTTGGTTACAAATGAGAGGTTCCCACAACCCCCTTTTCAGAGTCAATGATTTATTCAAATGGCTTACAGATCTTGGGAAAACACTTTACTTATTTTTACCTGTTTATTATAAAATGATGCAACTCTGGAACAGCCAGATGGAAGAGATGTATGGGGCAAGGCATGGTAAAAAGAGTGGGGAGCTCAGTACTTCCAAGTATTCACCAACCCAGAAGCTCTCCAAATGCTGTCCTTTTGGGTTTTGTGGATTTTGTTATGTAGTCATGAATGATTGAATCACTAGTTATTGCTGATCCACTCAATCTTCAGCTCTTCTCCCCCAACCCAGAGGTGGAATAACGTATTCTGGGGTTGAAAGGTCCAGCCCTCTAATGATTGGTTCCCCTTGCAATCAGCCTCCATCCGGGGGCTATCCAGGATCCTACATCTATCAGTCATCTCGTTATTCCAAGACTCCAAGGAGTTTAACAGCTGTGTGCTAGAAAACAGGAACAGAGACCAAATGTATATATTTCTTATTATATCACAATATCACAGACAAGAAGTTCTTTGTACATAGCTCATACTGATTTATGTAAGTGGGAATGTGTTTTCCTGCCTTTGTCTTCAAATGTCTTTCTCCTTTCTAATGAAAATTATAATTTATTTTTTTTATAAATTGACAGTGCATTTAAAATTCTTCTTCAGAACAGTGTAATTTAAAATGAGGCTATTTGAAAATGGGCCATTCATGTGCAAGAAGCTTGATTAGGCGTAAATAACTGCCCAAATACATATTTTGAAAGTTGTATAAAAGTGTTGTTAATATCCTCAGTAAGTCTAATCAGTTTTCTAATCTATAATTAGCTTCATTAATCTCTGGACAATATTACTAGCCTCTGAGAACACTGTAGACCAACAAGGAAAATCTGAGAAGCATGGAGAAACATGTAGGAAAAAGAAACAAAGAAATTTGACTATAAAATAGATAGTAGTCGGTTCCACTGTGTTAAATAGCATTTATAACTTGTTTGAAGTTCTCAGAGGTTTCACGCCTGGGAAAACTAGGAAGGTGAGAAAAATGAAATTTGAGTAGAGAATGATCTTTTGAAACACAGAATAACAGTCTAATAACCTTTAGGCCAGGGGAAACTTTCTCTGAAATTTCAATTCAAGTTCTTGAATTAGGCAACCTCCTTAAACAAGCATTCTCTGTCATTACCACAGTATCCTTTCTGTAGTGCTATGATTATGGAGAATGCCATAATTAGAATCTTCAATAGCAAAAGAAAATTACTATAATACTATTGCAATAATTTTTACCTGAAAAATAGAAGCTTGCCATCTTTTATCTGAAATAATGTACTGCTTAAAGGCTGCTGAATTGCAATTCTTTTGGTTAATCTTTATATTCCAGGGTAAATGATTAATCCATCAAGGCTGAAGAATACATTTTCAGGTGTTTTGATAAGGAATTCGTTTTTATCAATGGCCTAGATTTTCCCCATTTTCCAATAAAGTTCATTAGATTAGAATGGTTTAAAGCTATGGTTCTTAAACTGTAATGCATCTGAGTCATCTGGAAGGCTTGTTAAAATTGCTGGGCCCTGCTCTTAGAATTTTTGATTCAGTAGGTTTGGAGTGGAGACTAAAAATTTGTATTGCCAATAAGTTTCTAAGTGGTCCTTGTGCTGCTGGCCTGGGAACTGCGTTTTGAGCACACTACACCACTAGTTTAAATTAGGCAAGTAGTTATCCCACAAATAACTTATTTTAAAATTTATGTTCTGTTCCTTTATTGAAAGATATTATTGATCATCTAAGAAAAAATTTTTAAAAATAGATTGTTCAGATATGGTTTTAAAAATACCCTGAGTTCTTTGCTGTGTCTTTTCAAATACTACTTGGGGCTAGTCTACAACACATAGTCTCAAGATTGGAGGCCTATGCAAAATGTGAAGTTCTACCCATAGAAGAACATCTATATAGTTAAAGTTATTGGCCCATTACATCTTTCTCTTTGTAACAATCAAACTTATTAAGAGAAGAATAGATAATGTTAAAATATAATAAAAATTGTCAAGTTTTGATTGTATTCATTGATTGTCAGGTTAACACTTTATTGACACTGCACCAGTTTCTGGAACTCTTTATAAATGGACTGAACCTTCCTTACTCTGAAAGAGTCCTTCATCTGGACTGTATTTTTTCATATCTCCCTTGCCTGAAAATGTTTGTATGATTAGACGTGCAATGCCAAGCTATTAAGTTATGATTTACAATAGATAGATTCCTATTTGTAAATAAATTCCTCAATTCAACTATCTTTTGGTTTAATTTAATATTCAGGTTGAAAGTTATGGAAGTTACGGTTGAAATGAAGATGAGAAACAAAAGAGTAGAAAATTCACTTCCAGGGTCATGGCAATAAAAAAGAAATTATTGTCTCAACAGGTTTTTTTTAATTTGCCTAATTGCATTTGTCTCTTTGTACATCACTATTTTTAAGTTTTATGTTAGGAACTGGTTTCTATTGCTCATTTTTCCACACATCATCTTCACAAATATACCTAATACGTTGACTTCTGCTCTCAGCCTGTCTCTCTCCAGTAAACACCAGAGCTTCTCTTGTCTAGAGGAGACTGGCAGCATCTCCTTGGACATATTGCCAACAAGGTGACATGCAATCAATAACCTGTCATCTTCCTTTACAGCAACAGTGACTTTTGTTATTTTCACCTTTCCTCATGGCATAGGTACTTTATGTTAAGTAGCCTTCTTGGGCTTCTGAGTTTACAGAGATATTTCTGATTTATAAAGCAATGCATAACCTTTTAAGTGTATCTTTTCTAAATAATATAAATACAAATTTCCATGGATAAAATAGTCTGATGAAAACTCAAATGTAATATTACTAAAAATATCATATATAAATATTATAAATGAATTTGACATTGAACTTTGGAACATATGGAGTACACAGCATATTCCCAAAAGCCAAACCTTTGCACACTATTAGAGCAACTTAGCACACTTTTAGAAAAGATGCTATTCTTTCCTTCCTGCCCCTACCTTCCATATCTTAGGAGAACTTGTCCATGTCACATTCTCAGAGATCACATTCCTTCAATGTCTGTGAACTGGAAAAAATAGACATGTAAGTCTAACACTCTGGTGAAGCTAACTGATATTAGGGGACAATCTTGGATTTATAATGTGATTTAGATATTTTATTTTAGTAAAATAAGGATTCATGTTTTACGGCTTCTCCCACTCTATAATGTTTACAAGTAAAACTGCTAGTCAAGATATGAAGTTGTAAATTTCTTATTTGGAATGAAAGTAAGAAAAATTTTGTGACCCTAAACTAACAGTCACTCCTTCAATAAATACAAATTAAAAGCAGGATGAATGGTGCTTATATAAGGTACTGCAATGAAAATTACAAACAAACGATGTTTTAGGAAATGTCTTACCTCATTATTTAAATGAGATATTGTTGAGAAAATTCTAAATAGCTTTTTGGATAAATTACCATTCCTTTCCATAAGTGCATTTGAATAAAAACATAACTATTACAATAATAGTTTAAACATAGCTATTATTGATAATAATTATGTTTAAAACATGTAGTTGTTTGTATATTTTGTATTAAAAAAACTTCATAAAGGTCATATACATCTCATTCAATACAAGCCTAAAGTCTTTCAAGTGCAGGGTAGGATGTCATCTCAGTTAATTCATTGTCATTTCTAAAATTTATTCTAAATAGTGACACGGGTTTCCTATTTAACAAGATGTGACTAACTAAAGCTGAAGATAGATGATAGATTTTCTTTCCAAATATTCATTTTTTCACATTTGCTCCCCAATGGTGATCATATAAATTATCTATCATGCATCAATGCCTGAATACTTACCTAGAGAAAACCTCACAAAAGTTTTTTTTAGTAGAGTAGCTAATTAATTTTTAAAATAGTTTTGATATTCCTGAGATATCAAAATAGAAAAAAAATCTTCCGGTGGCTTCCATTTCATTTAGTTTTTAAACCTTTGTTTAAAATTTTTTGAGATATATGTGCATACAGAAAAGTATATAAAACCTATCTGTAGGGTTTAAATAATAAAATAAATATCTCTGTACCCTTTACCCAGGGTTAAGAAACAGGATATAACCAGCACCTTGAAGGCACCTTACCAATTGCATCCCTGAAACTCTCCCAGAGATTAACCTTGATCTTATAATTTTATTCTCCTTGCTTTTCTTTGTAATTTTGCCATCTAGATATCTATCCTTAAATACTTTTATATTTTTATTCTACATTTTATTGTCTTATTATTACATTTAAAAATTTTAAACTTTATATAAATTAAATTCTACTGTATGAATTTTTGTGAATTAATTCATTTCAGTCACAATATTTTATTGTATAAATACTTTGCAATATTTATTCATTATATTACTGATGAACTTTTGGGTTGCTTTCAGTTTTGCTGTTATTGGCAATGTTCATGGACATTCTTAGATATTAGCTCAGCAGAGGGATTACTTAGTTCTATCAAAAAAATGATTTTATCATCAAGAAAATCTTTGCACATAGTAGGCCCTGCGAAATGCTTGAATGAATTAATTTCAATAATTTGATAGTAGATTAAAGTCTCTTTGACATTCCCTAGCAAATATGTACTGGGGAACAAATACATAAGATATATTTGGAGATAGAATGCAGGGTAAAGGCTTAGTAATTGCTTAATTTGATTTACATGTTGCAGAAGGAACTAAACCCTTGTTGAAGAAAACACCACACAACTAGAAAGGAATAACTCATTGTCCTTAAGTGTGTTCATGCTAGACCACCAAGCAAGAACATATTTGCTCAGCTAAGCTCTTTTAAAACCTTTAGGGGCAAGAACAGATAGACACAATCACAATATGTCAAATATTTGCCCAGCTGGCTTTTCCTGTCATGTTGGTCTTCATATAGGTGGCAATAAATTTTCCCTTCAGGACTCTTCATGGTCCTTCTATTACCATTACATTCCAATTCCCATCAAAAAGCATTTATTAAGTGCTTAGTTATTCACTGCATTACAAATGAAATCATGGCTACAAAGTGGATTAGTATTCTTTGTTGCTGAATAACTTTGTTTAACCTCCATCTTATGTTAGAACTCAGTTGTACTATCAATTCTTCCCACACGGTTTGAATGATTTAAATGATATGTAAAAGCCTACACATTTGGAGCACCAGGCTAACTATGATGACGTCCCTGTAGTCACTTGTAGCCCCGGGGAGACTAGAGTTTAGTCACAATCTCCCTCTGGCAGGAAATGTTAAGAAATCAAGTACTTCTAGCCTTGTAATTAAGCTTTTCTGAGTTCTTGTGGAAGGGATGTTGATTCAGACACAGTTTTCTGGATTCCACATTTGCTTACCCTGACGTTAGTTACCTATCCGATTTTTTCTTACCTGAATTCCTGCCTTCCAAAGTTTAGCTTATTTCTTTAATGTCTTAATAATTCTAATTCTTTATTTCCCAAATGATCATTGTAGATATAACTGGAGGAGTCCCGACTTACAGCTTGGTGTAAATAACTGCCCCCAGCAGTGACTAACATTTCCAAGATTATATTTGACTTTACCAATTTATATAGTAGGAGAACAAGAAATCTAATCTCTCTCCCTGACACTCACCTAACCTTCCTTTTGTATTCCAAGGGCTGGGCCTATATTTTCTTGTTGCTAGCTCTACTGCTTTTATTTTTCATGCAATTAAAATGCCCCAAACAATTCCTATGGCTAAAGTTCTCCTTTAAATCTAATATGCAGTGACTCCTAGATCAAGAGTAATAGGACCCCTCTTATAAAGAACTGCCATCTGCAATTTTTTCTCTTTTTTGTAGTATCTACTTGCCAAGGCATTAAATACACCATGAAGTCCAATGCAAATTTTTTCTATTATAGTATTTTCTTTAGTAATATTTTATGTTAGAAAAATGAGAAGTAATATATAATTACCCTGCTAGAGAGTGAATTTGGGTTCATCACCTGACAGAGTTGCCGGAAAAAGGATGCCCAGTTAAGCATGAATTTCAGATAAACAACAAATAATTTTTTTAATATAAGTATGTCCCATGCAAAGTTTGAGACACACTTACACTAAAAAAATTATTCATAATTTGTCTAAAATTCAGATTTAACTTAGCATTTTGTATTTTAGTTTGCTAAATATGGCAATCCTACCTCTTGAGCTGGAGGACTTCACAAATGCCACAGATGTTTGTTGCTCTTAAAAACCACAACCTTCTCCAATATCATCCATCTGTGTACTTCCTTATAAAATCTAGTTTTAGAAAATAACCCAACTAAGTCAGTTTAACAAGAACTCCTCCCCACCCAATATCTAATTATCCTCAATATCTGATTGGGTTCCTCATCCTCCACTATTCCCTAAGTGGCAATTGATCACTTCAGCCTGTCTTCAGCTAGAATCCTGTTAGGTCAGTTTAGCCAGAATCCCTCTAAGCCCCAGTGTTTCCTCTTGATAATTTTCTGTCAACTGATTACCACCTTGCTCCTTGGCTATAAACTCCCATTTGCCAGTGCTGTACTCAAGAGTTGTGCCCAATTTCTCTCTTTCACTGCAAGACTCCGTTGCAGTGGTCTCTATACCTATTATGATTGTCTTGAATAAAGTCTTCCTTACTGTCCTTTAACAAGTATTATTAAATAAGTTTAATAAGTGTTAGCAATGTGCTGTAGGATGAGGCCTATGATGATGAACTTTAAAATCCAGCAACTTTTTTTATCAACCATTGCAGATTATTGCCAGTGATTCTTTAAGATTTCTGAGAAGGATAACCTTTCCCCCTAACACCCTTCTCAGTACACTCTGAGGACAATGGTGTTCCATAATGAAATTCTCCTGAAGTCCCAATATTCTAGCTCTTTAGATTTATGCGCATAGTTACTTCGGGAAGACATAAGGCTGCCTGTGGAAAGACTGGGATAGGCCTGGGCCACCTCACCTATGCAGAACCACTCTTCTCCCAACAGTTATGCGGCTTGGACTTAGTTTTTTCGGCCCTCATGGTAACCAAATTTCTGTGGCTTCTTTGCCTTTCATTGTCACTGAATCTCTGTTGGGGTTATCCTAATCTAAAAAATTTTAATAATCTTGAATTTTGGGGGAAACATGGTTTAAGCTCCTATACTTTGACATATCTCAAGAAGCCACTAATCTTATGCAAATACGTTTCCTTCAAGCAGTCTCAAAAATATGGATAGTACTAGTAGTTTCTCTTGAAAAATGAAGGAAGGAAAGAAAGAAGGAAGAGGATGGGAAAGAGAAGAGGGAAAGAAGAAAGAGGGAGGGGGAAGAAGGGAAGGAGAGAGCAAGAGAGAGAGAGGAAGAGAGAAATAGGGAGAAAGAGAGATGGAAAGTTCCACCTCTGAGCATACCAAAAAGAAAGAAAGAAAGAAAAGCATATTTGAAGTTCTATTTCAATGGAAACAGTTAAATTAGTATTAAACACAATTTAATACTTAATAAGTAATTGGGTAAAATGAAGTGACAATGATTCCCAAGTCTAGCATTGATTACTATTACTATAAGGTCTTTGGTCTTTCAAAAATTTTTCTGTGAATGTTTGTGTGAATATATGTGTGTATTTTTCTGTGGGAGTGTCTATATACTCAAACAAATGAATTCATACACTATGGACTATTTTCAAATATATGTATATTTACTTAATAGTATGTTATCAATATTTTTTCCATATCATTATACATCTAAAATATCACTGTAGTAACTGTGGAATACTTCACTGATTGTAATGCTTAATGAATTTATGGATCGGATTCTTAACAGAAAAAAAAAACTATTTTGTACCTTTATTTCCAATTAACAACTTGTGGCTAAATTTTTGCACATATCTTTATTTTCTTAGTGTAAATTATCAGTTGTAGAGTTTCTGAAACTGGGTAAAGGGTATTTTTCATATGTATACACACACACACACACACACACACATATATATATATATGTGTTTAATTTTATTTTGAAATACATTTGGATTTAGAGAAGAGTTGCAGAGATAGTGCGGACAGTTTCTCTATATGCTACATCCAGTTTCCCCTGCTGATTAGCAGCTTACCCATAGTACATTTATCAGTACTAGGAAATTAACACTGATAAATACTCTTAATTGAGCTACAGCTAGTAGTGTTAGAAGACTAACATCTTTTTTGTCTGTCAAGAAGCCAATCCATAAAAACATGTTGCATTTAGTGGTCATGTCTTTTTAGTCTTTTTCAAATTGTTTTTCATGACCTTGATACTTTTGGCAAGTACCAGTTAGCTAATTTGTAGAATATCCTTCAATCTGAATTTGTCTGATTCTTTTCATTATTAAGTTGGAAACGTGATCATATTGTTTAAAGGTTTTTGCCATATACATTAGAAGCCCTCTCACCCAATAGGAGTGATAGGTTAAAGAGGTTGTTTAAAGCAGGTGATCTTTTTAAATGACATATACCTCATGTATTTTATTTGCTTTATATGCCTTCACTTGCCAATATTTTTATGTTGGGCCAATGTTTTGTTTGTTTTTGTTATTAGTAAATTATACTGCTTGGCATTCTAAATCATCTACCTTTGATAAATTACAAGTAGAATGAATAAATAATTCCTGATTCTAGTTTCAATTTGTTTAAAATGGAGAGAGAACTTAAAGCACTTGAAATTCAAGATTTTTACAGCTTTGTTTTGAATTTGACTCACCCACATCTGATAGCTTTCTTTCTTTATCTTTTGAAATGCATATTCATTGAGTGTTTTCAAAGCACTTAATTACCATTGAAAAAACAAATCACTTTTAATCTCATCATGCTGGATAATATTTTATTATATATGCGTTATAATAAACAATACGACTGAAATGCAAAACTGACTCTTGGTAGATAAATCCCTTTAGTCACTAACCACTGAGAAAGCAGCAGTGCTTAGGTGAACTTGAGAGAAGCCTCCTAGCTTCAAGTGTTGTGCATGCAGAGAGTACTTGGTGCTTTGTAGAGGGAATGAGTTCTGGTTAATCTAGAAAGCTGTTTAAGAAGAGACCAGTTAAGAGAGCTGCTGATGTATTTCCAATTGTCCTCCAGTGGAGTTGTGACCTATTTATGTTGCTAATTACATGGTAGGAGAATTTCTGTTCCTCTATCTTTGGTAACAGTGAATAAGAGTATATCAAACGTAGTATTTCAACATAGATTATATAGAAATAATTTATGTTAATAGAAAATTATTTCTTGGTGATGACTAAAAAGACTGATTCTCTTGGTTATTTTGCTATTAATCATCTCTGTTTCTCTATTTGTTTCTGATCTTAATGTGTTTTTACACAGATAGCAACCAAATTCTCTGACCTGCTTTTATTTCAAAGTTTCTAGATGGTGACCTGCTGCAATACCTGGTAACAATTGTTCTATTAACTGCTGTATTATGAATCTGGGAGAGAATTATGTTTCTTTGAATCACGCTCTGTCTAGTGACTTCCAGTGTGAACATTATAAGTATCTTCTGTATTTAAAAAGCCAGCTAGAAAAAGAAAAGAATCATTCACCAATAAAGGGGGGATTTAACATGGGTATTAGGAACATGTCCAGATAAGCCATGCTACTTGCATTTATTTCATCTGTCACATCTCTACATATACTCCTACCACTCTTCTTTTGCTGGCTTTTCTACTGTTCTTATAACATACTGGGCACATTCCCACCCTGGGTCTTTCTGCCGCCTGTTCCCTTTGCCAGAAACATTCTTTTCCCAGTTATCTTCATGGCTAGTTCCCTTACCTCTTCCAAGTCTGTTCAAATGACACATTTGCACAGAAGTCTACACTGATTACTTACTTTAAAACTTACCACTCCAAACACTTTTGACTACCCTGACTTGTTCTTTATTTTTATAGCACTACTTTCCCCATATTATATCATTTACCTTTTAGTCATATATATTAGTTTTTTCAAATTATGAGTGCATAGTATGTGCATATATCTATGGAGTATATAAGATATTTTGATAAAGGCATACCATGTGTACAAATCACACCAGGATAAATGGAATATCTATCATCTCAAACATTTATTTCTTTGTGTTGTAAATATTCCAATTATACTTTTAGTTTTTAAAAATTAATTAACTAATTAATTATGAGATGGAGTCTCACTCTCTTGCCCAGGCTGGAGTGCAGTGGTACCATCTTGTTTCACTGCAACCTCTGCCTCCTGGGTTCAAGTGATTCTTCTGCCTCAGTCTCCCAAGTAGCTGTGACTAAAGGCACACAGCACCATTCCTGGCTAATTTTTGTATTTTTTAGTAGAGGCGGGGTTTTGCCATGTTGGCCAGGCTGGTCAAAAACTCCTGACCTCAGGTGATCCACCCACCTTGGCCTCCCAAAGTGCTGGGATTACAGGCATGAGCCACTGCGCTTGGCCATGCTTACTTATATTTAAATGTATAATAAATTATTGTTGACTGTGGTTACACTGTTGTGCTATAAAATACTAGATCTTATTAATGCTATCTATTTTTGTACACTTTAACCATTCCCACTCTTTACTACCCTTTACTACCCTTTCCAGCCTCTGGTAACAATCATTCTCCCCTCAGTCTCTGTCAATTCAATTGTTCTAATTTTTAGATCCCATAAATGAGTGAAAATATGTGAAATTTGTCTTTCTGTACCTGCCTTATTTAACTTAGTGCAGTGAGCACCCATGTGGTTGCAAACAACAGGATATCATTCTTTTTCATGGCTGAATAGTACTTCATTGTATATATGTACTACATTTTCTTTATCCATTCATCTGTTGATGAACATTTAGGTTGCTTACAAATCTTTGCTATTATGATTAGTACTGCAATAAACATGCGAATACAAATATCTCTTTGACATATATATGGACTTCATTTCCTTTGACTAAATAGCCAGTAGTGGGATTGCTGTGTCATATGATAGCTCTATTTTTAGATTTTGAGAAAGCTCTATGGTGTTCTCCATCTTGGCTGTACTAATTTACATTCCCACTAACAGTGTATGATAATTCCCTTTTCTCCACATCCTCACTGGCATTTGTTATTGCATGACTTTTGAATAAAAGCACATTTTACTGGGGTAAGATGATACCTCATTGTAGTTTTAATTGACAGTTCTCTGATAATCGGTAAAGCTGAACACCTTTCCATATGTTTGTTTGCCATTTGTGTGTCTTCTTTTGAGAAATGTCTATTCAGCTCTTTTAACAATTTTAAATTGGATTATTAGATCTCTTCCTATTGAGTTGTGTGAGCTCCTTCTTTATTTTGCTTATTAATTCCTTACCAGATGGATAGTTTGCAAACATTTTCTTCTATTCTATGGGTTGTTTCTTCACTTTGCTAATTGTTTCCTTTGCTGTACAGAAGCTTTTTAACTTGATGCAGTCCCATTTATCCATTTTTGCTTTGGTTACCTGTGCTTTGGGGATATTAACTAATAAATCTTTGTCCATTAAAATTTCCTAAAAAGTTTCCCCAACATTTTCTTTTAGTAGTTTTATAGCTTTAGGTCTTAGATTTAAGTATACAATTCATTTTGATTTAATTTTTGTATATAGAGGAGATAGGGGTCTAGTTTCATTCTGCATATGGATATCCACTTTTCCCTGCACCATTTATTGAATGTTCTTTTCCTAATGTATGTTCTTGACACCTTTGTTGAAAGTGAGTTCACTGTAGATATATGAATTTATATCTGGGTTCTCTATTTTGTTCTATTAGTTTATGTGTCTGTTTTTTTCTGCCTGTACCATGCTGTTTTGGTTATTAAAGCTATGTAGTATAATTTGAAGTCTGGTAATATGATTCCTACACTGTTGTTCCTTTTGCTCAGGATGCCTTTGGCTACCCTGTATCTTTTGTGGTTCCAAAACAGGTTAGGACTATTTTTTCTATTCCTGTGGAAAATGTCATTGGTATTTTTACAGGGATTGCATTGAATCTGTAGATTGCTTTGGTTACTATGAAGACATTAACAATATTGATTCTTCCAATCCATAAACGTGGAATATCTTTCCATTTTTAAATGTCCTCTTCAATTTCTTGCATCAATGTTTTAGAGTTTTCATTGTAAACATCTTACATTACTTTGGTTAAATTTATCCCTAGGTGTCTAATTTTATTTGTAGCTATTGTAAATGGGGTTACTTTCTTGATTTCCTTTTTAGATTGTTCACTGTTGGCATATAGAAATGCTACTGCTTTTTGTATGTTGCTTTGGTTTATTGAAAATTTACCAACTTTGTTGATCAGTTTTAATAGTTTCTTTGGTGGAGTCTTTAGGTTTTTCCAAATATAAGGTCGTGTCATCTGTGAAGAAGGATACTTTGACTCCTCCCTTTCTAATTGGATGTCCTTTATTTATTTTCTTGTGTGATTGCTCTAATTAAGACTTCCAGTACTATGCTGAGTAACAGTGGTGAAAGTGGGCATCTTTGTCTTGTTCCAGATCTTAGAGAAAAGGCTTTCAGCTTTTTCCTGTTCTGTATACTAGTTGTGGGTCTGTGATTTATAGCTTGTATTGTTTTGAAGTAAAGTCCTTCTATCAACAGTTTTATTAGGGTTTTTATCATAATGGTATGTTGAATTTTATCAAATGCTTTTTCAGCATACCTTTTTGTACTTTATTCTATGGATGTAATATATCACATTGATTGATTGGTGTACATTGAACTGTCCTTACATCCCTTGAATAAATCCCACTTGGTCATGCTGAATGCTATTGTTTTTTCATGCCTTCTATACTTCATGCATAACATCAACTTTCAGAATAAAAAATAGAATTTTATAAACAGACACAGAACAGTAGAAACACAAGAGATAAACTTATGTGGCTACAGCCAGAAAAAAATCTGTAATTGAAAAATTATAGAGCTCATTACTATAAGCATACCAGCATTGATATCTGGAATTAATGAGTCTTTTACAAAATAGGAAGGGCCAAGACTGAAGTTATATTTTAACAACAGTTGACAATTCTGGCCAAACATTTCTTGTAGACATTTTCTTACTGAGGGGTATAAACTTACAGTTGTATATTACTCACAAGTACTGTTGAGTAGAGTTACATTTAATTATATCATGTAGTATGTAATTTTTAAAGTATATGTTCAGTTCACCTTAATAAATAGTTTCTTCCTTAAAAAATAGCTTTAAGATTAGCAGCAGAAAAGGAACTGATTGAATATTTACTATTATTTTCCTTATTGGGTAGGCCAGATCTTACCTTGTATCTAAAAGTATGTTTCATCCATATTTTGTCATATGTCCATAAGATTATATTTCTTATTGTTTTCTTATTCTTCTTATCCTGAACCTTCCAACACTAACATTTAGTTAAGATTTACTTTCAACATCATCCTTCTTGTCTGCAGGACTTATGCCATATAGATTTGTACACCATGTGTCACTTTTGATCTATAATCTTATATTGTTTATTATACTTTAAGTTCTGGGGCACATGTGCAAAACATGCAGGTTTGTTCCATAGTTATACATGTGCCACGGTGTTTTGCTGCACCCATCAACCCATCATCCACATTAGGTATTTCTTCTAATGCTATCCCTCCCATAGCCCCCCACTCCCCAACAAGCCCTGATGTGTGATGTTCCCCACCTTGTGTCCATGTGTTCTCATTGTTCAACTCCCACTTATGAGTGAGAACATGTGGTGTTTTCTGTTCTTGTGTTCGTTTACTGCGAATGATGGTTTCCAGCTTCATCAGTGTTCCTGCAAAAGACATGAACTCATCCTTTTTTATGGCTGCATGGTATTTCATGGCATATATAGGCAACATTTTCTTTATCCAGTCTGTCATTGATGGGCATTTTGGTTAGTTCCAAGTCTTTGCTATTGTGAATAGTGCTGCAATAAACCTACATGTGCATGTATCTTTATAGTAGAATAATTCATAATCCTTTGGGTATATACCCAGTAATGGGATTGCTGGGTCAAATGGTATTTCTATTTCTAGGTTCTTGGGGAATTGCCAGACTGTCTTCCACAATGGTTGAACTAATTTACACTCTCACCAACTGTATTAAAATATTTTTCCACATTCTCTCCAGCATCTGCTGTTTCCTGGCCTTTTTAATGAATGCCATTCTAACTAGTATGAGATAGTATCTCATTGTGGTTTTGATTTGCATTTCTCTAATGACCAGTGATGATGAGAGTTTTTTTCATATGTTTGTTGGCTGCATAAATGTCTTCTTTTGAGAAGTGTCTATTCATATCCTTCACCCACTTTTTGATGGGGTTATTTTTTTTCTGGTAAATTTGTTTAAGTTCCTTGTAGATTCTGGATATTAGCAGTTGTCAGATGGATAAATTGCAAAAATTTTCTCCCATTCTGTAGGTTGCCTGTTCACTCTCATGGTAGTTCCTTTTGCTGTGCAGAAGCTTTTTCGTTTAATTAGATCCCATTTGTCAATTTTGGCTTTTGCTGCCATTGCTTTTAGTGTTTTAGTCAGCAAGTCTTTGCCCATGCCTATGTCCTAAATGGTATTGCCTAGGCTTTCTTCCAGGGTTTTTATGGTTTTAGGTTTTATGTTTAAGTCTTTAATCCATCTTCAGTTAATTTTTGTATAAGGTGTAAAGAAGGGGTCCAGTTTCAGTTTTCTGCATATGGCTAGCCGGTTTTCCCAACACCATTTAATAAATAGGGAATCCTTTCCCCATTGCTTGTTTTTGTCAGGTTTCTCGAAGATTACATGGTTGTAGATGTGTAGTAATGTTATTTCCGAGGCCTCTATTCTGTTCCATTGGTCTATATCTCTGTTTTGGTACCAGTGCCATGCTGTTTTGGTTACTGTAGCCTTGTAGTAGAGTTTGAAGTCAAGTGATGCCTCCAGTTTTATTTCTTTTTGCTGAGGATTCTCTTGGCTATGCAGGCTCTTTTTTGGGTCCATATGAAATGTATAGTAGTTTTTTCTAATTTTGTGAAGAAAATCAATGGTAGTTTGATAGGAATAGCATTGAATCTATAAATAACTTTGGGCAGTATGGCCATTTTCATGATATTGATTCTTCCTATCCATGAGCATGGAATGTTTTTCCATTTGTTTGTGTCCTTTCTTATTTCCTTGAGCAGTGGTTTGTAGTTTTCCTTGAAGAGGTCCTTCCCATCCCTTATAAGTTGTATTCCTAGGTATTTAATTCTCTTCGTAGCAATTGTGAATGGGAGTTCACTCTCTGTTTGTCTATTATTGGTGTATAGGAATGCTTGTGATTTTTGACATGATTTTGTATCCTGAAACTTTGCTAAAATTACTTATCAGCTTAAGGAGATTTTGGGCTGAGATGATTTTTGTTGTTGGTTGTTTGTTTTTTGAGACAGAGTCTCGCTGTATTGCCCAGGATGGAGTGCAGTGACGCAATCTTGGCTCACTGCAACCTCCACCTGTCGGGTTCAAGTGATTCTCCTGCCTCAGCCTCGTGAGTAGCTGTGATTACAGGTGCATGCCATCATGCCAGGCTAATTTTTGTATTTTTAGTAGAGATGGGGTTTCACCACATTGGTCAGGCTGGTCTCAAACTCCTCACCTTGTGATCCACCCACCTCGGCCTCCCAAAGTGCTGGGATTACAGGCATGAGCCACTGCACCCAGCCTGGGATTTTCTAAATATGCAATCATGCCATCTGCAAACAGAGACAATTTGACTTTCTCTCTTCCTATTCAAATACCCTTTATTTCTTTCTCTTGCCTGATTGCACTGTCCAGAACTTCCAATACTATGTTGAATAGGAGTGGTGAAAGAGGCCATCCTTGTCTTGTGTTGGTTTTCAACGGGAATGCTTCCAGTTTTTGCCCATTCGGTATGATATTGGCTGTGGGTTTGTAATAAATAGCTTATATTATTTTGAGATACATTCCATGAATACCAAGTTATTAAGATTTTTAAGCATGAAGGCGTGTTGAATTTTATCAAAGGCCTTTTCTGCATCTGTTGAGATAATCATGTGGTTTTTGTCATTGGTTCTGTTTATGTGATGGATTACATTTATTGATTTGCATATGTTGAGTTAGTCTTGCATCCAAGGGATGAAGCCAACTTGATCATGGTGGATAAGCTTTCTGATGTGCTGCTGGATTTGGTTTGCCAGTATTTTATTAAGGATTTTCGCATCGATGTTCATCCAGGATATTGGCCTGAAATTTTCTTTTTTTGTTGTGTCTCTGACAGGTTTTGGTATCAGGATGATGCTGGCCTCATAAAATGAGTTTGGGAGGATACCTTCTTTATGTATTGTTTGGAATAGTTTCAGAAGGAATGTACCAGCTCCCCTTTCTACCTCAGTAGAATTCGGCTGTGCATCTATCTAGTCCTAGACTTATTTTGTTTGGTAGGCTATTAGTTACTCCCTTAATAACAGGACTTATTATTGGTCTATTCAGGGATTTGACTTCTCCTTATTTTAGACTTGGGAGTGTATATGTGTCCAGTAGTTTATCTATTTCTTCTAGATTTTCTAGTTTATTTGCATAGAGGTATTTACAGTATTTCTGATGGTAGTTTGTATTTTTGTGGGATCAACGGTGATCCTTTATCAGTTTTTATTGTGTCCATTTGATTCTTTTCTTCTTTATTAGTCTGGCTAGTGATCTATCTATTTTGTTGATCTTTTCAAAAAAGCAGTTCCTGTTTGATATTCTGAAGGGTTTTTTGTGCCTGTAACTCCTTCAGTTCTGCTCTGATCTTAGTTATTTCTTGTCTTCTGCTAGCTTTTGAATTTGTTTGCTCTTGCTTCTCTAGTTCATTTAATTGTGAATGTTAGGGCATCTATTTTAGAACTCTCTTGCTTTCTCTTCTGGGCACTTAGTGCTATAAATTTCTCTTTAAACCCTGCTTTAGCTGTGTCACATAGTTTCTGGTACATTGTATCTATGTTGTCATTGGTTTCAAAGAACATCTTTATTTCTGCCTTAATTTCATTATTTACCCAGTAGTTATTCAGAAGCAGGTTGTTCAGATTCCATGTAGTTGTGTGGTTTTGAGCAAGTTTTTCTCTGACTGCTCTTCACATTTGTATTCTTCATTCAACCTTGGGGAATCTGATGATTATTGTCTTAGGGTTGCTCTTCTTGTGGAGTATCTTTGTGGTGCTCTCATTATTTTCTGAATTTGAATGTTAGCCTGTCTTGCTAGGTTGGGGAAGTTCTCCTGGATAATATCCTAAAGAGTGTTTTCCAACTTGGTTCCATTCTCCCCATCACTTTCCGGTACATCTATCAAAGGTAGATTTGTTCGTTTCACATAATCCCATATTTCTTGGAGGACTTGTTTGTTCTTTTTCATTCTTTTTTCTCTAATCTTTTCTTCATGCTTTATTTCATTAAGTTGATCTTCAATCTCTGATATCCTTCTTCCACTTGATTGATTTGGCTGTTGATACTTGTGTATGCTTCACGAAGTTCTCATGCTGTGTTTTTCAGCTCCATCAGGTCATTTCTGTTCTTCTCTAATCTGGTTATTCTAGCTAGCAATTCCTCTAACTTTTTTCAAGGTTCTTAGCTTCCTTACATTCGGTTAGAATATGTCCCTTTACCTAAAAGAAGTTTGTTATAACCCATCTTCTGAAGCCTACTTCTGTCAATTGGTCAAACTCGTTCTTTGTCAGTTTTGTTCACTTGCTGATGAGGAGTTGTGATCCTTTGGAGGAGAAGCAGCATTCTGGTTTTTGGATTTGTCAGCCTTTTTGTGCTGGTTTCTCCCCATCCTAGTGGATTTCTCTACCTTTGGTCTTTCATGTTGGTGACCTTCAGATGGCGTTTCTGCATGGATGTGCTTTTTTGTTGATGTTGACACTCTTCCTTTGGGTTTGTTAGTTTTCCCTCTAACAGGCCCCTCTGCTGCAGGTTCGTTAGAGTTTGCTGGAGGTCCACTCCAGCCCTGTTTGCCTAGGTATCACCACCAGAGGCTGCAGAACAGCAAAGTTTGCTGCCTGTTCCTTCCTCTGGAAGCATTGTCCCAGAGAGCACTTGCCAGATGCCAGCTGGTGCTCTCCTGTATGAGATGTCTGTCAACCCCTGCTGTGAGTTGTCCCCCCCTATTAGGAGGCAAGGGGATTACGGACCCACTTGAGGAGGGAGTCTGTCCCTTAGCAGAGCTCGAGCACTGTGCTGGGAGAACTGCTGCTCTCTTCAGAGCCGGGAGGCAGGAATATTTCAATTTCCTGAAGCTGCACCCACAGCCACCCCTTCCGCCAGTTGCTCTATCCCATGGAGATGGGGGTTTTATCTATAAGCCCCTGACTGGGGAATGCTGTCTTTCTTTCAGAAATCCCCTGCCCAGAGAAGAGGAATCTTCTGGCTTCAGCAGCTTTGCTGAGTTGTGGAGGGTTCCTTCCAGCTTGAATTTCCTGGGGCTTTGTTTACACTGTGAGGAACAAACCACCTACTCAAGTCTCAATAATGGTGGGTGCCTTCCTCTCACCAAGCTCCAGTGTCCCAGGTTGACTTCAGACTGCTCTGCTGGCAGCGAGAATTTCAGTGGATCTTAGTTTTCTGGGCTCTGTAGGGGTGGGATCTGCTGAGGTAGACCACTTGCTCCCTGGCTTCAGCTCATATTCCAGGCGAGTGAAAGGTCTGTCTCCATGTTCTAGGTGCCACTGGGGTATGAAAAAAAAAAAAAAAAAAAAAAACTCCTGCAGCTAGTTCGGTGTCTGCCCAAATGGCTGCCCAGTTTTGTGCTTGAAATCCAGGCCCTAGTGGCATAGGCACCCAAAGGAATCTCCTGGTCTGTGCGTTGCGAAGACTGTGGGAAAAGCATAGTATCTGGACTGGAGTCCACCATTCCTCATGGCATAGTCCCTCACAGCTTCCCTTGGCTAGGGAGAGGGTACCTACCCCAACCCCTTGCATTTCCTGGGTGAAATGATGCCACACCCTGCTTCAGCAGGCCCTTTTTGGGCTATATCCACTGTCTACCCAGTCTCAATGAGATGAGCCAGGTACCTCAGTTAGAAATGCAGGAATCACTCACCTTCTGCATTGATCTCACTGGAATCTGCGGACTGGAGCTGTTCCTATTCAGCCACCCTGGTAATGTCCTCTATTGATGTTATTTTTAATGTGTTGTTGTATTTGGGTTGCTAACATTTTGTGGAGAATTTTTGCATCAGTGTTCACCAAGGATATTGTCATTTTTTTTCTTTTTAATGTGTCTTTTTCTGGTTTGGGCATCATGGTAATATTACCCTTGTAGAATGAGTTTGGAACAATTCCCTCCTTCTCTATTTTTGAAATAGTTTGAGTAGAATTTGTATTAGTTCTTTAAATGTTTGATCAAATTCAGCAGTGAAGCCATTGGGTCCTGGGTTTTCTTTGCCGGGAGACTTTTTATATGATTTTAATCTCATTACTTGTTATTGGTCTATTCAGATTTTGGGTTTTTTCCTGGCTCAATCATTGTAAGTTGTATGGGTGTAGGAATTTATCCATTTCTTATAGATTTTCCTATTTATTGTCATATATTAATAGTTACTCATGGTAGCCTCTAACGATCCTTTACATTTTTGCACTATCAGTTGTAATGTCTCCTTTTTCATCTCTGATTTTATTTGACTCTTCCCTCTTTTTGTTTTATTTATTATGGCCAAAGGCTTGTCAGTTTTGTTTACCTTTTCATAAAACTAACTTCTCGTTTTGTTGATCTTGGTATTTTATTTGTTTGTTTTGATTTTGTTTATTCTTTCTCTGATGTTTACTATCTCTTTTCTTCTGCTAATTTGGGGTTTGGTTCATGCTTGCTTTTCTAGTTCTTAAGATGCATTGTTGTTTTTTTAAAAACTTTTTTGATGTAAGCACATTGTTATAAACATTCCTCTTATTACTGCTCTTGCTGTATTCCAAATGTTTTGGTATAATGTGTTTCCATTTTCATTTGTTTGAAGAAATTTAAAATTTTCTTTTTAATGTCCTCATTGGCTCACTGGTCATTCAGGAACATATTGTTTAATTTCCATGTGTTTGTATAGTTTCCAAAGTTTCTCTTGTTATTGACTTCTTTTATTCCATTGTGGTCAGAGAAGACACTTGATATAATTTCAATTTTTTGAAATTTTAAAGACTTGTTTTGTGGCCTTACATATGGTCTAACCTTGAGAATGATCCATGTGTTGAGGAGAAAATGTATTCTGCAGACATTGAATCACTATTACTGTTAAATATCTATCAAGTTCATTTGGTCTACAGTGCAGATTAAGTCTGATATTTCTTTGTTGATTTTCTGTTTGGACAATCTGTCCAATGCTAAAAGTGGGGTGCTGAAGTCTCCAACTATTACTTTATTGAGGTCTACCTCTCTTGTCAGCTCTAATAATATTTGCTTTATATATCTATGTGCTCCAATGTTGGGTGCATGTATATTTACAATGGTTATATTCTGTCACTGAATTGACACCTTTATCGTTGTATAATTACCTTCTTTGTCTCCTTTTATAGTTTTGGTCTGGAAATCTATTTTATGTGATATAAACATAGCTACTTCTGCTTTTTTCTGTTTGTATTTATAGGTGACATGGATTTCTTGTTGACTACAGATCACTGGCTTTGCTTTGCTTTTTTTTTTTCCATTAAGCCACTTTATCTCTTATGACTGGAGAGTTTAGTTCATTTACATTCAATGTTTTTATTGATAAGTAAGGGCTTACTCTTGCCACTTTATTATTTGTTTTCTAGTTGTTTTGTGGTCTTCTTTTCCTTCTTTTCTGTCTTCCTTTTATTGAAGGTGATTTTCTCTGGTTTTGTTTTCGTTGCTTGCTTTTTTATGCATCTGTTGTAGGTTATCAATTTGAGGTTACCATGAAGCTTGCAAATATTATCTTATAACCCATTATCTTAAACAGATGACAACCTAACACTGATTGCATAAGCAAGGAAACTAACAATGAGATAATTTATACAATTTCTACACCACCCCACACACAACTTTTTAACTTTTTGTTGTTTCCATTTACAACTTATTATACTATGTCTTGAAAAGTTGTTTTTCAAGTCATTTTTGATAGGTTCATCTTTTAATCTCTCTACTGTAGATATGAATAGTTTACATGCCACAATTATAGTGTTATGTGTTTTCTGTGTTTCTGTTTACTTACTATTAGCAGTGACTTCTTATTTCTCCTTAACATCCTTTTCTTTCAGATGGAGGAACTTTCTTTAGCATTTCTTGTAGGACAGGTCTGGTATTGTTAAAGTGCCTCAGCTTTTGTATGGGAAAGTCTGTATTTCTCCCTCATTTTCGAAGGGTATTTTCACCAGATATATCATTCTAGGATAAATGATTTTTTTTCTTCAACACTTTAAATATGTTATGCCACTCTCTCTGGGCCTGTAAGGTTTCCACTGAGAAGTCTGCTGGCAGACAAAGTGGAGCTCCTTTGTATGTTTTTTTTTTTTTTTTTTCTCCTGATGCTTTTAGGGTCCTTTATTTATCCTTGACCTTTGGGAATCTATTTAATGTATTGAGGCAATCTTATTTGGGTTAAATCTACTTGGTGTTTTATAATCTTCTTATATTTGAATATTAATATGTTTGTCTAGGTTTGGGAATTTCTCTGTTATTATTCCTTGAATAAACTTTCTAACCTTTTTTCTCTCTCCACCTCCTTTTGGAGGCCGATAACTTAGATTTGCCCCTTTAAGGCTATTTTTCTAGATCTTGTAGGCATACATTACTCTTTTTAAATTTTCTTTTATTTTGTCTCTTCTGACTATATATTTTCAAATAGCCTGCTATTTGCTCACTAATGCTTTCTTCTGTTTGATGAATTCTGCTGTTAAGAGATTCTGTTGCATTTTGCCATATGTCAATTGCATTTTTTTAGCTCCAAGAATTCTGCTTGACTTTTTAAAATTATTTCAATCTCTTTGTTAAATTTATCTGGTAGGATTCTGAATTCCTTGTCTGTGTTATTTTGAATTGTGTTGAGCTTCCTCAAAACAGCTATTTTGAATTCTCTGTGTGAAAGTCACATATCTCTCTCTCCAGGATTGGTCCTTGATGCCTTATTTAGTCCGTTTGATGAGGTCATGTTTCCTGGATGGTCTTGTTACTTGTGGATGTTTATCAGTTTCTGGGCACTAAAGAGTTAGGTATTTATTGTAGTCTTCACAGTCTGGGTTTGTTTGTACCCGCCCTTCTTGGGAAGGCTTTCCAAGAATTCAAATGAACTTGGGTGCTGTGCTCTGAGTTTTTGGTCACTATGTTAGGGGGCACCCTAAGCCCTGTAATGCTGTGGTTCTTGGAGACTTCTAGAAGTACTCCCTTGTTGGTCTTAAGTAAAAGCTGACAGAATTCCCTGAATTAGCAGTCTGAGACTCTTGTTCTCTTCCTTGACTTTCCTCCAAAGGGAGTCTCATTCTCTGTGCTGAGGTCTGTGGAGCTAGAGGAGGGGTGACACAAGCACCTCTGTGGCCAACACCACTAGGCTTGTGCTGGGTCAGGTCTGAAGTCAACACAGCACTGGGTCTTGCCTGAGGCTGGCGGTGACCACTGTCTGGCTACTGCCTATGTTTACTCAAAGTCCACGGGCTCTGCAATCAGCAAGTGGGGAATCCAAGGAAGGCTTGTGTTCTTCCCTTCAGGGTGGAGAGTTCCTCTGGGCCCTGGCAAGTTCCAGAGATGCTGTCTGGGACCCAGGGCCTGGAGTTGAGACTCTGAGGACTACCTATTGCTCTATTCTACTGTGGCTAAATTGGTTTCCAAGTTATCAAACAAAATCCTCTTTACTCTCCACTCTCCTCTTTTCAAGCAGAAAGAAGCATTCTCTCTTGGAGCTACAAGCGCAACTGCCTGAGGTTGAGGAAGGGTATCACAAACAATCCCTTGGCTTCTCTTGCTGGTGGCTTACTAGATAATATGCATCCCAATTCCACTGGCTCTCAGCCCAGCACAATACCAAGTCTTGCCCAGGAATTACAGTTCTCGTAGCCTAGACTGCTTTCAAGTTTATTTGGGACCCTAGAGCACTTTAGCACGTGGCAGTAGGGCTTGCCAGAACTCTACTTCTGACTGCTGGCATGGACAATTTGCCTTTGGCCCCGGCTGGTTTAAATGCGCCCTCCATGGGGCATTTAGTGTGAGTAGTTGTTCAATATTGTGTTACTGTGGGGAGAATAATTGCTGTAGGCTTCTGTTCAGCTATCTTGCTCTGACTCCCTCTACATGCATTGTTTAATTCTGACTCCTATTACTAGAATGAAAACTCCATATCATAAGTAAGAAACTTTTTTCGTATTCTGATATATTTCAACATCCCAGGGCAGTGCCTAGAGCATGGTAAGTACTCAATATTATTTGTTAAATGAATAAATCAATTTGAAAAGAAGGTTTCTACACATGCAAAGAAGAGATGCAGGAAAGGGCTGTCCCTAGTAGGATACTGTATCTGGGAAAATGTGTTTTAATTAGAACCTTTTGAAGATGTTGTCCCCACTTTGTTGGCCATCTTCATAGGAGAAACTTTTGGATCTTCAAGGCACATAGGTGCATCCCATGTATCTCTTCTAATGGTTTGGTTTACCCAAGTAAGCCTATCTTGATGTTACACAAAAGCCACACCATAACTAAAATCTCTCTAGATTAGAGATTCTCATAGTCCAGTGCCAAACCACTGCAGTTTTTGTTGGTGTAAGGATTTTTCTAGACAAAATTCTTGACTGCTCAATACTGGGTGATCAAGATCCTGAGTTATGTAGGCCTGAGAATGAGAAGATGGGGGAAACACTTCTCATACCCATCTTTCAAAGCTCACCAGCAGAGTTTTTGCCTAAGGCAATAATGTTTTTATGTTTGTCCTTTGAGGAAAAATCCAGAGAAATTTCTGTAGGCAAAGGCATTATTGTTCCTCATTTTCTTTCAATTCTCTGTGACTATTATATTCTGATTTAAAAATTTTATAAGAAAGTTTTAAGAATGTTTTATTTTAGATAATAATAAAAAACTGGAGGTTCCACTTCTGCTTAACTATGCAGAAAAACTCAAAAAATGTTGCCCGCATACTAACAACAAAAGTCCAGATATAATCTAAAATATAGATATATTTTCTTAAGCTCATCATATAACTGAAGCCGCAAAACAGGTAACAGAACTGAATCCCATGAATATCAAGCCCCTCTGTGCAGGGATAGGGCATATGATCTGTTTCATCTTTAGCACGGTATGGGAGGAAGAGGTGGCTCCCATGAAAGCAGGGAAGAAGCGATCAGCTAAAATGTGAATACATTTCTAAAGGCCAAATGTGGGCTAGCATATCAATTTGGAATAACTGGCTCCATTCACAGTCACTTGCAAAATCTTCTCCATGGGATTACACTGGATGTTCACAACAAAGATTGGAGGTCAAGGAAAAAGAACAATAATAACTGTTCTTAGAGCTGCCAGAAACAAGAGGAAGTTTGTTTGCAAGGAGATAGAGGCAGACATGCTGAGAGGACCCTGTTTCCAAGGCCCAGGTGCACAGATTCTGCCTAACACTAAGGCTAGACCAGAAGAACAGGGCATTATTACAGTTCCCAGCATTAGCCTAGCACCAAATAATAAGCAATAAAAGTCTACTGCTGAGGGAGGGGGCAAGAGTTTGGAGAGACAACCTCTGAGGCATGTGTGTTCAGGGTCTGATGAAATCTAGAGGTAGAGCAGGGACACTGAGAAAAGCCCTTCAGCACTTCCATGCCTCACACTACACGCAAACCCATCAATGGAGAAATACAAAGATCGGTGTGCTGAGAAAACGACAGCAACAACAAAATTCAAACAGGGCTTTTAGATCGGTTGCAGAAATGTTAAGAAAACATAATTTTGATGGTAACTTTTTCAATCTTTTCCACATTACATTTGGATCAAGGCTTTTGATCTTAAAAAAAAATAAGTGTTTGCATTTGAGATTTTTGGTAACTCCGCTATTGGCAGTGGAGGCACCCCCACAGGAGGTAACTAGGAAACCAGAAGGTTCAGGGAAGGAGGAACTAGGAAATTATCCTTCTGCACTCGTCTCTTTGGTCCTCAGTTATATCAAACTGTGGCATTCTATGGCTTTATATCAAATGTTAAGGGAAGAATCTAAGTTTTGGAGTCCTATGCCTGCTTTCACCTGTTGCTGCAGTTGTTGTGGTTTGATTTTGTATCTACTGCCTGGTCCTTGCACCAATATTCATGACATTGAAGCCAGACTATTGGCTGTGGCCAGCATGAATTATAAGAAAATTTATTTATCATTGTTTCCAGTGGAATGATTTTTTTCAAATATTACATGTTGGAAAACATGTACAGGCAATTTGTCTTTTTAAAACTTCTGCTAAGGAAATCAATATAACATAAAAAATGTTAAATGTTAAGGTTATTTTTTAAAGCAATATTTCCCTAGATTTTCCAGCACATTCTCTGGCAATTCTTCTGTGAATTCTGTAAATATTCATAAGAGGCTATAAACACTTGAAGAGATAATTCATTTTTCAAGGTTAAATTTACTTAGAATGCCTTCTTAGAAAGCTCTCCACTTTATATTCTGCATGTAAACATAATAGCACAGTTAGGAAACACAAACTCAAATATGTTGATTACAATATAATTCCCATCACTTTATATATGAATTGCCCAAGATTTCAACTTCAATTTTAAATATAACATATTTAACATATAAAAGAGAGAGAGGAATAAGACAGTAACAACATTTACTCATACTGTTTTTCAGAATTTCAAATGAAAATTTGTTGACTACTAAATAAAAAGTTGGAATTCAAGATTACACTGAAAGTGTACAGATACATTTTTTCTTTAAAAAGCAGCAACTACTAAAGCAACTGTTTTCTATTTTATATTTCCTACAATTAATTTTTATTATATTCTATTTTTTAAAGTAAATTTTCTTTTAAAGATATTGAGAAACAGAAAGAAAATGTTTTCTATTTACCTGCATATATACCATTTCTAGTGCTGTCATTCCTTGGCATAAGTCTGAGTTTTTATCTAGTTTCATTTCACTTCAGGCTAAAGAACTTCTTTTATGATTTCTTGTAACACAGATTTACTGATTAAAAAAAATATTATCCCTTTCTTTTTATGCCCATAGCCATGGCCACACTTCCAGGGTCATTAGATCCTGCATTACCAGGAATCCTTCAGTTGGCCCCTAACTTTTCCTTTTATCACTAATGTTATTTTCCTCATATCTGCTCTTCTTATTTCTGCAAGAATCATGCTTCCAAAATGTCAGTCTGATCCTGTAAATTTCTTCTTACACAAACTTCTTTGAGTTCCTAGAATTCCAGCAATAATTTGTTTTTAGCTATGTATTTTTAGCAACATTGAAGACAACCATTTTATTGTATAGAATAGATGAAAACAAGAAAACTTAAGGTTATCAGTCAAAATTACAAAGTACTGTCTCAAATGCAGAGCAGAAGGGAACAGAGATTTCTTGCAAAGAAGTCTATCAAAATTTCTCCTCACTTAACTTATCTCTTTTAAGACAGGAAGGTTCTGCCATTTTGAGTAGGGATCAGCAAGTCTTGACCCATTGTTAACTCTTATTCCATTACAAAAGTTATTAATAGTCTCCATTTGTTATTTGCCATAATTTGGTACCTCTACATATTTCAATAAACTGAGAAGTGAGGCAGTTCGCCTCAGGTAAAACAGGTGGTAGATAGTACTTCACCTCAGCCATGTATGACCATAAACCCTGTAAGTATCCTACTTAACACTCTGGAGTAGCAGAACCCCTTCTTTTTTCATGCAGTACACTATTGTTAACTTAGATAGTTGTCAAAACTATCCTACTTGTGTTTGATAACCATGGATCATAAACACAGAACCTACGGTAACAATTGTTGCTACCTGTTTAGTTCTTTTACTAGTAAATAATTCCATCAATATTCCAGTTTTCTTGTTTGTAGTATTTTATTTATAATCATTCCTTAAAGGAGAGAATGAAAGTTATTTGTAAGATATTATAAGATATTTCAAATACAAAAAAATGCCTTATAAACTCCTTTGAGTTGCTTGAAGAAATGTGTAATATGAAGGCAAATTTTTAGTGGTTGAAAAGTATTTTCTACAAGTTCTACAAGTTGTTTTAAACACAATCTCGTGGTAACAGTTTGTTCATCCAAAATTAACATAAGCCAATATACACATTTGTAGAAAAATGCAACGCGATTACTTTGAGAAATGCTAACATATTTTGGAACAAAATGCCAAAAAAATTGAATTTTCTTAATAATTAGTTTCAAAAATGACATTTTTAAGAGAAAAACTGTTCTTAAAAACACCTCTATGCCCTTATGTTACATCTATTATACCAGATACTGAGTTACATAAGTAGGCAAAAATAACAAGAGCAACTCATCTTAATAGTTACAGCTCACATTTTTTTTTTCTTGTTGACATGTGAGGCAAATTGCCTTAAAGGTCATTAACCACATGTTCTGCAGATAAATCTCACAACTGTTACTGTTTATCTTGGCAGCACTGTAAAATATTAGAAAGCTTTGATTAAAATTCTAAGTTTCTGTAAAGCCCTAAAACAAAACTTTTAAGCCATGAAAGGATTTATTCAAGTTTTTATGTTTTAAAATCAAACAATAGCAACTTCTGGCTGTTTTACCTCCTCAAATACAAATGTCTAGAGAAACATATCTATAGATTGGTAATAGATAAGAATTCAATATGCATATGTGATATTTATTAGAATTTTGGGAGAAAGCCTGAGACATATGTCCCTTGTATTACTTTATTTTGATATTCAGAAGATTTAAGGAAAATTAACAGACTCTGAGGCTAAATGAGTAAATTTTAACAAAACATTTTGGAGATGAACACTAAGCAAGGACTTGCTAAAAATTATTATAATTTCAGATAGTGACTGCATGAAAAAATTTAAACTGCAACATGTAGCAAATGAATTAAAGCATTTTAGAAGTTATGAGAGCCGATGAGGAGAGGGAAATTTAGAATAGGTCAATTCTAGACTTAAACCGTATGTGTAAAATGTGTTAGAATTTGAAGTTCTTATTTCATCACAATTTGGTGTAATCTTTCATACACATACTTCTTTAGCTCCTTGGGCCTGGAGCACAGCCTCAATTCTTCAACATCGAGGTCACATATCAATCAATCTTCTGTCTGAACAGTCATATTATTTCTTGTCTAGACCACTCATTTGGATGTGTACTGGAGCTACTCCTGAACTATTATCTAAAAGTCTAATTTAATTTTTAAGGTTTTCATGCAGAAAGCAAATCCTTTACTCATTGCTATGCATCCTATTACCAAGCATAGTAGAAAACTTTAAAATTCACTGAAACCTGTCAGGTAAACGTGGCTGATTAAACAAATGTGTTAAATCTTTGCTCCCTCTCAAATTTCCAGCAAAACTACAAGAAGGTACAGAAAATGTACTGATTTATACATGACAAGACAATGAAATTTAAGAGAAGATTGCAATGGGCAAGAAAGAGAAAAGTTAGAGGGGAATATGACAAGCGGATGAAAGAAACAATAAGGCACAGGAAAATGAACCTTAAAAGCAGGCAGAAAAAGATAACAAGGTGCAAACCTATTGATGTGTCAAACCATTGAAATATTGAGATATTAGAGGTACCAGTTATCAAGAAGGAGGGGTAAGATGGGGATTAAACACAAAGGAATTGGTTTGAAATATAAATAGAGTTAAGATATGAATTAGAATTAGGCAGACATCCAGGCCTTCACCCCCATCTGAGAAGCAGATGCCCATCCTTCTTCTGCCACCTCCAGAGGAGATGAAAGGTTTGATTTCACAGAAATGTCACCATAAGGATAGACTTGCAGTTATCAGTCACAAAGGGTAAGTTGTCTAAATCAAATCAGAATAGATTAAGTGAAAGTGTACAATAAATGATAAGAATACATCTTTCCCCCTTTTCATGCATAGCTCTCAGAAAATCAGCAGTCACCTCCTTCCCGAAGGCAGGACGTGGAGGGTACTTTTCTGAGGATATTGAAGAGCCAAAGTGAAACTAACCACAGATATTGACATGTTATATACCCTAAAAAGGAGGCTAGCTGGCCATCCAATCCACACAATGAATTCAGTATTCTTAAAAGACTCACCCACTTACAGAGTTTCCTATAAGGTTTATTGTATGCCACTTTCAAATACGAATAAATCATTAAGGATAACCTGATACTTGAGGAACTCCTCCCAACAAGAAAGACAAAACAAAGAAAAGGAAATTGACAAAAATAGAAGCAATCCAAGAATCAGAGGAAAACTAAAACAAATTATGATTCTCATTCACAGAAAAATGAAATGATGCCATTTTCATTGAAGAACTAGATGCTAAAGAGGTAAATGATTGAAAATTAATAATAAAGTCTTAGAAAATAAAACATGATACTTGAATTAATTTAAAAAATCAGTATACTGCTTGGAAGATAAATCTTTGGAAGGAAATAGCTCAGAAGATAGAATGAAAAGGCTAAAAGGAGAGAAAAGCATTTCCATTTGATTTTTTGTTACACTTTCAGTTCTGTTACTGAAATTACCCATCTGGCTTTGTATGTTGTCTCGTTTTTCCACTAGAGCCTTTTATATGTTAACCATTGCTATTTTTAATTCCTAGTCTGATATTTTCAACATCTATCCTACCTGAGAGTGGGTATAGTTTTTGCTTTGTTTCTCGACAATTTGTTGTTTTTTACTTGCTTTGTTGGATGCCTCTTACTTTTTTGTTGACATTTGGTCATCTCATCTAGGATGGCAAAGACTGAGATAAACAATTTTCATGTCTGGAAATGGTGCAGTACCTTTCCTTTTGCTAGATCATTAATATAAGGGGAAGTTGAGTCCGTGAAGTCAGAAATTGGGTTCTAGTTACATTGTGTTGTTGCTATGGTAACTTTTTGAGCAATACCAGCTTTCAATCTTAGGTTGAGGGCTGGTTTGCCAGAGGTTTTTTTTTGAATGTTTGCCCCATCTCTGCTTTATGTCTTCTCAGAGAGGATCTCTCTTCATAGTCTTGCCCCTTTCCTTTAAGTACACTATTATTCCTTGACGGATATCTAACCTTTAGTTTCATGGTGGTAGATGTGTGTGTGTGTCTGGTGTGGGGAGCCGGGGCTGGGGTGGCTGGTGTGGCTGGTGGTGGCGGTATTCTCTGTTGTTTTGATAAAGCGGCAGACTTAGGCAGGCACTGTGTTATGGGTCATGAGTGTAGGACTTAGGATGTCTCTGAGCATACTTTTAATAGTCTGTGCCCAGCACATGTTCCTGTTTCTCCCCTAGTGTTAGAGAGTTTTTTTTTTTTTTTTTTTTTTTTTGGTCTAATTCCACTCCTTAAATACAATTGGTTTTCAACAGCACTGCCCTGCCCCCTCCCCCTACCCAAGTCAGAGAGGATTTGGTTTTCTTCAAAAATTTAAGGCCTTTGATCCTAGGAGAGATAGGAGAAAAGGATCCAGACAGGGTTGTGTGCTTTTCCAGCAGGAGTTGTCCCCTTCCAAGAATTGTATCTCAGGACAGGTTTTCTTAGTCTTCTCGCAGTTGTTTTCTGAACATGTGGCAAGGTCTGTGGAAATAAGCCTGAAAGTGGGTGCAAGTTCTCCTTGTGTCTCACAGGAGTTAGGTACTCTCTGCTTAGCCTAATTCTTTAAATAATTTAGCTAAATTCTTGTTATGTTTGCCTAACAGCATCTACTTCAGGTCAGCAGATTCTTACTTTCCATCTGTCTTGGGGGGTGCCTGCCTTTCCTTAGATTTTAGGTTAGTTTGTTGTTCTACAACCTCAGCTAAATGATGGAAATATTACTGATTTTTCAGTATTTTATTGTTGTGCACTCATTGTGAGGTTATATAAAACTTCAATACTGAACCACTACACTTTGAGTACAGAATTGAATCAGATGTTGAACCCATAAGGACTCAAGCAGGTTAGCCAGTCCATCCATCTGTTCTGTTCATAGCACTTGGCCATTGGGGGATACTCGCAAACTGAGAAGTCTTAATCCTTTTCTAGGGGAGAAGACACATCTTGTTAGACTGCTTGTAAGAATTGGGAAGAGTGATTTCTGGGCTCTTTGGAGTAGTAAGAACACAATTAAAGAGCTGGATTTTACAATTCTTGTTTTCAAGTGCTCTTGATAGATATTTAAACAAAAAGAGGAAAAAAAATGATAAAATGACAACTGAGCTCAGAATAATGCTGAAGAGTGCTGGAAAATCTCTTGGCCATTCCAGTTATCTCATATCTCATCATCCATTTGCCTATAATCTTAAAGGATATTTGATAAATTAAACATGGTTAATATGTAGTAATGATACAGGAGGCAGGGCAATACAGGGTAGAAGAAGGTGGTTCCCCAACAAAAGCCCTACCCTCAAGCCTGGAGACCCATGACCCTAAATGGGGACAGGCATTCCTGCTTTTGTGCTCAAAAAGTTGGTTTTTGGCTTGCCACACCCACTTTCCTGTACCCATATAAAGCCGAATCCCAGGTTCTAGAAGCAGATGAACACATGAGGAGACAAGCAGATGAACCTTGGAATAACAAAGCAGAGAAGGAGAGAAGAGGAGGAATGTCTGAACACTGAGAGGAGTTTGGCTGGGGGGTCAGAGAGGAGTTTGACCGCCCAGGAGGATGGTCAAAAAATCATCTTCCCACTCCATCCTCCCTTCTGGCTCCCCATCCATCCCAATGAGAGCCACTTCCACCACTCAATAAAACTCCCACATTCATCCTTCATTCAACTCCATGTGTGACCCTATTCTTCTAGGACACTAGACAAGAGTTTAGGATACAGAAAACTGTCACACTGGTCCTCTGCCCTTGCAGAAAGACAGAGGGTCCACTGAACTGGTTAACATTCAAGCCATACACAGACAACATGATTCTTTAAATATTTTAGCTAAATTCTTTTTATATTTGCCCAGCAGCATCTACTTCAGGTCAGCAAGTTCTTACTTTCCATTTGCCTTTGGAGGTGTCTGCCTTTCCTTAGATTTTAGGTTAGTTTGTTGCTCTACAACCTAAAAGACTAAACGGACACACTGTAACACATGCCCACTTGGACTCCTACACCTGGCTGTCTGCATACTCCTCCTCCCATCAGGGGTTTCAGCAGTGGCAATGATGGAACAGACGAGCCACACCCCTGTCACATGTCCTGTGAGGGGGGTCTGGGAACTCCCCTGTTTCAGCAAAACTGGTGACTTTTTGGCATATACATATATACCATCTGGTTAAACAAGCTTAGGGCCCTGTTGATTGAAAGACAGTACAGCGATTATTTATTGTGACATTTAGCCATCTGATTATAGGTGAACAAAACTCAAATTGTCACAGTATCGAGTATAATAAAAGCTTTATCTGCTTTCCTGTCCTTCCTGCCAAATATACACTACAAACACACATTTCACTTTAGGAAAAGACTTAAAAGTACTCTGAAGTGAAAACTATACAAAGGTCTCCAGTTTCTGCAATAAGAACACGTAACACCAAGGCAATTGCAGATCAAACTGATTTTTAAGGTAAAAGGATACTCTTCAAATCCCTTAAACTATGTCTCTTTTGTATATTGACACTACGGAAGTATCAGAGAAAAGGACGGAGAATCCCATAGTACCTTTAGATCTTCAGTTTTGAAAATTGAATTCATTTTATATTCAGTCATAAAAAATGTAGGTCCTTAAAACCTGATGTTCTATACAGTTTACTTGATGGGTTTGTATTGTTACTGAACACTGCCAGTGATACTCTTTAAATAGCAGCCTTCTTTGTTCTATTTCTCTGCCTTCTGTCACACCAAGGCCCATCCTTTGAGCTTTAACATTTCTGCACAAACTCTCCATTTTTATGCAGCTTTCAGACACATGGCCCCAGGGCCTGTTCTCTCAGCAACAGCGCAGCTCTCATGTCTGATCCTTTGCATAGCTGAAACTAGCTGTGTGTTTTTATATACTTACATATTTATGTTTATTCTTTCTCGCAGTATTTGATATGCTTTTCAAGTACAGAAAACTTATCTACTCCCTTCACAGCTTTCTACAACATCTATTGTACTGCTCTAGTATCATATTTTTCCTTTGCATTAGAAATAGATATAAAAATCAAGCTACAAAGTACTGACATTTTGGAAGATCTTACTAGCCAATTATAATTGCAAATTGACTGGGGTATGCAAAAGAAAGATGCTAATGTTTCTTGAGCACAGAGTAATGGACAGTCAGTAATTTAATTTAATATTTATTTTTCTTTAAATTCTCTATATGTATATGTGGTGTGTGTGTGTGTACCTGTGTATATGGCAGTCTTTGTTATTCTAATCCTCATAGGTGGGAAAAATGAGCTCAGAAGTTAATAAACTTTTTCAAGGTCACTCATGTAATGTTTGGAAAGAGAGAATTTAAACAAACAAAGGAGTGTTAACTTATTAATATATAGCTGGTATTGTAGTCATCTACTGCCTGTTTGTATAAACTCTCCAGTGTGCCTCGTTTTTCCACTAGAGCCTTTTATATTATTACTTATTGGTCACCTCCAAGGGTAAGATCTTGGCATCTTAGTGTAAGTATTAATTAGTAATTTTGTAAAAAGCACATGTCAGAGTACCATTGTAGAGCAGCCTCTTTCCTATTGGCCTTATTGGTAAGAACTGATGGGTGAAAAAATCCAACTGGGTTTAGAAATTTCTGCTGAAGATTATACTTAATGGCATTATTGTATTGGGCCTTTGGAAATAAAAGTATAAATCAGTGCTGTTTTACTAAATGGTTGTCTTTTGGGCATGTATAACATTCTATAATTGGGATGTAAAATTGCTGTTTAGAATAAGAGCCAACTACAGAAGCTTTATATACAAAGGAAGCTGCAAGATTCTTATCAGTGAGCTACTATTGGTTTGGAAATGGAAACAATGACAGATATAACAGTCTCACCCTTCCTGGATTCATGGTCTAAAATAAGGATTTGGAAGCACCTATGAAATTTTAAAAATCCTGATATCTGGGGCTGGAAGCCAGACAGTAGTAGTTTCTAAAGATCTCCAGGTGATACTAATGTGGAACAAGTTTGGAAACCCACTGGTTTAGAATCTTGCTACTCAAAGTGTGGTCCTGAGTACTTGTTAGAATTGCAGAATCTTGGGCTCCACTCTAGGTCTACTAAATCATAATCTGCCTTTTAACAAGATCCCCAAGTAGTGCTTACAAACATTAAAGCTCAAGAAGCACTGGGCTAAAATGGTTTTCTAGCTTGTACATTAGAATCTCCCGGGGAACTTTTAAAATATAATGATATTCTGGACTTTCTTAGTGAGACTGTAATTCATTTGATGTGTGGTGGAGCCTGGTCTTTGATATGCCATATGCTCCTCAGATGGTTCCAGTGTGTGGTCATGATTGTGAAATAGAGGGCAAAGCTGAATGCTGATTTACTTTGCATTAAAAAAGCTGAATGCTGATTAACTTTGCATTAAAAAATCTGCAGTTTGCTCAGGTAGCCTGGGAGACAGAGGTTAAGGACACTTAAAAAGGAGAAATTTAAGGATGCATGTGGTGAGGGATACGGCAATGTATTAGGAAGCTGGACTTTGAGAGAAAATGTTTCCCAGTGCAAAACTTTCTTTGGGGAGAGGGCTTGGTGGAGGGAGGAATAGGGGTAGGTTGAAAGACTTTAAAAACACAGAAGTGTAATAATTGATTTTAGATTGTTATTAGTGCTGTTATGAAGCAGGATAAGAGTTGACAATGAGAGCACGCTCAGATTTCCTGTGAAAAGTGTCAAAATTCTTGCAAGATTAAGAAGGAATGGAGGCTTGAGTTATTTAAAATATAACTAAAGGAAGACTGACCCCAGAAGGCTGGAGGACCTAGAGTTGGAGGCATTTTGTCATTAATAATTTGGGAAATAAACATATTATGTAAGGGGAGTTCTTCCTTTGACCACTGGCTGCTTCTTCAGAATAATGAGTAGTATCTCTCTAGCCCAAGTCTAGGTTAGTGTCTCATTCTTGTCTTTTGTTATCTAGCCTTCTCTTCTTTGGTTACTCATGCTGACAACTTCTTGAGTACCATGTTGCCCTCTTACGTGGAGAAATTTTCAGAGTTTCATGTCTAGTTACTAAGCCATTATGACTTTTCATTATAAATTAAAAACACTTAATGCTGCTCTTGGTCTCTGGCTCTTTGCCATTACCCTTGGGTGCTTCCTAAGCAATGATGAAACTTGTCTGCTATTGAGTTCGGGATACCTCACTTCTAAAAAAGAAGACAAAATAACACAAAGAAATGACAAACTCAGAACTCTTACCCTTACCTTTACCTTCTAGAATAAGAGATGTTATTTATCTTTACCTACTGATTTCAGAAGGAACTAAAAAAAAAAAAAAACTAAAAAAAAAAAACAAACCACCTCATCTTGAGGCATTCAAGTCATTTTCCTTAAGCTTGGGTATACATTTACATTTTGTGGCTGTATCTTGAAACAAACACTCTTAATCCAAAAAAAAAAAAAAATGTGTACTAGCAAGAGCTTAAATTATTGACCAAACAGGTTTTCAGTGAGGAAATGTTTTACCTCATTGCATTGGATTTCTTCTTCTGTCCGCTTCCGAAAGAAGGAAAAGTGAACCAGAAATAGGTCTTGGGGAAAATTTTGCATTTAAGGTTGTTATATATTTCCCAATTGTATTATTTTCGTGTACCACCTATTCTGAACTTCATAACAGATCAGGGCTTCTTTGGAGCTTTTGCTTGAACATAGAAGTAGCCATGTGAGAAATAGAAAAATGATCAAGGCTGATTATGGACAGTTGGAACAAAGTTGAATGTAAGGGGAAAATCAGAGATGAGGGAAAGCAGGGTAACACCAAGGCACACCACCCCTGCAGCTATCAAGTAGTATGAACTTTTATTTTCCAAAATTTAGTAGGAAATATCTTTAAATAACAGCCAATGCACAAAGATCATATGTTTTGCTACTTAAAGGAAAACTACAGTTTTCCTTTTTTGAGTCAATACTACATAAGATAAAAACTAATTTTACCACTGTCAATCTTTACTTAATGTGAGATTCCAACCAGAAAGCAAGCAAGGTGGTGGGTGGTTGTCTAGGAAGCCAGCCTGGGG
The DNA here is from genome assembly GCF_009761245.1 of Sapajus apella. Lineage (NCBI taxonomy): Eukaryota > Metazoa > Chordata > Mammalia > Primates > Cebidae > Sapajus > Sapajus apella. The sequence goes on from NW_022436980.1 coordinate 9,838,528, forward strand.
ATTAAGGAGAAAAAGACTGAATAAATAATTGAAGCAGCAGACAGTCTAAGGTCGTTGGAGTTTTGACTGCCATTTATACCATTGGAACTGCCACACAGGGAAGAGATACCAAAATCGTCAACTTGAATAGACTTAGTAGGTGGGAGGAATTCAGTGAGTCTGCTCTGAAATCTGTAGTCCTCATTGGCCTTGAGACATTCAGAACATGATGCTCATTATAAGGATTTTGTGTTGCAGGAAAAGGTTAAATCTTATTCTGTATGTTGATTTGAACAGGAAAGAATATTATACTTACGAGTTTTGTTTGAAATATATTTTAAAATTGTAAATTGACAAATTATAGTTGTATATATTTATGGGGTACAAAGTGGCATAAAAAATTATGAATTATGAACCAGAAAAATTACATCAAGCTAATTAACATATCCATCACTTCAAATACTTTCTGTGGTGAGAAGATTTGAAATTTACTCTCAGAAATTTTGAAATGTACAATACATTATTATTTACTATATTCATTATGCTGTGCAGTATATCTCAAAGAAAAAAAAAGTCTGTCTTCTAATTGAGTCATTGTTGTCTTTGATATTCATCTTTCCACCCCACCCCAAGCCCTGGTCTCTGGTAACCACCATTATTTTCATTGGTTCTTTTAGTTTGATTGTTTTAGATTCTACACATAAGTGAGAACATGCAAGAGTATCTGTCTTTCTGTGCCTGGCTTATTTCACTTAGCATAATGTTCTTTAGTTCCATTCAGGTTGTCACAAATGACAGAATTCCTTTCTTTTTTAAGACTGAATAAGTATTCCATTGTGTATATATTATATATTTTCTTTATCTATTGATCTGTTGATCAACACTTAGGTTGATTTTATAAGTTGGTTATCATGAATAGTGTTGCAGTGACCATAGGAGAGGAGTGCAGACAACTCTTTGACATACTCATTTTAATTCTGATGGGTAAATACCCAGAAGTGGAATTGCTGGGTCAGATAATAGTACTGTTTTTAGTACTTCGAGGAACCATGATACTTTTTTCCACAATGGCTGTGCTAACCTACCATCTCATCAAATGTATACAAGGATTTCCTTTTCTCTATATCCTTGTTGACACTTGTTTTTTGTTGTTGTTGCTGTTTGTTTGTTTGTTTTGATAATGGCCACTCTGACAAGTGTGAGGTGCTATCTCATTGCATTTCCCTAATGTTTAGGAATGTTGAACATTTTTTTCATTTATCAGTTGGCCCTTTGTATGTAGTCTTTTAAGAAATGCTTATTTGGGTCCCTTACCCATTTTTAAGCAGTTTGTTTTCTTTTTATAGAGTTGTTTGAATTACTATATTTTTTTTATATTAGCCCCTTATTGAATATGAGACCGTAAATGTTTTCTCCTAATCTGTAAGTCATTCCTTCATTTTGTTAATTATTTCCTTTGTTATGCAGAAGCTTTTTATTTTTATGTAATCCCATTTGTCTGCTATTACTTTTGTTGCCTGTGTTTTGGGGGCCAAATTTAAAAAATCATTGCCCCTACCAATGTTGTATAGTTTTTGCACTTGTTTCTGTTAGTAGTTGTACAGTTTCATGTATTATATTTTTTAATCTATTTTGAGTTGATTTTCTGCATGGTGTGAGATAAAAGTCAACTTCATTCTTTGGTATGTGGAGATCCAGTTTTGCCAACACCATTTATTGAAGAGACTGTCCTTTTCCCATTGTGTATTCTTGGCACCTACGTCAAAAATGACCATATATGTGTAGATTCATTTCTGTGCTCTTTATTCTGTTCTATTGGTCAATGGGTCTATTTTTACACCAAAACCATACTGTTTTAATTACTATTGCTTTGTAGTTTAGTTTGAAACCAGATAGTAAAGTGTATCCATATTTTTCCATTTTGCTCATGATTGCCTTGGCTATTCAAGTTTTTTTTTTGTGGTTTGATGTGAATTTTAGGATTTTCTTATTTCCATGAAAAATGACATTGGATTTTGGCTAGAGATTGCATTGAATCTGTAGATTGCTTTGGGTAGTATGGACATTTTAACACTATTAATTCATTCAATCCATGAACATGAGGTATCTTTTTATGTATTTGTGTTTTCAGTTTTCTTTATTGCTATTTTATAGTGTTCAGTGTATAGGTCTTTCACCTCCTTGATTAAATTTATTCCTAATTTAGCCAAGTTTTTTTTGCTATGGCATAACAAAAGTGACTTTTGCTCCAGTTCCCAGTAAGTTCCTCATTTTTATCTGAGACCTCCTCAGTCTGGACTTCATTGTCCATATCACTATTAGTATTATGGTCACAACTATTTAACCAGTCTCTAAGACATTCCAAACTGTAACCAATTTTCCTGTCTTTTGAGCCCCCCAGACTCTTCCAAACTCTGCCTGCTAACCAAATTCAAAGCTACTTCCACATTGCTTTGGTTTTGCTGTGTTCACCCAAATCTCATTTTAAATTATAGATTCCATAGTTCCCACATGTTGTGGGATGAACCTGGTGGGACAATATTGAATGATGGGGGCAGTTTCCTCCATAAGTTCTTGTGGTAGTGAATAAGTCTCATGAGATCTGAAGGTTTTATAAGGGGAAACCTCTTTTGATTGACTGTCATTTCTCTCTTGCTTGCTGAAACGTAAGATGTACCTTTTACCTTCTGCCATGATTGTGAGGCCTCCCCAGCCATGTAAAGCTGTGAGTCCATTATATCTATCTTTTTAAATAAGTTATCAGTCTTGGGTATGGCTTTATAAGCAGCATGAAAAAGAACTACTGCAGTAAATTAGTACTGGGCCGGGGGACTGCTCTACAGATAGCCAAATATGTGCAAGCAACTGTTTAACTGGGTAGTAAGGAGAGGATAAAACACTTCGGAAGACTGAGAAAAAGGAACATGTTGGAAGGTTTGAACTTCCTAGAGACTTGTTGAATAGCTTTGACCAAAATGCTGATAATGATATGGACAATGAAATTCAGGCTAAGGTGGTCTCAGATGGAGATGAAGAACTCATTGGGAACTGAGCACATGTGACTCTTGCTGTGCTTCAGCAAAGAGACTGGCAGCGTTTTGGCCCAGCCCTAGAGATCTGTGGAACTTTGAAGTTGAGAGAGATGATTTAGGATATGTGGCAGAAGAAATTTCTAAGTGGCAAAGTGTTCAAGAGGAAGTGAAGCAAAACAGTTTGGAAAATTTGCAGGCTGATATGATAGAAAATAAAAATCCATTATCTGAGGAGAAATTCAAACCCCGCTGCAGAAATTTGCGTAGGTAACGAGGAGCCAAATGTTAATCACCAAAACAATGGGGGAGATGTCTCCAGGGCATGTCAGAGATTTTTGCAGCAGCGCCTTCTATCACAGGCCTGAAGGCAAAGGAAAAAGTGGTTTTGTGGACTGGGCCCAGGGCCCCCTTGCTGTGAGCAGCCTGGGAAATTGGTACCCTGTGTCCCAGCCACTTCAGCCATGACTAAAAGGGGCCAAGGTACAGCTCAGGTCATTTCTTCAGAGGGTGCAAGTCCCAAGCCGTGGCAACTTCCATGTGGTATTGAGCCTGTGGGTGCACAGAAGTCAAGAACTGAGGTTTGGGAATCTCTGCCTAGATTTCAGAGGATGTATGGAAATGCCTGGATGTTCAGGCAAAAGTTTGCTACAGGGGCAGGGCCCCCATGGAGAACCCCTGTTGGGCAGTGTAGAAGGGAAATGTAGGGATTAAGTTTCCACAGAATCCCCACTGGGGCACTGCCTAGTGGACCTGTGAGGAAAGTGCCACCATCTTCCAGACCCTAGAATGATAGATCCACTGACAGCTTGCACCATGCACCTGGAAAAACTGCAGACACTCAATGCCAGCCCATGAAAACAGCTGGGAGGGAGGCTGTACCCTGCAAAGCCAAAAAGGTGGAGCTGCCAAAGACCATGGAACTCACTTCTTGCATTAGTGTGACCTGGATGTGCAACATGGAGTCAAAGGAGATCATTTTGGAGATTTAACATTTGACTGCCCTGTTGGATTTTTGACTTTCATGGGGCCTTTAGCTGCTCCATTGTGGCCCACTTCTGCCATTTGGAATAGGTATATTAATCCAATGCCTGTACCCCTATTGTATCTAGAAAATAACTAACTTGCCTTTGATTTTAAGGTTGCATAGGTGGAAGGGACTTGCCTTGCCTCAGATGAGACTTTGGACTTGGAACTTCTGAGTTAATTTTGAAATGAGTTAAGACTTTGGGGGACTATTAAGAAGGCATGACTGGTTTTGTAATGTGAAGACTTGAGACTTGCAAGGTGCCAAGGGTGGAATGATATGGTTTGACTGTGTCCCCACCCAAATCTCATGTTTAATTGTAGCTCTCATAATTCCCACATGTCATGGGAGGGTCCTAGTGACAGATAATTAAATCATGGGGGTGGTTCCCCCATATTGTTTTCATGTTTGTGAATAAGTCTCAGGAGATCTGAAGGTTTTATAAGAGAAAACCCCTTTTACTTGACTCTCATTTCTTTCTTGTCTGCTGCCATGTAAGATGTCCCTTGCTTTTTCACCATGATTGTGAGACCTCCCCAGCCTTGTGGAACTGGGAGTCAATTAAATCTCCTTCCTTTATAAATTACCCAGTTTTCAGGTATGTCTTTATTGGCAGTACAAGAACAGACTAATATACACATTTTCAGGTATATTTACAGCAATTTCCCACTCCTGGTACCAATTTTCTGTATTAGTTCCTTTTCTCATTATTCTAAAGCAATATCTTAAGACTAGTTACTTTTTAAAGAAAAGTGGTTTAATTGGCTCATATTTCTGCAGTCTGCACAAAGAGCATGATGCTGATACCCCTCAGCTTCTGGGAAGGCCTCAGGAAACTTATAATCATGGCAGAAGGGAAAGGGGACGCAGGCACATCACATGGCTGGAACAGGAGCTAGAGAGTGGAGGTGGAGGTGCTACACACTTTTAAGCAGCCAAATCTTGCGATGACTCCTTGTCACGAGAGCAACACCAAGGAAATTGTGCTAAACCATTCATAAGAAATCCACCTCCATGATGCAGTAGCCTCAAACCAGGTCCCACCTCCAACACTTAGGACTTTTCAATATTAGATTTGGGCTGGTATACACATCCAAAACATATCATCCAATTGAAGAGTTTGAGGAAAACTGGTATTCATTCTTTAGATATTTGGCAGAATTTATCAGTGAAGCTATCAAGTCCTGGGCTTTTATTTAGAAATGTGTTGTTTAATTTTCATATATTTGTGAATTTTCAGAAATTTCTTCTACTATTGATTTCTAATTTCTATCATTATAAAAGGAAAATACCTTATATGATTTTAATCTTCTTAAATTTGTTAAGGCTTGTTTTATGGCCTGATACATGATCTGTTGAGAATGTTCTGTTTGTGTTCAAGAAGCATGTGTTTTCTGCTGCTGTAAATGTCTGTTAGGTTAATTTTGTCTGAAGTTCAAGGTTTCTTTGTTGATTTCTCTGTCTCATTGATTTATCTAGTGCTTTTAGTGGAGTACTGATGACCCCCACTGTTATTGTATTGCTGTGTGTCTATTTTTTTAGGTCTAGCAAAATTTGTTTTATGAATCTGGGTGCTCAGGTGTTGGGTGCATATATATTTAGGATTGTTATGTTCTTTGGTGAATTAATCTTTTTGTCATTAAATAATGACTTTCTTTAACTTATTTAACTGTTGTTTTTTAACTTTTCATACTTAAAATCTGTTTTATCTGACATAAGTATAGATACTCCTGCTTGCTTTTGGTTTGTTTGCATGGAATATCTTTTTCCACTCCTTTACTTTCAGGCTATATGTGTTTTTACCAGTAAGGTGAGTTTCTTGTAAATAGCATAAAGTTGCATTATGTTTTATTTTAATTCATTTCTCCAATCTGTGTACCTTAAGTAGGTGATTTACTCCATTTACATTCAGTGTTAATTTTTGTATGTGATGTTTTGCTTCTCTCATATTGTTGGCTAACTGTTTCTTTTATTCTTTTTTTCTTATATCTCTCTGTCTTTGTGTTTGGTGGAGTTCTGTTGTATTGCCACTTGATTCCTTTCTCTTCCTCCACTGTGTAATTTTTAAATAAAATCTGTGAATTTTATGCTTTTGGTTGCTTTTATGATGGCAAACAAGAAACTTTTGTCTTCATGTTTATGGCTTTTTTGAGCATTTGTTAGTCTAAGTGAGTGTTGATTAATTCTCTGTGTTTGCTTGTCTGGGAAAGACTTTATTTCTCCTTCATTTATCAAGTTTATTTTAGCTGGATATAAAATTTTTGGATGGAAGTTTTTTTTTTTTTTTTCCTTTTAGCACTTTGAAAATAGCATCCAATTTTCTTCAGGCTTATAAAGTTTCTGCTAAGAACTCTGCTGTTAGTCTGATTGGATTTTAATTATGGGTGAGTATACACCTTTCTCTTCCTGATTTTAGAATTTTTTTCCTTTATCTTGATCTTAGTCTGATAATTATATGGCATGGTGGTCTGTTTTGCAATTTATTTTCTTACTAGTTGTTGGGACTGCTGCATTTGGAGTCTAAATCTTCCGCTAGACTAGGGAAGTTGTCATCAATTATTTCTTTAGATAGGTTTTCTAAATTTTTTGCTTTTCTTGTCTCCCTCAGGAATATTGATGATTCATAAGTTTGGTTGCTTTATGTAGTCCTATACTTTTAAAAGACTTTGTTTATTCTTTTTACTTCTTTTTAAATTTTTTTCTCACTGCATTTATTAAAAAGACCTGTTATCAAATTCTGAGATTCTTTATTCTTTTTATTCTAGGTTATTATTGAAACTTTCAAATTTATTCCTTTAATGATTTTTTTATTTTCAGAAGTTCTTTTTGTTTTTTTGAAAGATATCTATCTCCTTATTAAATTTCTTCTTCATATCCTGAATTGATTTTCTAATGTCCTTGTATTGGTTTTCAGATTTCTCTGGCATTTCAGTGATCTTTTTAAAATTAATGTCATGAGTTCTTTAACTGGAATTTTTAGAATTCTTTTTGGTTAGCATCTATTGCTAGAAAATTACTGTTTTTCTTTGGAGATGTCATAATACCTTTCTTTCTTATACTTCCAGTATTATTATGCTGACTTCTTCACAGCTAGAGAAACAGTCACTTCTTTTGTTTTGTTTTGTTTTTTTGAAATTTCTTTTTTTAGGATGGGACATTTTTTCCTGAAGATATGACTATGATGTATATTGAATTGGGCTGTTTGGCTCTGCTTCTAGACATGTTCAGTAGCAATGACTCTGTATGATTTTTTTATTATAAATAGCTATAATGAGATGGCTTTTTCAAATGTCAGTTTTACCAGTTGTGTACCAGGAGGTTCATAGCCTCTTGAGTAGCTGAGGTGGCATGATGCAATGGTTGTAGTAGAGGTTACAAAGAGTTTATCTTGTTTCCAAGAGCTGTGCACTTACGTCAGCAGATGTTGTAATGAAAGGGCTGTGTGGGTCAACCTCCAGGCTGATAGGTGGCATTCGCAGGTAGGAAATTGCCGTGGTGGCAGCAGTAGTATTTATGCTTGACTTTTGTGATCTAGTAGAAGTACTTGGGTGTCCAGGTGATGATTTGGGCCATGTACCATTCAGTGGTCTGGGTCCTGCATTCTGTTTCAGTAGGGGGTCAAGGAGGGAGCTGTGTAGAGCTGGACTGGGCAAGTCTGCACTTGGGCCTCCCAATGGCAGGCACAAGCACTGGCCCTGATGGAGATCTAGAAGTCCTTGGTTCCTGTATAGAGATGCCTGGGCAAGGAGTGAAACAACTGATGCCACCCGAAGGTATCAGCATGGGAAATGAGGGGTAGCCCAGGGCACTTAGCATAGGTGAGCAAGAGTGGGACATGCTTTCTTCTCATGCCCAGACCCACCAGGGCTCATTCCCCTGTCTCAAATGTTTCTTACTTAAAGTCACACACAGTTGGCTTTCAGTTTATATAGTTACCTTGGGCTGTAAAACTTGCCACCCAGATTCAAATCATACTTCTCAGGAAAATAGCCTTCTGCATCTTGAAGGATGGGGCCAAAGTCCAGCACCCATGGATGGAGACCACACTACACTTGTTTCTCGATTCTGGCTGTGGGATCTCCACCCTCCACTAATTTGAGACCCAGATCTCCATTTCCTGGCCTGAGATTCTCTAATGCCAGTGACTACTGCTATTGCTAGTTTGCAGGATCCTGTGCAGTCTGCTCTGAGCTAGGATTGAGAATGGCATCCTCACATCAACGCTTTGGTCTGGGAAAACATGTGAGACACTCCCTAGTGCCATTCCTTATGACAGTCTCCCAGCCACTCCTAAAGTTATATCCAGGGATTGGGAGGGTCAAGGTGCTTTCTTGTTACCTGTATTACATGGTTCCCCTGCAAGAAGGTGGATTGCAGAGAGACACTCATTCCCCTTCTCCTGTATTGGGGATTCACTCACAGTTTTCAGCCAGATTGCAACATGCAGTCTGCCTGCCTACCTTCTCTTTTCTTGTATCTGAAGTTTTATTTTGCTTTGCTGTTGAACTTCTCCATTCCTTTTTGGATAAAAGGTTACAATTTTTCAATCTCTCCACACTATTTTTCTTCTTTGAAGTGAGTGAGGCACAGTGTAAAAGCCTCTAGCCTGCCAGCTTGCGGGATAGGATTTCTATTTTTTAATTGTTCTTACATCATTGCCAAACTTTTCATTTTGTTTGTGTATTGTTTTCCAAATTCTATTTCCTTTTTATCCATATATTCTTATATTAATAGTTCATGAACTTCAAGAAGATTATTCTGAATTCTTTGTCATTTCATAGATCTCCATTTCTTTAGGGTTCTTTATTGAAGCTTTGCTAGTTTAGTTTCTTTTGGAGGTGTCATATTTCCTGAGTCTTTTTAATCCTCATGTCTTTGTGTTGGTTTCTGGGCATTTGAGGACCCAGCCACCTTTTCTGGCTTTTACAGATGTTCTTTGGCAGGAATAGATCTTCACTATTTAGCCTAGTTTATAATTCAGGATGGGCCAACTGGTAATGACCCTAGGCAAGTAGAGTTGCTTTTGGGTTCTCTAGATGGCTTCAGCAGTTTTCTCCCTCCCTGGTTGGGGACCTGCAATAGTGTAGAAGTCTGGCTGCCTAGGCATTCAAATCAGGCAGAACTTCTCACCACCCACTACCTGTTGGAGCAACGGGCTTGGGTTTCTGGGTAGTCAGTATTGTTAGCTGGTACCTTTGATTGCACACTACTGCTGGCAGGTACACAGAGCTTCTGCCAAGATCTGCATGCTGGTTGCTATGAGTTTTGCTCCCTTGCCTTATTTCTACCTGACTCCAGGTAGTCTTACTGTGCTGTTTTCCCTGGCATTCTCCATTAGGTGAGACCAGAGTTTCCTGGGAAGCATCTGGGAATGCTAGGGAAGCTGCATGTCTGCCTTTGGTTCTCCCCCACCCCCAACCCGTAAAGACCATGGTACCTGGGGAATCCTCTCTGTGTGATGTTGAGCTTACTTGGAGATGGGAGAAGGGTGATATGGTCAGATTGAGACCATTTCTTTTACCTTTTCTATGTCGATTTTATTCTGTACAATGGATCATCCATGCAGGTGACTCAGGCTTATTTCCCATTTTTTGAGTTCCCACCACGGTGTTATTGTCTATGGACGGTTGCTAGTGGAACTTTCTTTGGGGGCTACTAAAGCCTGATACTTCCTAATTTACCATCTTGCTCTTTCATTAGATCTTCAACAAGAAGATTATATTGTTTTAGAATGAGATTTAAGGGGATAATAGTTTATTATATTAGATAATTACTCACTTGTAAGACCCACCCTCCATCTTCTAGGGATGCCACCTTGGAAAACTAAGGTGTCATGATATAAACATTTGGTATTGTCTTAGTGACCAAATAGCATGCTTCTTCCGCATCTACTTTACTACTTACATCAGTCTTTTCTTTTTTTTTTTTTTTTTTTTTTTTTTTTTGAGATGGAGTCTCACTCTGTTGCCCAGACTGGAGTGCAGTGGTACAGTCTCGGCTTACTGCAAACCCTGCCTCCCAGGTTCAAGTGATTCTCCAACCTCAGCCTCCTGAATACCTAGAATTAAAGGCATGCACCACCACACCTGGCTAATGTTTTTTTTCTATTTTTTAGTAGAGATGGGGTTTCACCATTTTGGCCAGGCTGTTGTTGAACTCCTGACCTCAGGTAATCCACCTGCCTCAGCCTCACAAAGTCCTGGAATTACAGGCATGAGCCACCACACCTGGCCACACCAGTCTTTTTAACTATATGTTAACATGATGATTAAAAATTAACTTGAAATTGTATTTAATTGGTTGCTTAAGAAAGTATGTTGGTATGGGCTTCTCTCTCTTCCCTTTTTATCATGCGTTTAACCTACCTTCCTTTCTCCACACATTTCTAAAATACTAGCCAAATTTAATTGGTTCAGAATGTTTCCCCTATCATCTTTCTAGCCTCTTGCTCTGTTTCTCATCTCTTATATTGAAACTAACACTTAGACAATTTGTTTCTTGGTCATTGTCATTGCTCACCTCCAATTTTAGTTCTTCAAATGGAATCACACTTCTCTTTCAACACATACGCTAATAATTCAGCTGCTCAACATGTTTACTACTCACATTCATACAAAACACATTTAAACTTTCTCTTCTCATTTTCATCTGCATTTCATCCCTTTCAGAAGAAACATCACATAAGAGAAGCATCTGCCAGGGATCCAGTTATTGTTTCAATTTTATTGTGCTTATCTTTTTTTCTTTTTTGACTCATTTAGTAATATGAAAGAAACTATGCCATAGTTTTATAGTACTTGGCCCTTACTGTATCAAAGCGCCAGTATTTCTTTAATAAAGTTATACTTACATAAATAGATTTGGCAGTGATATTTCTATATGTGGGTTTTTGTAACACATATGGATGCCCATGGTCATATATGTAACATATTATTTACAGTAAGGTTAGAAGATTGGCAGTTTAACTGTCAGTTTTTATCAGTTAGGAAACAAACCTGCCTCTTCTTTAGCACAAAACCATCAGAGACAGTTCTGTTTGCCAGTTGCTTTCAGGTGAGTGATCAGTTGTTTGCTTCCAATTGTACTGGTGAAGTTTCTACCCTGGGCTAGAAATACTCTAAAGCAACAATTTACTCTTTCAGTTTCAGACTGTAGCCCAGGTCATAGAACTGGTATCTTAAGAACTCAGTTTTTCTTTCATTTAATTGTATCCATGTAATTGTTTCTTGGTCTTTACTTTGGCCTCATAATTCACTCAAATATACATAAGTAACTGCTAATGATGCAGCAGGAAATATATGAATAAGAAGACAAGCTGTTTTGGTAGCTAAGCAACAGGCCTAGAAGTGATAATTTATAATCTGCATTATTTTGTGATCCTCAGCCACTTTTTGCCTTATTTCTGATAAGCAGGGGCTAGTGGGCTAATAGCGGGTATTGACGTGGCTTGTAATAGGCAAAAAAAAAAAAAAAATTATTCCTTAAATCATAGAATCTCATTTTCCTATAATCTTCAGTGAAACTTTCTCAAATAGTCTGAATTTTATATTCAAGTGCTTCTTATCTGCTTGAAGGATATCTAAAAATTACTTTTTATGTAATTGTTTTTTCCCCTTCAGATGTAGAATTATCTGTTGATTCTCCTATTAACCTCATTGTATGTGACCCCAGGAAATTCATTAACCTATCCACTTCTTTGGGCTACTAAATCTTCTGCACAATAAAATACACAAATCAATTTGTTTTCTATGTACTTGCCTCTATTATTTTGTCTTTCAAAGCACTCCAATTTTTCTTTTCCCAGCTCTGCAGTTATTTAGAGTTCTGGGAAACTTTTTGGCTTGAAGCTTTAAAAACACTGCTCTCATATGATGTGAATCAGCTCTCTTGCTTGCTAAGCATACCCTATTAGTAATAATCTATGCTTGAAGTATCTATTATATCCTCATCTTGATTTACAAGAAAAGTTTCCTTCTGGAAATATATCTAATGAATAAGAATTTTAAGTGAGGGAATTTTAACATTTCAAACCAGTGGTGTGAATAGACCCATAGAACACCACCTTGGCTAGAACACTATAAAAGCCCTCATATTGGGCAACCTAAACTTTGCTTCTCAGGAAATTCTTGTACTTTAGCTCACAGTGCCTGTCAAACATGGTAATGTGTCTGCAAATTTCAGTTGACAGAAAACATGTCAGTTAATCAGCAGCCTCAGAAAGTAAACAAAGCTGAGCTATAGACAACAATTGCAAAGCAGCCAGAGTATTTCATGAAGGTGGTGTTAGGAGAAACATACCAAGACTAGAAGGAAAACCTAAGATCATTTCCAGTCACTTCCAGATGCTGTGACATTAAATACTTGTCTGTCTCCCTTGGCTGGTAATTATGGGTAAGATCGTGTACTTTGCTATATCACACTTTGTCCTCAAAATTCTTTCTTCCTTCTAAGACAAACACACTTGACCATCTCTCTCTCACTTTTAATTTAAAAAATTTTAAAAAACAAGACAAGAACACACATTATAAAAATTCAGAGTAATATAACAAACACACATGTACTCAATTGGAACTTAAAAATGTGGCTGTTGTCACGTTTTACATTGGACTTAACGGACAGATAAAATTGACATTCTTCTGCTCATTTTCCCAGTCTTGTTCTTCTCCCTACTTCCCTCACAGAGGGTGCCATTTTATGAACTGAATGTAATTTTTTCAGTCAGTTTTAAAAACTTAGTTACAAATGTATCCCTAAAACATCATATAATTTTGTTTGTTATATATGAAAGTTTATGTAAATGATAGTCCCATGTGCTTTACCTAACCAATTATTTCCTCACTTTTTATGCTTATACTTTTGTAGCCCTGTGTTTCATTTTTTTGTTATATATTCATTCTCCTCATTTATACTTATATGTGGCTTACTTCATACCTTTCATTTTTCCCTTCTTCATCTTTGTTCTATTTTCTTACTTCTAAGACAAACACACTTGACCATCTAAACTGTGCAGAGGAAAGATCAGCATAGCAGGCTTCGCCTATCCTCTTGCTGATAAGACCTACCCAGAGATACCTTGGAGTGATATAGCCTCTACTACCACAAAAAAGAGCACCAAGTCTGCACCAAGAAAGGAGGATAAGTAGATGAGCATGGATTCTCCAACCTCTTGACTAACTCAAGTGTCTAATGATCCTCTTATGGAAAATGAGCCATTTGTGGGTTATAGGTAAGCCTTGTGAAAATTGATCAGTGAATGATGATGTGGCTGTTTAATCTTTCCTGGGGATGGAAGCAGCTGGAGTTTCTTACAACTTGTTCAGAGTTATAAGGGATTTGACATTTAAAAAGATCTCAGGACCCACTTTTCCCCAATAGTTTTGTGCTAGGTCTTAGAATTTCCCCAGAGAATAATAAAATTATCATTTTTACTATATATCTACATATTGATTTATCTCTGTATTTATCTATATTCTGTTGTAATTTTCCAGTCCATTTACTGAACTCTCACTCAGATCAAAGAGCCATATGTATTGACTCATTGCATTCTTTACCAACTCTTGCCCTCTCCTAGGTTAACCTGATGCTTTTTCCATGTGGTTTGTTCACCACATGCTCCTACCTTCAACCAAATACTGACATGTACTAGTATTTCTGTGCATACTTTTGATTTACTTCCTCTTGTAAGATTACCAGAGAACATACTTATACTCAGACAAATTTTCAACCTCTTCTAAGGAGTTTGAGTTACATGGAATCCTGTTCTTCATTCTCACAGAACTTCTTTTATAGTTCACAGAGATGCTGAAGAGAGGAGGTAGCAGGGAGGTGAGGTCCCCTTTCCTCCTACTGATTTGATAATCTTTGAACACTTCTATGTTGTTAATCCTTGATTGAGTCACAATTTAGTCTTAAATGGATTTAACCTATTTGAGAGGAAGGCTCATAGCTCTGTCCATTCAGTGTATCTGTATGAAGCAGGCCTTATAATAGGAACTCTCTATGCTCCAGGCATGCTGAACATATTTTAGTTGCTTGAATGTAGTATGAGTATACCTTAGGCCCTTGAACATATGGTTATCTTTGCCTGGAACATCCCCGATTTCCCACTCTGTTATCATAATCTACCCTAAATATTCATCTAAATAACCTACCTTAATATATTATGTCTCTAAAACTATTTATTGATATTCCAAGTCAGAGAAAAACCCTTACCACACTACTTTTATTGCTGGCTTCATCGTATGTCTTGCCAACTAGATTGCAAGCTCTGTGTCTGTCATGTTCAAATAGTGCCTTGAATGACTATCTGTAACCTAGCAAAATGTCTTTGAATGAGCTAGCATTCTTAGATTGAGAGCTTTTCAACTCTGTCCAATAACTTTGTAAAATCACTTAGCTTTTTCCATCTCCCCCTTTTTCTTTGCCTAGACAGTTTTCTGCCACATATTTTAGAGGAAGGAAAGTTGGTTTGCTTTTAACCTGTTTATGAGTTAATATAGTGCACATTTGCCTAATCCAAGGGGTTGAAGAGAAACGTCTTTACACATTATTAGCTACTTAGGTTTTCCTGTAAAACCTTGAGTTAAATGAGTTGAAACTTACTTTGCTAAAAAATCTTCATCTTAAGAAATATGAAGCACATTAAGAAGAATCCATATTTCAATGGAAGAAATTGCAAATAATGCTTCTAACACATTCACCAATATCTATGTATAATGTATAGCATTTTTATCTTATCACATGGATTAACTAACATTAATTAACTGGTAGAAACAAGGTCCCATGTGCAGAGATAAAGAGATGGCATCAATAGCTCCTTTTAACTCTGTGAACTAAGAAACCTGTAGATTCTTATCCATCTAATGAGAAAGTATACATTATTATTAGTTCAAAGCATTTCTTTTCACAGGAAGCTTTCTTGTTCTTTGGCAGTTAGTCATTCCTATATAGACTATCCATTCCTATATAGGCTACTTGAAAACTTTGAAAACCTTGACCCCTGAATGTATAGCCAAGCCAAAAAACCCCTAAGAAGAGCTAAGTGATTATTTTTTTCCATCCTTTCCTGTATAGTCATTTGCATGTGAGAGGGGGAAAAAGAATCTGATAACTGATGTCAAACAAGAAAAGAAAAATGACCCTGAAGTACACCAAATTGCAGTACTGACTCATCACATTTACACTTACATTATAGCTTATATTAATATAAATTCAAGCTGCTAAAAATTACTCCCACAGGCAGCTGTGTAAAGTCACTTTTTTCACACATTTTCTTGTACTAACTGAAATTTTACAGTAATTTCTTTAAATAGTTGTAGAAGAGAAAATGGAGATTATGTGCCAGTTTCCAAACTCGGAAACTTTACCTCAGTGCATTGCCTGTTTCCAGAGAGCTGAGATTCCCCTTGCTTGGGAAAGCCCGCTCCTTTCCAACACTAAGTCTTGGTTCTTGCTAGGCTAGTCTTCCTATTATCTGGAATAGGTACCGTAGTGTACAGCCCAAAAGTAGCTTCTAGATTCAGACAATCCTTGCTCAAATAGTCTCGCTTCTTCCAGCTGTGTTACTTTTACAATATATTTATCAATTATACTTTACCTCCTAGTCTTGCTGTGAAGACTAGGGTGTCCAGTGGTCTGCCTAACATGTAATGTTACTTAATAAATGTTACTTCCTTCCTCTCTCCTCTGTGCCTTTGCTCATTCTCCTTCCCTCTTAGTAGATTCTCTATTACCTTCTTACCTCAAGGAGTAAGACTTATAACACTTACCTTGAGAATTTTCTTATGATTCCAGTCCACACTGAGTGGCTTCCTGCTCTAAAATACTCTTTCTTTCTTTCTTTCTTTTTTTTTTTTTTTGAGACAGAGTCTCGCTCTGTTGCCAGGCTGGAGTGCAGTGGTGTGATCTTGGCTCACTGCAACCTCTGCCTCCCAGGTTCAAGCAATTCTCCTGCCTCAGCCTCACAAGTAGCTGGGACTAAAATACTCTCATTTTTAATTGGGTCATCAGTTTGTTATCACATATTTCTAGTTATATGTCTAAGTATATCTGGAGTACTCAATATAAATGCCTGTAGACTTGTGGCATTTCATTTTTATGTAACTATCACAGTAACTAACATGTCTACGTAATGGGGTTCCATAAACTATGGAATTGTTTATTACTATGTAGGACTCACCTAGATTTATATAATATCTAAAATGCTAACCTCTGATGAGAAACACACAGTGGCTTACCCACTTGGGGTTTCTAGCTTCTAGTTAATTAAATTGTCATCCTTTGATTCTGCAAGCTGACCTACTTTTTAAGATAAACTATCAGCTGGTTGAGGATTTTTTTTTAAACATTTTTTTCCTGAAAAAATTAAAACAAAGTATAACTTCTCATTCTGTTATTGTATTTGAATTTCAGTGACTTTGGATAGCTAAGCAGTTACGTGCAGTCATTGATTCTATCCTTAAGTGATAGACGGTAGATTTAATTTTGATGGCATGAGAAACAAGATTCAAGAAAATTAATCAGTAACATTCCTGCCAAATGTAGTAAAATATACTGGGGAAAACCAACATAGAAACAATTCTTTGAAAGCTCCTAACGTAAATTAAAAATATGAGATTCGGACTTAACTGTAGCCAAGTCTTTCTATTTATAAGTACATGAAAAAGTTCACAGCAAAAACTATTGCAGATTATGAGGTAAACTGAAATACCCAAATACTTATATTTTTTTTCAAATAGCAAATATTGCTCTAAAGAAATTATTATCTATCATTAAATAGATAAATTCTTCCTATGCCTCAGTCTAGAGCACTATATATGGCATTGCCCATTCCAGAAGCAACTCAAGTATAGAATAATACTCCTTAGTCTAGTTTTGTGATTTTTTTCCTTTAAGGCTAAGGTGACCATACATTAGTTTGTTAAGGATAGTTTGGCTTATATCTGTTGTCCTAACATTAATTGTACTCACTTTCACTATCACAATTAATTTAGTTTGGACAGTAATTTTTTCTTTATTGCTTTTAGAGTTCTAATTTCAGTCCTATTTGTTTTCTGTGTTCATAGCACCTTATATCCTGGGGCTCATCTTCCTAAGTTGTTATTTAGAGCCTGGCATAAGATGGCTTCTCAACTCATGGTGGGCACATGATTTATGTTTGTTGGATTGTGTCAACCAAAAAGATACACTGAAGTCTCAATCCCTGGAACCTGTAAATGTGACCTTATTTGGAAAAGGGTCTTTGCAAATGTAACCAAATTAAGATAAGGTCATACAGGCTGAGGGTGGGCTCTAAATTCAGTGACTAGTGCGCTTATAAGGTGAGAAAAATTTGAAGACGCAGAAGAGACATAGGGAGGAAGCCCATATGAAGACTGCGGCAGAGATTAGAGTCATGTTATCACAAGGCAAGAAATGCAAATGATTGCCAGCAACCACCACAAGACAGAAGAAGCAAGTAAAGATTCTTTCCTAAAGCCATTAGAGGAACCATGGAAACATCCTGATTTCAGACTTATAGTTTCCAAAACAATAAGAGATAAATTTAAGCCACTCAGTTTGTGGTAGTTTTTTATATAGCAGCTATAAGAAACTACTAACAATTTCCCCAATTCATCTGTTCTGAGGGGTTCTTTGGGGCTTACAAAGTGAAATTTGTATCCTCCATATAACCCACATCTTAATTCAGAGCGTCCTAACTGCATACCACTGACTTTTGAACAACACAGGTTTGAACTGTATGCTTCCACTTACACATGGAATTTTTTCAAAACATATATTGGAAGAATTTTTGGAGATCTTTGAAAATTTGAAAAAACTCACAGATGAACCTCATAGCCTAGAAACATTGAAAAATAAAGAAAATATTAGATATGTTGTGAGTTTAAAATATATGTAGATACTAGCTTATTTTATCATTCACTACCCTAACTTATACATGAATCTAAAATAAAAAGTTAAAATTTATCAAAACATATCCAAATAAGTGCAGACCATATATGGCATTATTTATAGTCGAGAGAAATGTAAACAAATGTAAAGATGCAATATTAAATCATAGATGCATAAAATTAACTATAGTATATGCCATGCTACTGTAATAATTTCATGGGCACTTCCTATTGCTAGTGCATTGAGTCCAGGTGTTGGGAGTATCCTCTTAAAAACATCATGTGATAATAATCATTTGAACATGCACAAATTTTCTCTCCAGTAAATTGCAACCTGCAGTAAAATGTGATCTATCATGGGTCTTCAGCATTTTTCATTGTGCTTAAATACCATAAAACTTGAGTAACACTATGAAGTCATATGGGTCTGTTACTCAGACCCATATGAAATGCCATAGTGACGCTAGAAGTGCTCCCAAGAAGCAAAGTCATGATATTAGCAGAAAAAGTTGAATTGCTTGATGTGTGCCTCACATTGAGGTCTGCAGTTGCCTGCCATTTCAGACAAATGATTCATCTTGTAAACAGAGGATAGAATATTATGGTCTTGATAAATACAGTACAGTACTGCAAATTTATTTTCACTCACTTATGATTTTAAATAACATTTTCTTTGCTCTAGCTTACTTTAAAAATACGATATACAATACATGTAACATACAAAATGCATTAATCTACTGTTTATGTTATAGATAAGGCTGTTGGTCAGCAGTAGGTTATTGGTAGTTAAGTGTTTGGGGAGTGAAAAGTTATGTCCAGGTTTTTCACTGAGTTAGGGTCAGCATCCCTAACTGCTGTGTTGTTGAGAGGTTACCTGTACTTCAGATGAGGTGAAAATCCATCCTCAGTTTTGGCTACCTAAGAAAGCCTCCTAGATTGAATTTGGCATTTGACGGAGTTTATATTTTAAGTCAGATCATCCCAAACACACTCTTTAAATTTGGTGAAAATCTTTGTAGCTAGCTTGCCTTACATATTATGGCAACCACAGGTAAACTGACAAATTGTCAGAAATTCTTTAAAAATCTTTATATGGATAGATGAACATTGATATATCTATAATATTTTAAAAGAGTGTCTATTGTCAGTTTAAAAAATTGTATGTCTATATCTGTATAGAAGTAGATGTAGATATAGATATCTACATATATGTATATCTATGTCTCTGTATGTTATTTTTCAAACAGTTTCTGTTCATCTATCAGTTTGACATAGCTATCTGTGATTTGTTAGATCAATTCAAGGTATAGATATATAGGTATAAGGGTCATTTATATATCTAGGAAATGCTATGAATAAAAATCAACTTTTAGAATACTCCATAATTGGACCTCATCAAACTGTATGAAGATATTTCATCTTTTCCAGAGCTGACTCTATTCTATGGGAATAAATGCTTTACTAAGCTGCTGTTAAAATTTAGGGAAAACATTAAGCCTGATGGCACTAATGGCAGAGAGATCAGGAAGGGGTGGATGCTGCTGATACCCTGCTGGGGAATGAGGAATGAGCCATCTGGATCTCCAGCTGAGGCCAATTGGATTCAGACAAGGGCTGCCAGTGGGAATGGTCTGGATTTGGATGAAGTTCATCACTGCTTAAGGAAGTGGGCTGGCCCTGGAGCAGAGAGAAAAAGATGGTCTTCTTAGGAGAAGGGACTTGGAAGACAAGTTCTCTTGGAGGTCACAGTAGGGAAAGACATGTTATAATTATTAACATTGACTGAAGGCCAGCAAGATGATGAGTACTGTTGAGAACATAGAAGCATTCTTGATTTCTGTTCAGAGAATCATTCTGGTAGAAAGGTCAACTCTTTGGTGTTCTTTCTCCATAAATTTTTGCTCAGCAGAGGAGTTATTTTACTGGAACCAAAGAGATCAACCATTTTCTTTTATGAACCCCATCCCAGATGTTATGCTTCAATTGAAACCGTCTTTCCTTTGAGATTGCTGTCATGGTCTCTTTACTCTCATTACTTTGTTATCAACTCTAGAAGAAAAAAACCATATCCTGGATAGCCTAATCTTTTCTAGTAGTATCTTCTGGATACTGTAGTTTAGTAAAATTATTATAGCTTCATTTTCGTAAATTAAGAAGTTACTAGGTTTGCATAGTTACCTTATTAATTCTGAAGCAGGCAAAAAGGAACTCCGAAAAAACTCTCATCCTTTATTACAGTCCATTCATTGGGTTTGCTGTGGTTTGAACATGCCCCCAAAATGTATGCGTTAAAAATGTAATCTCCAATGAAACAGTGTTGGTAGGTGGTTGAATCACATGGGCTCTACTCTCATGAACAGATTTATGCCATTCACGAGGGCATTAGGGCTGCAAGGCTGCCTGTCTGATTTCTTGCTCTCTTGATGTGTGATGCCTTCTGCCATATTATGGCACAGAAGCCCCTCACTATGTGTGGTCCCTTGATCTTAGACTTTCCAGCCTCCAGAATGGGGAGAAACAAATCTCTGTTCTTTATAAATCACCTCATCTGTGACATTCTGTTTGAGTAGCCCAAAATGGACTAAGACAGAGTTTAAAATGTGCTCTTGGTGAATTTTTTTCTAAATATATGATATTTTTAGGGTCACATTTTTTTCTTCTTTCTTTAATAAAGCTAGAAAGCTTTATTGATGAATAAAAAAAGTCTAATTGATGAATAAAAATTATGCATATTCAAGGGGTACAATGTGATAATTCGATGTATGTATACATTGTGAAATGTTTACCACAATCAAATTAACACATACACTGTCATACTTTGTTCTCATGTATATGTGTGTATATCTGTGTATATGTGTGTGCATGGGTGTATATGTGTGTATGGGGGTGGGGTGAGGACCCTTAAGATCTCCTCTGTTAACAAATTTCAAGTAAAAAATGCAGTATTAACTGTAGTCACCATGCGGTATGTTACATCTCCAGAACTTATTTGTCTTATAACTTAAAATTTGTACCCTTTGACAGTTACCTCCCCATTTCCCTTATGCTCCAGCCCCTGCTAAGCACTGTTTTATGCTTCTGTGAATTATAATTTTTTTAGATTACTCATATAAGTGAGTAATATCTGTCTTTCTGTGTCTGGCTTAGTTCACTTAGCATAATGTCTTCCAGACTCATCTATGTTATTGCAAACGGTGTGATTTCCTTCTTTTTTATGGGTGAATAATATTACTTTGCATATAAAATGTGTAATGTATACAGTATATATAAACACATTTTTCTCTATCCATTCATTCATCAGTGGACACTTAGGTTGTCTCCACATCTTTACTTTTGTGAATAAGGCTGCTGTGATCATGTGGATAAGATATCTCTTCCAGATGTTGATTTCCTTTGGATATATACCCAGAATTGCGATCTTCATATTGCATAGTCCTATTTCTAATTTTTTGAGGAGCCTTCATAATGACTGTACCAATTTATGTTCCCACCAAATGGTAAACAAGGGATTTTTCTTTCCTCCATCCCCTTGCCTGTACTTGTCATCTTTCGTCTTTTTTATAGTAGCTATCCTAAAAAGTTCAAGGTGATGCCTCTTTCTGGTTTTAATTAAATGTGTGATTTTTTAGTCTAGATCAGGGTAATTGGAGGAGACTGCTGTGTTTATTGATTTGATCTGTTCTCTTACAGAAGGAGTCTATGGTAACAGACACTTCACTGGGCATCAGTATCATTAAAAGTATATTAGCCATTGTCACCATGAGCATAGGCAGAGGTCCCAAAGAAAAATTCTTGCCAAGGAATTTTTGTTCTTTAACTACCATAAACTATTTTATTAATTTTTAATTGAATTAATCTTTTTTGGCACTATGTGGACAATAATTAAGCAGTGATTTATTTTTATTTAAAATGTGCATCAATCAGACCCACCTGGATAATTTGATTTATCATTTTAAAATACTTGTGTTTAGGCAACCTCTGGAGCTTTAGATTCATTCTTTTAGCGTAGTCACCAGCTATGTGTATTTTTGCAAAATCAGCTCAAGTGAACTTGATGCATACTCCTAAATAAGAACCATTATTTGCAAGTATGTTGTGTTGTATATTTAGTAGTTAGCAACGCAAGGGTTTCAATACTAACCTTGCCTTTGTCTCATTTCTTCCTCCTTCAAAATGCTAAAATTGCACTCTGTACCTGGTAACAAGTTGCTCAGTTGTCTCTCTATATGTATATATGGGTCTGCACACCCAAACACCTCAAATTTTGTATTCCTGGTAGTCAAATATTTCCACAGCTATGAACATCAAAAACTTTCATTAATGTGAGAGTTTTTACTTTTCTACTACTGACAATAAGCAGGGCAAATTAAGTTAGCCTTTACATTTTTGTTTCCTCCTTTATCCTCTGCTGGATGTGATGCTTGAATAGTGAAAGGGTCAAGAGGGAGATTGGCTGTAGCAAGACAAAGCAAGTATCCACATCACTCAGGTAAAATTAATCACTAGACAGGCATCTCCTGGATAATGGAGAATAGACTGAGAAAGGTTGAGACAGATGCAGCAAAGTAAAAACTGAGGTGGCTAACACAGTCTGCCATAGCTGTAAACATAAAACCAAATAAAATATCAAAAAAGGATTAACAAAATAATAGAGGGTTAAATAGTACTGTAATAGACTATATTTCATTTGAGACTGCTTCCACTGGAATATATCACAAACCTAAATTGGAAATAAGGGCTATTAAGTTTCAGTCAACCCATGAAATTATTGCCACAAACATTCATTATTTTTTGAAGCTGTCTATTGACAGGCCCTTGCCTGAAGGATTATATACCCAAGTCACAGTGGAACACAATCACTGAGTTTCAGGTTATAAATTCATCATTGTGTTTATAAGTCCTTGCTGTTGTTTCAAGTAATATTTAAGTAAAATATATGTTTATTTTTGCTTTTTAAAACCCTTTTGGTGAGATGTGTTATCTGATACAAATTCTAATGTTGAAAACCAAAATGTGTCAGATTATGCACAGGGGCCAAAATTAGAATATCTTTGTGTAACATTAAAATATAGGGAATAAATAGAAAGGTCTGAGGATACAATTTTAAGCATGTATACAGAGTGAACTACCTATTAAGTGAATTTTTATTTGACAATATTTATGTGCCATTTATTCATTTAAATGAACATTTATTGAGTAGCTGCTTTGTTCCACATTCTGAGCTAGGCAATGGGAAAACAAAGTTGAGTAAGTCATGCTCCTTGTTCTTAAGCACAAGTAGATAGTAAGTCAAAAACTATAGGATAGAGTAAATAAATTCATCTTTAGAGTTGTACATAAGAAGCTATGAGAGCACAGAAGGGAGACATTTAAGTGGAACTTAATGCTTAAAGGAGCACTTGCCTGCCATAGAGGTGACACTTGAGCTGAGTTTTTAAGGGACATGTTATTTCATATTTTGCTTCCATGTAGAGAGAGCAAAGGGGGAGAAAACGTGAAAAAAACATTATTCTGATAGGATGCTAAATGAAAATTTAGATCCCCAATACCCTTTAAGTCTCTTACAAGGCCCCAGGCCTGATAGAGTTGCTAATCTTGGAGATCGAGTACCCGCCATGCCTTTGGATATTTGATCTTCTGGGCTAAAAGACTGAACAAAATCCATTTTGGGAAAGTTGTTTGTTATTTTTATTTCTCAGTCTATTTTTGAGGATGACAGCTTCAAAAATTATATTTTATTATGATTTATCTTCAGAGAGACATTGATTATATAGAATTAAAAAATTCTACAGTCATGCTCCACATACTGACATTTTGGTCAACTGCACACCAATTATAAGACAGTGGTTTCATAAGATTATAATACTGTATTTTTACTGTACCTTTGCTAGTTTTAGCTATGTGTAGATATACAAATACCATTGTGCTACAGTTGCCTACAGTACTCAGTACAGTAACATGCTCTGCAGGTTTGTAGCATAGGAGCAGTAGGTTATACCATATAGGTTAGGTGTCTAGTGGGCTACAGCATCTAAGTTTGTGTAAGTACACTCTATGATGTTTGAACAGAGATGAAATAACCTAACTGCATTTCTCAGAACATAACCCTGTCGTTAAGTGACACATGACTGTGTTTTCTTTATTCATTTACAGTTTAGTGAAGTGCCATATACGGCAAAACAAATCTGGGGAATGGATGATTCTCCTTTGTAACAAAGACACTATTGAAGTAATCCGATACATCAGTTCTGATTAGAACAAAGCAATCTTCAGTTCGAGTTGAGATATCCATTTACATAGGGCTTCTATTTTCCAAATAAAGACAAATACCTTTTACAGGTCAGTGTACTTTGAGAATAGAATTTGATACATTTTCAGCATAAACAGTGTTAAGAACCTTTAAATTTCTATCGTACATTTACTGGGTCAATAGAAACCTGGTAAATTTCTGAATTTTTCTTGACTTGGCAGGAAAATGTGGAAAACACTTTTGTTTGACATTTTATAGAGATGGTAAGGCACACAAACATGAACATATATATTCTAGAAATAATGAAGCAATCCTAAAGAAAATAGATTTAGAAAATTAGTCTCTGAAAGGAAAAATTGGGTATTTGTTGAGTTATCATTTGTTTGTTAATGTTTGATTATCATATATAGAATTATTTTAAACTATGTATTTGGTTGACTACAATGATCATATCATAACTAAATGTACATCTTGTGTGCACTTAGTACATACTTGGTATAATCATAGCCTGAAAATAAATTGAGTCATGAGATAAAGTATTTTGAGAAGCCTAGGAATAAGGGCAATAAAGATGAAGAATAAGGAAGTGAGGGGAAAGAAGAGAATAGAATGGGAAAACAGAGCCTAAATAAATCACATCCATAGATTACCCCATGCTCTTATAGTCCTCAAAGTTATTTAAAAATAAACTTCATCGAAAAACTTGATGAAGTTTACATGTAAGTTGAATTTGTGGCAGCAGCTGAAGAGAAATTCATTTTTCTGGGTTTTTTTTTTTTACTACAAATTTTGTATATCAAATGACTTTCTTTCTCCTACCCCATTTTCTAAGACGTTGTCAGTAGGTTAACTTGTGCCAATGATAGAATTTCAAGTGCTTTGAAGACCATAAGAGCATGAAGGATTTCAAGTACTTTGAAGACTGTAACAGCATGGAGGTAATCTATGGATTTAATTTCTTTAGGCTCTATTTTCCCATTCTCATCTTTCCCTTCCCTTCCTTTTCTTTCTTCAAGTTATATAAGTCAAACTTTAAAATATTCCACTTATTTCTCATCTGATTGTTAAAAACAACACCAACCCCAACAATTTTAGCCATCTAGTGAGTATTGAGTATCTAACATATATGCCTCCAATGTAGTGTTTTCTTAAATCAAGATCGATCAGAGTGAGGAGGAGACATAGATGAGCAACTGAGAGAGTGACTATGATTTATATTTTTCTAAGATTTGAACTTTGTGTGCCTACATTTGTCACTTGAAATATTTCCAGTCTCCTGTATCCATCTATGTGTTTGATGCTTTGAAGTTCATCAAATTTTGCAGTGCACTTCTACTCCCCTGTTTCTTTATTCATGTTGATCTCTCAATCTTCATCTATTGAATCTTTCTGTATCTTGATGGATCAGTTCAAGGTTGTCTCCTTGGTATGGTGGTATGGCATTCAACACAGAGAGACCTGGATACAACTGTCTGTTACAGTTCAACTATCTTGGGAAGTTTTTAGATTCCTGTGAGCTTTAATATTTAATCTGTAAATTGGGGATAATGTAAGATTATTAAGCAAGAAAAATATTTCCTCTTCTTCCTCTTCAGCCTCCTTCATTTGTGAAACTTTCTCTGATTACCCTAACCATTACCTCATAATCAAAATCCTTCCTGTGTGTTACCATGCTTGCTTTGCCTCAGTAATAAAAGTACTCTGTTTTATTTTAATTGGCTATTTACATGTCCGGTTATTTTTTTGTTGTGTGTTTGTTTTTTTAGTGAACTCAAAGCCCCTTGAGGGCAAGGGTAATATTTTGCCCAGTGTATACTAAATATCCAATAAAAAACATAATGAAATGTACTAAATGGGAGCTACATGATTCGTTTCCACTCTCCTCCCCGTACCACCCAATTTTCTACGTCCAGAATCATTTTTAGGCATTTTCTAGGATCGGAGGCTATAAAATATGTATGACACAAAAATTGTAACAGACTGTAGCATAATCTCAGTTCAGTTTGTCTAGCTGGTAGTTTACTTTCTGTTTGTTTGTATTTAGGATCAGATAATTGAGTTATTCCTGAGTGAATTTATTCTTATATTGTTGATACATTGTAGGATGCACTGTTTTTTTTTGTTTAGGTTTCTATAATGATGAGGTAAGAAGTCAATGATAAGACATATGACTGACCCTCTCCCTGTGTCTTACTTCATAGGGAACTATAAACACTGCACAGCAGCAAAGGCTTCTTCCTCACTTTGACTATGTAGTCCGCTTCCAGAAGTGCAGGGCAGGAGAAAAACAGTTTGTAGGTGATGAGTGTGTGTGTGTGTGTGTGTGTGTGTGTGTGTGTGTGTGTGTGTGTG